>NC_134719.1:16138928-16445714 GCF_049634645.1 Pelodiscus sinensis
AAGATAATGGAGCAAGTAATTAAGGAAATCATCTTCAAACACTTGGAAGATAATAAGGTGATTAATAAGGGAACAGCCAGCATGGTTTTGTAAAGAACAAATCATATCAAACCAATCTGATAGCTTTCTTTGATAGGATAACGAGTCTCGTGGATAAGGGAGCAGCGATGGACGTGGTATACCTAGACTTTAGTAAGGCATTTGATACGGTCTCCCGTGATATTCTTATCAATAAACTAGGCAAATACAACTTAGATGGGGCTACTATAAGTTAGGTCCATAACTGGCTGAATAACCATTCTCTGAGAGTAGTTATTACAGTTCACAATCCTACTGAAAAGGTATAACAAGTGGGGTTCCACAGAGATCTGTTTTGGGACCGGTTCTGTTCAATATCTTCATCAATGGTTTAGATATCAGCATAGAGCGTATGCTTATTAAGTTTGCAGTTGATACCACGCTGGGAGGGGTTGCGACTGCTCTTGAGGCTACGGTCATAACTAAAAATGATCTGGACAAAGTGGAGAAATGGTCTGAGGTAAACAGGATGAAGTTTAATAAGGACAAATGCAAAGTGCTCCACTTAGGAAGGAATAATCAGTTTCACACATGCAGAATGGGAAGCGACTGTCTAGGAAGGAGTATGGCAGAAAGAGAACTAGGGGTTATAGTGGACCACAAGCTAAATATGAGGCAACAGTGACTCTATTGCAAAAAAAGCAAACATGATTCTGGGATGCATTAACAGGAGTGTTGTGAGCAAGACACGAGAAGTAATTCTTCCGCTCTACTCTGAACTGATTAGGCCTCAATTGGAGTATTGTGTCCAGTTCTGGGCATCACATTTCAAGAAAGTTGTGGAGAAATTGGGGACGGTCCAGAGAAGAACAACAAGAATGATTAAAGGTCTAGAGAACTTGACCTATGAAGGAAGACTGAAAGAATTGGGCTTGTTTAGTTTGGAAAAGAGAAGATTGAGAGGGGACATGATAGCAGTTTTCAGATATCTAAAAGGGTGTTACAAGGAGGAGGGAGGAAAAATTGTTCTTCCTGGCCTCTGAGGATAGAACAAGAAGCAATGGGCTTAAACTGCTGCAAGGGAAGTTTTAGGTTGGACATTAGAAAGAAGTTCTTAACTGTCAGGGTGGTTAAACATTAGAATAAATTACCTGGGGAGGTTGTGGAATCTCCATCTCTGGAGATACTCAAGAGTAGGTTAGATAAATGTCTGTCAGGGATGGTATAGACAGGACTGAGTCCTGCCATGAGGGTAGGGGAGTGGACTCAATGACCTCTTGAGGTCTCTTCCAGTCCTAGTAGTCTATGATTCTGTGTTGTGATAAATCTTCTCATCTCTTTTTAAGCAGTATTTTTTTTATTCTAATTTTCTCCCCACTACCATGTGTTAACTTGTGTTCAGTGGAAGTGATTTTTTTTAATGTGGCTTTAACTTCCTGTTGTCACTTTGTAGTCTGGAGAAGTCCTTTGGAGCGTCCACTTTTCTGTGAAGTCCAGTTAATTTCAAATAAGGATAGCAATGATTTCAAATTTGCCCTTAAAAGTAATTTAGTAGATATGTATATAGTTGATATAAAATGGCTTCTTGTGCACCTTCCTTCATCTTGGGCACTGTATTCTGAAATATGCCTTATTGCACTTGTTGGATATAATTTACAATGAGAGGAGCTAACCAAAAGTGCATATGGTTGTTGTTTTTTCTATAGTATCCAGAATATGTTGCGTGCTTTTCAGACATAGGAGTAATGGTCTCTGTCCAAATGTGCTCATAAGCACATTTTACACTAAACAGAACAAGCATGTGGTTTCTTTAATGACTTTAAGAAATAAAAATACTTTTCATTAATAGGGTATAAGAAAAATATAATTTTTGATTAAAGCCAAGTATTTTCTCTCTGCCACTGGCATGGTGTCATGATGTCATGTACCTGAAACAATTCTCGACCTTTGATTAACCAATAAAGCAGGAGTGAGCAATATCTAAGAACCCCACTTTCTATAGCTCCCATTGGCCGGGAACAGTGAACTATGGCCAATGGGAGCTTCAAGCAGCTGTTCCTGCAAAGGCATAGGTAAATAAAGCACCGGTGGCCCACCAGGGTCTAATCCTGGTGAGCCGCATCTAGCTTATTGCCCATCTCTGCAAGAGAGGCTTTCCAAAACTTGCAGCGTAATGACCTTGTGTGTCAGGCAGACAGGAAATCTTCAATATGTACATGATTTCGATCATGATCATGTTTGCTGGGGGAAGTTACCTAATAAATGCCTGTCTGGCATTGAGTGCTGAGATAAATGTGGCCCCTGGACTGTGCATGAATATTATTTGTTTTTCAGATACTTTTTTTTTCTGATATATAGCTAGGAATTTCAAAAAGTGACTAATGATTTTGAGTGCCCAAATTGACAATTTATTTTCCATCTTCTGGAAGTAAGACCCCTTTTTGAGGTGTCTGAAGTTAGTCTAACAAAAGCACTGATCACTTCTTCAAATAGTAGTCCATAATTTAAAATGTTAGTGATAGAACACTCTCTCTCTCTCTCTCTCTCTCTCTTTTTTTAAACTGTCATGTGACTATTCAGTTTTATAAATGATATAATATTTCTAGGCTAACACCACTCTTTTTGATACCTATGATGTGGAGCTTACAAAAAAAGATGGACAGAGTCTTGGTATAACCATTGTTGGATATGCTGGAACATCGGATGTAGGTAAGTTGTAAATTAGGAAGGCCCAAAGCAGGGGTTTATCTAATGACCAGACTGGCCTTCTGTTTTTGCTGAAGTCTTTGATACTTGCGGCATAGCTCAGTGTGCACTTTCATTTCATTTCTTTAATGAGTTCAGTGTCTGAGATTTAAAGACCTACTAGATTATTCAGTCCATCTCTCTGCCAGTGCAGGACTGCAAGCATTTCAACAGTGTTTAATATGTGTGCCATTTTCACAACGTGATTCTTTTTCAGCAGCCAGCTATTTCATATTTTGCCCTAGTGTCTGAGCTTTGGGAGCACACCAAAATATCTGTATGTTATTATGGACGCATAGAGTTCTTTTGTCCAGCTATCTATCAGTGTTATCTTTGAGTCGTCATTGTCGAGTGTCAAGTCACTACAGGTCAAGTCCCAAGTCGAGTCTCAAGTCTTAATTTAAAAAATGTCAAGTCACTTTTGTACAAGCCATAAATATCGGCATTTTTGGACAATTTTTTCACCAAGTCGATTTAACAAAATTAGCAAGTCTCAAGTTGAGTCTCAAGTCACAAACAATGAACCCGAGTCGAGTCTCAAGTTGAGTAACCTAGGCGACTTAAGTCAGACTCGAGTTCAAGTCGTGGAACTCGAGTCAATAACTCTTATATCTATACAATAGAAAAACATGTTTGTGAGAGATTTCACAAGGGACTTGTCTGAGGTAAATTATGGAATTGTTAAAACTAAATGTAAAAGGATAAGTAAAGCCTTGATCCAGCAAAGCACTTATGTTTAGACATGAAGGATGTGCTTAAATACTTCCCCTGAAGTAAAATTCATCATATGTAAGGGTGCATCTACACTGCATTCTTAGCTCGAAATAAGCTACACAGTTTGCGTAGCTTATTTTGAGTTAATTTCAAAATTGCTAAACTACAAAATAAGCTAAGTCTACATAGTGCCACATTTCAAAATAAAGAGCTAATCTGAAACATCTCTGAATCCTCATGGAACAAGATTTACAGAGACCTTGGAATAGCGAGCCGATTATGAAGCATGCCCATTATGAAACAAGCCCATTATTTCAAAATATAAAAACAAAATAGTTATTTCGGGATACTGGAAGTATCCTGAAATAGCGTTGCAATGTAGACGTACCCTAAGTGACTTGGTGGAGCAAAGCCAGTATAGGCATGGAAACTCACCTACCAAAGAGAGGGCCTTTCTGAGCAGGATGAATGAAGTAGGGTAGTGCCAGAGTGCTTGCATTGCTCTTCTTTTGAGTACAGATTTTTGAATCATGCATAATTACTAAATGATTGAGTCTTGTGATTTCAGTGTTCATTTATGATCGTGATGAGATACAACCTCATTCCGCTTGCGGATCCGTGCCTCAAGAAGTGCATGGTTCTTGAACTGTAAATAAATTTATACTTGACAAAATGCCCGAATTAGTGCTTTAATTTATTTATTCTTTTTGTTTTGTTTTGTTTTATTTTATTTGTTAAAGCAGATTCTTCAGGGATTTATGTGAAAAATATAATATCCGGCAGTGCTGCAGATCACAGTGGACTTATACAAGTCCAGGACAAAATTGTTGCTGTAAGTAAAATATTTCATTTGGATACTATTTTGGGACTAGCAGTTGTTTAATGTATATTTGGATTTTTAAAACGCATTCCACTAAAGCTCGTTCTTAATACACTGTAAAGCCTATCTAGTTTCCTTACTTTTACAATGTTGGCAAATTAATGGCTATGCCAACAAGAATTAGTACTTGAGTACATAGCTCTGGCTTGGATTGGTTAGATTATAAGTGTATTGCCAAAAATGAGAGAGAATCATAAACAATAAGCCAGGACACAGTTGGATGGAAGCATCTTATGGTATGGAAATTGCCGTAGGGCCTGATTAAAGTACTGAGCATTTTCAATTCCTATTGCAGTTAATGGGAATTGAAAGTGCTTGACATCTTGGAGAATTATGTTCTTTCTGCCCATCTACAAGCATATAACATTGTGTTGACATTATCAAAATATTAGTAATGCAGACTTTAAAAAAGAAGTCCTTTTCTTTATAGGTGAAAAAAATTAAAACCTGCTGGATAAATGTCAGGGACACATTAACATGTAATGTCTAACTTTACCTTCCTAATACAAGTAGAAGTAAATTGTGCAAACTCTGTAAAGATTTCTAACAGAAAAAGAGATCTGTCTTTTTATAAAGCGTGTATAAAATACTGGAGAGCGAATGTTCTGCGGAAACCATGTCTAAACTTTCAAAGCCTTGTGCATCCCTCATTTGGTGATCACTTGTACTAACAACTGCGGGTTGTACTAACAGGAGCAGGTTTACATGAAAATCAAGTTGGTCTGGCGAGACCCCCAACCCTGAGCTTCCCCTCCCGCTTTTTCCCCTTCCTTCCCCCTTCCAGCTCCCTCCTCCCAGTTTTCTCCCTCCCCTCTCTCCTGCCTCCTTTCCCCAGTCTCACCAGAGTTTCATTTCCCCTCCACCCACCCCCCGTTTTGTTAAATAAAAAGAGTTTGTGTTTATGAAAATACGTGTATTTTATTTGACATCAGGAAGGGGGGTTAGGGAGGGGTAAGTGGAAGGACATGAAGGAGGAATGAAACACAAGCCGTCAGTGAGGCAGACCAGGGAGGCTGTTAGTGCTCCTCGGGGTGGAAGCTCTCCCGCAGGGCCTCCTGGATCCTGACAGCCCCCCGATGGACCCCCCAGATGGCAGCCTGCAGCAAGTGCAACCAGGCTTTTGCATGTACGTAGTTTAGTCCAGGGTCAACAGAATTTACTCTCACTTCTTTTGGGGACTATAGAGTCCAGGTTAGATTAGTTTATCCATCTCTCTCTCTCTTTAAACCCACTCTACACTGATTGCATATGCAGTTGTTTGCATATTTATGTGTGGTGGGTTGGTAGAGGTTGGCAGAAAACTTATGCTATGATCTGAACAGGCTGCTAGTCTCTCAAACTCATCCAGGAAGTCCCATGCACAGTACTCTGCAATTTGCTGCCTGCACACAGTAAGTTTGCTTTTCAGTAGAGTTAATTTTACATTTCTGTAAATCTAGTAAATTGCCATTTTGAATTTGCCCACTCCAACTATCAAAGAGAAGTTTTTATTTTGTTTTTCCTTTTTAAAATAATCTTTAAAGATGGGATTTGTCAGATTATTTGAAGGTGCTGAATTAATGCAGTTCTTCCTTTGCAAATATTGCAGTCTGATGGACATTAGTATAATTCTGAGAGATGTTGCCCTGCTGGTTTTCATCTCTCTGTGAATGCTAGAACTCAACCATAATCTGATGTCTATAATTCAATTGTATTTTGGTACTAGGTTGATGGGGTTAATGTTCAGGATTGCTCCAACCAAGAAGTGGTGGAAGCGTTGCGTCGCACTGGCCATGTGGTGCACCTTACCTTACTTCGACAGAAACCTTCTCCTGCTTCTTTGTCTTCAAGAAGACCATTAGAAAGAGGTAGTTATTTTCCTCCATTTGCAAATGGGTAATTTAAATTTTTTCCTCCGATTTGTACAGTAAACTTCCGATAATCTGGAAACCTTAGGACCAGTTATCAGATTTGCCGGACTATCGGAAGGAGGGCTATGAGGGGTTTGGGATGGGGTGGCGTTGGGGGGATACCACCCCAGATCCCTCATAGCCCCCCCTTCCGATAGTCCGGTTCTGTCCCAAGCGTCCCTGATTCAGCCGCTGCTGGTCAGTTTCAGCAGCAGCTGAATCGGGGACTCCTGCAGCAGAGCAGCTGGAGGGCTGCCTGGTTGGTCCGGTAGCGCCGACCCTTGGCGTTGCGAGACCAACCCGGCAGCACCCCAGCTACTCTTGAGGTCACCTGGGGCAGAGCAGCTGGGGTGCTGCCAGTTGGTCCCGCAGCGCTGCTCCTCGGCACTACTGGACCAACTCGAAAGCACCCCAGCTGCTCTGCCCCAGGTGTCCCCAAGTCAGCCGCTGCTGATACTGATCAGCGGCTGACTCCAAGAAGCCCAAGGCAGAGCTGCTCTGCCCCGGGCTTCCTCGAGTCAGCCGCTGGTCAGTTTCAGCAGCGGCTGAATCGGGGACAGCTGAGCTGCTGCCGGGTTGGGTCCCGCAGCCCCAAGGAGCAGCGCTACGGGACCAACCCGGCAGCACTCCAGCTGCTCTTCCCTAGGTGTCCCCGATTCAGCCGCTGGTCAGTTTTAGCAGCAGCTGAATCGGAGAAGCTCCAATGGTCCGGATGCCCGGAGCACTTCCGGGTTCCTGATGGTGCCGGACCATCAGGAGTGCCAGACCATCAGATGCCGGACCATCGGAGTTTTACTGTATAATGACTGAAATAAACATTTAGGGCCTGTTTCTGCAAGATGCTGAGGAATCATAAATATTGGATTTAAAGGTCCTCTGCACAGAATCAGATTCTATGATGTAGAGTGGAAGGGTGTATGGGGAGTGAAAGCAAAGTTCCTCTAAACTGAGCAAGGAAACTGCTACTGGATATTGATTAACATATCATATGTCCTCTGTACTACCTGGCTAACTTGAAAGACTTGGATCTTTACAGTGCAACCAAATATGCCAGCTTTAATCCTGTCTGGAGATGGAGAGACAGAAACTAATTTGGATAGTGAGAATGAAGAAGATAAAGATAATTTTGAAAATGAAAAGAAGCCTAATCTACATCAAATAGGTAAGTAAAACAACTTTCAGTGTGTTGTCTCCTACATATCTACTGACTTCTTGAAATTTATTTCTTTAACCTAATTTTCATAATGATGGACGGTTGTTGGCTTTCTTTACCTTGCACAGTTTTAATTTTCTGATTTTTTTCATTGCTTTTTTTATTTAACTGAAACCAAATTCTAAAAAATGCATATAGTTTGTGTTCTCACTGATCTGGAAGGGTATGTCTACACAGCAAAGAAATTTCGAAATAACAGGTGTTATTTCAAAGTAACTTTACTAGTGTTTACGCAGCCAAACTGCTATTTCGAAATTAAATCAAAATAGCAGAGTACTTTTTTCTAATTTGGTATACCTCATTCTATGAGGAATAACGCCAAATTTGAAGTAGCTAATTTGAAATAAGTGCTGTGTAGACACTTATTTCAAAATAGGGGACCTCCAGCCTTCTCAGGTGCCCTGGTGGCCACTCTCTCTCCCTCTCCCCCACCCTTCTGGAGCCCTTAAAGGGGTAGACTCTGGCCACAGCGCCTCTGCCAGCTCCAAGCCTGCCAGCCCAGAGCCAGCAGTCACTGTCCTGACTCAGTGGCCCCAAAACATGATACAGCAAGCCACTGGCAGCCAGCCCTCCACCGCTCCTCAGGAGCAGTCTGTCAGCTCCCAGGAGCCTGCCAGGGCCCGGAGAAGGCAGGCGCCTTCCTGGTCCAGGGCAGAGATCATGGACCTTATTCAGGTTTGGGGGAGATGCCCCCAGTATCCATGATCTCCGCTCTAGACAGAGGAACGCAGCCGTCTATGGCAGGATGACTGCCAGCCTGGCCACCAAAGGCCACATGTGAACCCAAGAGTGGGTTTGCATGAAAATCAAGTTGGTCCGGTGAGACCCTGAGCTTCCCCTCCCGCTTTTTCCCCTTCCTTCCCCCTTCCAGCTCCCTCCTCCCAGTTTTCCCTCTCCCGTCTCTCCTGCCTTCTTTCCCCAGTCTCACCAGAGTTTCATTTCCTCTCCCCCCCCCCTCGTTTTGTTAAATAAAGAGAGTTTGTGTTTATGAAAATACGTGTATTTTATTTGACATCAGTAATGGGGATTAGGGAGGGGTAAGTGGAAGGACGTGAGGGAGGAATGAAGCACAAGCCCTCAGTGAGGCAGACCAGGGAGGTTGTTAGTGCTCCTCGGGGTGGAAGCTCTCCCTCAGGGCCTCCTGGATCCTGACAGCCCACTGATGGACCTCCCAGATAGCAGCCTGCAGCAAGTGCAGCCAGGCTTGCAGCAACGTCTCCTTGAGAAGCACCAGTGTACCCAGGGGCACCTCTGGCTCCATGTTGCAGAGTGCTGTGGTGTCCTGAGTGAGGGCAACCAGAGCACGCAGAGACAAAACTGCTTTGCTGTCCCTCATAGAGATACGGAAGCAAGCAGGGAAACCTGAGAACTGGCTGTCCGGGGGGGAAGGGTGGTCCCTTTAAGCACAGACCTCAGATACCGTGTGTGGCTGCTGCCTGAGTCTAACTCCTGACCTTAAATGCGATTCAGAGTCCACTCAGTGTGGACGCGCTATTCGAAATAGCAAAACGCTATTTCGAAATAAGATATTTTCAGATAACATTGTAGTGTAGACGACAAAGCCAAAGCTCTGTGATAGGGCTTCTGATCTTTAGATATGTTGAGCATCTTTCCGGATGCAGATGTAATAGTGTACAATCTGTGGATGTGAAAGCTTCCATGTTTATCATATCAATGTGTCTCTGCCCTGTCTAGGATTATGTGTTTTTCGGGATGAGTTTAGACTCCAGAGGCATTTAGTTCTTGAGCAAGTAGATCAGGGTAACAGCTGTACTTGTTTTTTTTGGTTTGTGGATTCCTGCCCACTCTGAATTGGAAGACTGCACTATCTCATTTCTGACCAGCCACTGATGTACAGTGGCAGTTAGTTTTTTGTCATTGTTAACCTTGGCCAAATTCGAATGGTGACCAAGAGCTTAATGATATTTCCAGTCTAGTTAAAAAGAGAGTGATAGTTGAAGAACAAAAATCACTCTCTGGGCAAGGGACATGGATTGCTACAGGGATCTTTAAACAAGCAGACAAAGGTACAATGTGACCATGTGGTTGGAATGTAAAGCTAGATAATTATTAAACTACAGATAAGGCATTTGTGGGATGTTTTGTTAACAGGAGTATTAGAGCCCTGCACAGATACAAAATTTGTATCCTCATCCTTATCCACAAAAATGAGCTACAGATTTGCAGGGCTCTAAGCATAATCGATAATTGGAACAATTACCAATGGATGGGCAGGATTCTGTATTAGTTGAAGTCTTTTAAAATCAAAATGGCTTGTCTTTTTGAAAGAGATGTTCTTATTTCGCTGAAACTATTAGTCTCCATGCAGGAATTCCTGGGTGAAATAAGAACATCTTAAAATCCATTACGTGATTTTTAAATCACAGGATCTTCTTCCTCAAAATCCCTGTGTTTGTGGTAAATGTAATTCCATTTTAAAGACAACCTGGAAATAGAGAAGAAAACTATCAATTCAGATATTCAACACTGAATATCCTCAAATCATATGATGCTGGTGTGGCTATTTAGGTCCAAAATTAATCAATACATTGATTAGTGTTTGACTTGAAACTATTTTTTAAAAACAATTTTTTTTTGCGTTCAAGTGATGTTTACATGCATGATTAAAGTGTGAATTAAAAGGGAACACTGCTCGGATTCACAGGAAAAAAACGGTAAAATCAGTAGATTTCATCTGAGGTTCTGAGTAATACCTGTTAATGATCAGGTGCTCAGAATTTTTTTTAAATGTCTTTGAATCTAAAATAGTATGCAAAACACCAAGCAGAGACTGTAATGGCTGAACATTTTCTGCTGATCAGTTACTAAGTATTATTCTTGGTTCTTTTTTAACTTTCTCAGCCCCTCTACTCCCCTACCTTCCCTTTAGAGTTGCCAGGTGTCTGGTTTTGAACCAGACAGTCCGGTATTTGAACTTTCTGTCCAGGAAACAAATTGAGAAAATATTGGACATATAAATATCCGGTATTTTATAATTAAATAAGTTTTGCGTGTCTACCAGCCAGGCAGTACGCAACTACACAAGGGGGGTGGGTGGGAAATCCCTGGGGCCGGACTCACCTGTGTGCCCCACTGGGACTGTGTGCAGGATGGGCAGCACCCTGGGATCTGCATGTGCCTGGGCCAGCCCTGCTCCCCGCCTGCCAGTTTCCTCTCCCCCACTCCTCCCAACTCCCTCCCGGCCAGTCCTGCTTCCTGCCGGCCGGTTCCTTCCCCCAATCTCCACCAGCCAGCCCCGCTCCCTCTGACTCCCTCCCAGCCATTCCTGCTTCCCACTGACCGGTTCCTTCCCCTGATCTCCCCTGGTCATCCCCGCTCCCCCGATTCCCTCCCGGCCAGCCCTACATCTCGCCGACCGGTTCCATCCCCTGATTTCCCTCAGCCAGCCCCGCTCCCTCCTCCTGGCCGCCCTCCCCATCTGAGATCAAATGTGTCTGGTATTTTTTTTTGAAATCATCTGGTAACCCTACTTCCCTTCCATCTTGAGTCAGTAGAGTGTTGTGTGGGTACAGAGTTTGCCCGTGAACAGCTCATTGCAAGATTTGGGCCTAAAGTAAGAGGTCATGTAGCATGCAATGTGAAATGAAGGTCTAAAAACAAATGTTAAATGGATTTCCTTTTGGTTAGTAATGTAAGTCTTAAGGGGTTTGTACATCTTTCTAAATATTGTTACTGTAGGGAAATGTGAGGGTTTATGTTTATCATGGAAGAAATTCTTGAGTCAAAGACTTAAGCATATGTAGAGGCAGAAAGTGTGAGGATGAAGGCAACAAAAGGAAGTGGTTGATTCTGGCAGAGCAGAGAGGACAGGAGGGGGAGCTGGACAGAGGTGATTGTAGGGTGATATTTTGCAGTTGCATTTTGGATGGGTTTGAGGATTGGAGAAGAGGAGGTTGCAATAGTTAAGACGTAAAGTAGTAAACCATGAAGTTTAGCAGTGGGAAAGAAAAGGCACAGATGCACTCCTGTATATGCTAGCAGCGAAACCGGGAACATTTAGCGATTCTTAATTATGTAGAAGCAGGGGAGCCAAGGGGTAGGGAGGGTGATAGATTTGCTGAAAATTAATGCAGAAGGGAAGAAGTTTGTTTGTTTGTTTGAAGAAAGATGAGTGCAGGTTCTGCAATAGTGAGCTTGAGGTGGTGGAAGGACTTTTATGAGAGAGAAGCTAGAGTGAGAGTTGCAGATAGAAAATTGAACGGGGTAGTGCCTCTCATTATACATCTATTTTCAGTACGTTCCTTCTATTCTGTACAGAGGCTCATCTGTAGTCTCTCAGTGTGCTGGAAGTTAAGTAGTGTAGGCATTATTGCTGTTTGAGAGAGGATAATGCAGTTGACAACTTCTGGTGATGCTGGGTTTATGATACTATTCCTCTGTGGAGTTCTGCAGGCTAATGAAATTGGTTTTAAAATTGGGTAAAGCTATCTATGGTATATCCTACAGCCCTAATCAAGAGTCCTTGTTTGGTAAGGCTCAATTTCCTTATAAAAGAAGAAAAGGCTTCAGATGCTCATCTTTATTAGCTACAACATGCTTTTTCATAACTTCTCATTAGTTTTGCTTGCGTAAAATTGAAAAGCATCCATGTTGTTGGAAACTTTGTTCAGACTGAAACACTGTGGCTATGTCTACACTTTACAGAAAAGTCAGAAAAAGATATGCAAATTGCGAACTACAAATTGCATATCTTGTTCTGCTTTTCTTTTGGAAGAGGCTTTTCCAAAATGTGGCGTGTCTACACAGTGCCAAATTTCGGAAAAACCTGCTCTTTCAAGCCATCCCTCCTTCCTCGTAAAATGAGATTTACATGGATGGCGAAAGAACATTTCTGCTTTTTTGTTTTCTGTTTTTTGGAAAAGTGGAAGCGTTCTTTGGATGCAGCATTGCTTTTCCAGGATACCTCTGGAATCCCAGAAAAGCATTGCAGTCTAAACGTAGCCTGTGTATAAAATTTCAGCCTGGAATAGAATTTAATGGCCACATTTTAAATTAAAAAAATGGGTGCTTATTTTAGAAATGCTGACAGGCTCTTAATTATAAAGGTGTTAAAGTAAACATTGCTAGTTGAAAGCCCTGCTTAATCTCTGAAAATGCCTTTTAAAAATTAATGTAAAAGGTGTGGTTTTAAAAAACATGAAATATTTCCCTTTAGGCCCAGTTGCGTGAAATTTTTATTAAATTTTCGTGAAGCGGTATTAAACAGTGATGCTTGTCCACTAAATCATGGTTAAACAACTCTGTCATAATGCTTGGGTTCAGGAAACAGTGTGCATTAGATATTAAACTTTGTGCCAGCAGATTGGAAGCAAGTTAACTTACAGCTGCATCTGTCAGAGTGAAGATTGCATTTGGTGCTTACTTGTTTCTTGCTGCAGTATATAAAAACTAAACAGAGAAGCTATGAAAGAAAGTTACAGATTCAAACCTGAGTAGAAAACAGTGAGTAACATCAGGGAACAAAAAGCCATTGACAAAAACGCTATTCTGTGTGAGAAATCCTTAATTCAGGAGTTACACAGCAAAGAACACATAACTACGTAGTGAGCCTGAGGGGAGAAGAGGAGTTGAGTGATCTACAAGACAAAGAAAAAAGTCAGTGTTTAAAAGTTCCAGGTATGCAGATCTTAGCATATACTTAAAAGTTAGGCTGGCATAGTTACCTTTGTCAGAGATCTGAGGAGAACACAGCTATGTCAACCTACTTCCAGTGTAGGAGCAGCAATATTGACAGAAGAATGCTTCTGTCGACATAGCTAACTTTTGTTCAGGGAAGTGGAGTTCCTATACCAATGGAAAAAACCCCTACCCATAGCTGTAGGCTATTGTAAATCTATGCTATGGGGTTAGACCAGCATAGCTATGTGGTCTCTAGTGGAAAAGGAGGCATAAGGTATCTCTGCTCCCTAGTACAAAGTCCAACATTAAGGTCCATACCGAGTAATACATCAAGTGGAGCACGTTAATTATGATATTAGATAACCTAACAAGAGGAAGACGACGCACACCTACTGTGATAGCCTCCTGAAACCCTGGAAGGACTAGGAAGGCTTGTTTATTGCTTCTTATCCATCTGAGCCAGCATGGTACCCCAAACAGCCACATTCCTGGACCCTCACTCAATACAGATGGGAGAGAACTCCTATTTGGAGCAAAGAGTCCAAGTGAGAAACCTTACCAACGCCTTCCTGACGGGGTTTCCATCCAGCCAGGTGAAACTCACTTTGTTCCACATCATGTCCAGATAGAGCTGGGACAGCGCAACTAGGAGAATTCCTTTCTGCTTCCCAAAATAATGTGGAATGCAGTGAAACAGGAACTCTGCACCAAGTTGGAGCTAGAGGCCACCAAAGAATTCCACAGTGACTGGTGACACACAGTGGTGCTGGCCCCTAAACTGTATACATTTTTAGAAAAGATAATGTGATCTCCAAATTCAACTCCTGATACATCCTGAGTGGATGAACTACTAATCCAGATGAGCGAGACTCAATATAGTGCAACATTAAATTTTACCAATGGATTCTACCAATGGAATTGGTCCTGCCTTGGGTAGGGGGCTGGACATGATGACTTCCTGAGGTCTCTCCTGACGTCTCTTCCAGCTCTCTGATTCTAGAAGAGCCGATTCATACGAGAATCATGTGAGAAGACTGCCTTTGCAGCTCTGGTTTACATCAGTGAAGAACTATGCCCTTTGGTCTCCCTGGTGTCCTAGTGACATTCCAGTTATTCAAATGCTCTGAACTCTTGGTTCGTATGCTGCAGCTTATTTAGAGGATGTAATAATCTGTGGCTGAGACTGACAGACCTACTTGCATCAGTGCAGTTGACTGTCCTGAAGTCCTTGTGGGAAGCCAGTCTAACCACAAACCCAGCAAAGTATAAAATGAGAAGGATGACACCGCCTACCTGGCATATCCTGTGGAGAAAGGTCCGGTCTAATCTCCATAGTCAAAGTCTAAGCCTTAAAAGTCCTCTCACACTTGACCACAAAAAAGCAGGTCTGGAGATACTTTGGGCTTAGAGATTATTACTGCTGGTTTGTGCCGGGGTTTTTGATGACAGTGGCACCTTTTGTGGACCTGATTAATGACAGCTGTCTGATATCTGGAAAAAAAATCATTCTGAAAATGGAAAGTCCACTTGTATAAAGAGCCTGTCCGGTTCATCCAAAACAGAAAACAGCCTTCTATTTTTGAAATAACTTTAATTTTGCAGACCAGTGTGTCGGAAAGAGGCCTGTGGGCAACCATATTCCCAGAAGTTAATGGAGAGAAACATTCCAGGCTAGAAACATTCCAGGCTATCTTTTAACCGCATGCTAGTCCCTCAGAAACTAGCATGTTCTGTGGTAGAAAATGAAAGCCTGCTGGTGAAATGGGCTGTGGATTCTCTTTGATACTATCTCCTAGGAAACCCATTGAAGCTGAACACCACTTACGCACCTTTGAATTGGTTAACTGTGAAGAAAGACACAAAAGTCTGATTTATGCTTTGGTACCTGTATCTCTAGTCATATGTCTTTCAGGTACAGCACGGAACTAGAAGGACTCACCAAAAAGTTGTTGTTGTTGTTTTTTTTTTTCCTCAAGGGCAGGGGGGAAGAGAGCTGGCCTGGTTCCTCAGATGCCATCTTGAAGCGGAGGTTGTGTACAAAACTCACATGCAACGTCCAGGGTTAATGGGCTCAAGTGGCTCCATCCTGGGAGAGATGTCATATAAGGCGGTGGTAGCTCAAAAGGGAAAGCCCAGGTCAGTTGAGGGCTAACTAGGGAGGACAGCGGACCTATAGTCTTCAATTCCTGGAAACAAGGGTAATTGAAGACAGGAGCTCTTTGGATGGCCACTGCCTGGTAGTCCCGCCCTGAAAGATGGAAAGGCCTGTTTGCTGATTCTCCTTATGAGAGTGCTATGCTAGTCCTCTGTATTTGCCCGCCAACTTAGTTGGGGGCCACAACTCAACAAGGGCTCCCTGAAGAAAGAGGAAATAGCTCCACAGTTATGGAATAGTTCATTTGTGTTACTTCCCTTTGTTCACTGACAATCCTGGAAGTGGCAAACTATTTGGAGCTCTGCCAGAGGACTGAGCTACTTATGACTGGAACTGAGAGGGGAAAATATCTGGATGGAATAGAGCAGAGGCAGGTAAATTTTGGTGGTCCAGCCCAGGGCCTACGTGGTAGGCTGGACACTTCTAGGTCTAGTCTAGATGCCCTGGCACATTGGGAAGAGTAGGCATTTGTTTGATAAAAGATGCATGATAGTAAATTAATGTCTTGTGTTTGTGGAATTATGCTAAATGCTTGAATGTCCTTCAAAGAATCAGTGGGTAACCATAGAAGCCTACTTCTAAAGCAGGGGTGAGGAACCTCAGGTCCGGGGGCCAGATGCAGCCCTCGGCTTGCCTGTATCCGGCTCCCAAGGCTCAGGGCCACCCCCAGCATTGGGGAGCCCACGCTGGTGCTCCAGCTCTCCTGCTATTTCCCCTCCCCCAGGGCTGGAGCGCACACAATCTACTAGGCTGTCCCCTCCTAATCCCCGATGTGTGAGGGGAATGTAGGGAGTGTCTTTTTCCCTTCTCAGTTGGGGGCTACAGTGAAAGGTTTTTCCCTGCTTCTCACTTGTGTGTGTGGCCCCCGACCCAAAAAAGGTCCCCCCAGTAGGGTTGCCAGGTGTCCCGTTTTCTACATGACAGTCTGGTATTTGCACCATCTGTCTAGTAGAAAAATTCAGAAAATACCGGACACGTGCAATGTCTGGTATTTTCTGAATTCCCATCTGGGTGCCAGACAGAAGCCTGGCGGGGGCAGGAGAGTGACCGGGAGGCAGGGCTACAATTGGCACTTAGAGCCTCTGGTTGTGTGCAAAAGCCGGAGGGGGAGCAGGCGCTGGGACTCCCAGCCACTCCCCCCGCCCAGCTTCTGCACGCAACCAGAGGCTCTCCGCACCAGTTGCGGCCCCGCCTCTCAGCTGGGTGCCTCTGGTTGTGTGCAGAAGTCGGGCGGGGGAGTGGCTCCCAGCCCCTCCTACTCCCCCCGCCCAGCTTCTACGAGCAACTCAAGGGAGTGCCTGCTGGGGGCGCGGCCCCTTGGACTCCAGCTGTGGCCAGTGGCTGCACCCCCCTCGCCGCCAGCTCTTCTTCCCTCCCCCCTTCCTCCGGGGTCCTCCCTCCTCCCATCCAGCCCCGCGGCCCCCGACCCTCCCCCGCTCTACTTCCCGGCCCCCTCTCCCCCAAGCTCTGCTTCCCATCCCCCCCTTTCCTCCTGGCTAGCCCCGCGGCCCCCGGACACCCCTCCTACCAGCTTTGCTTCCCGCTCCGCCCCCCTCCCGGCCGGTCCCTCCCTCACCCTCCCCGCCCATGATCAAGTGTGTCCGTTTTTTTGGCGGGGTCTACCTGGTAACCCTACCACTCACCCCTGTTCTAAAGTATCTATTTCAGGCTTAATTCTTGATAATGGAATTCAATAAAGAAACAAAGATCTGACTAACTATGACCTTAACTGTGCTTAGTTCTACACAAATTCTGGTTACGTAGCTGAGATAAACCTGGCTATCTGGTGTGACAGAAAGTGGTTGGTAGGGATCTCGAGCTACATGGGGCTCAACATTGGGAGGGAAATATAATTAGCATAGAGACCCGATCTCTTGGGATATTGCACTGCAATGCAAATAACTCTGAGGCTTTTGTTGTTAAATGTTGCTATTTTATTTTCCATTGTTACTATAATAAAAACTTACATCACTATGTTATTTGGAATTGTAATGAGGATTCTTTTGCAAATCTCTAATGCAAATCTGAAGTGTTATTTTTATCCTATAATATTGAAAATGTATGTGAGGAGATTTTCAAAGGCCCTACATGGTGTTAGCCCTCTTCCCCTCCCTCCCCCCCAGTTCTTCTTGTCTTTTTGGTGGGAGTTAGGCTTCCAACTCCTAAGGTGTTTTGTT
The DNA here is from genome assembly GCF_049634645.1 of Pelodiscus sinensis. Taxonomy (NCBI): domain Eukaryota; kingdom Metazoa; phylum Chordata; order Testudines; family Trionychidae; genus Pelodiscus; species Pelodiscus sinensis. The sequence goes on from NC_134719.1 coordinate 16,156,360, forward strand.
TCAGTGGTTTAACAAAACACTCAATATTCAAAATGACATGCATACATTTGCAAACTGAAAAGGGCTACTGTTGTGATTTGCATTCTGATTCTGGTAACATAACATGTCAGTGATACACCAAGTGTTCTGTGGTTTGTCCAGACTTGGGACAATATTAATGGCCATTTAAAAATAGCTTTCAGTGAATTCATTCTGCAGTTGCTGCTGCTAGTTGGAGTTTTGCTTTAGTTTGACTCTTAGCAGCTCAACATTACTTAGGAGAGAAACTTTATATGTGTGCTGAGCTTCTCAATGAGGTCAAATGCAGGGCAGCCAGTCATTTTATGCTGTCTAGCCCTGTCAAATTGTCTTACATGACTATAATACTGCCTTGGTTGCATAAGTAAGAAAGCTGAAAAGATATAAATGTCAAGATAGCCAAGTTCCCACGGAAGACTGGTTTAGAACTGGAGCTTATATTAAAGCTCATGTTACTCAGTGGCCTAATTAAACCAGACAAGCCTTTATACCTGCCAAATGTATAAATAAAGTCTGCCACTGCGTTGTGCTGATACAGCCCCTTGATAACGGCCATTTCTTGTCAGGTGTTTACTTCTCAAAAAGGGTTGGTGTGGGATGGGGGCACCTGTGTAGTGGTGAATGTTTAAACAGCGACAGATTATATAAAGGCATGTGAAATTTATTTTGCAACCTGAAAGAATGATTTATTTAAGGTATTAAATGGTATATAACTCGCATCTCATCAATGCAACCATCACCTTTTATGCTTCTCATCTGAAACTTCAGCAGTAGCTGACATTTGCATTGTTTTCTTGTGAAAGTCTGTTCTAATTTGCACTGATATACCCAAATCCATATATTTTTATTCTTCTGATCTTTCCCCATAATCTTTTATTTAAACTGCATCTTTTCTGAAGCAAATATACTTGGTAGGGAGTAAGTATAACAATCGCTTTTACATTTTAGGAAGAGACCCAGACTCTCTAGGAAAGCTGTTGAAATCCAAGTGGGGAAAACTGCTGGGACCAGATTATGAAGTCATGGTATGTTATCCTTCAATAAAGTACACTCATTTATGTTTCTTTAAATTCCAGTGCTGTGAGCTTAACTTTACAAGCTGTTCAGGGGCTGGAACGGATCAGTAGAGTAGCATTTTTTGTTTTCCTTGAACAATCGAGAATGAAATATAGGGTTGTTATAATGAACACATTTTTGTTCTATGTATATCTGTAGTCTTGCATAAGTGTGAGTAACTTTTTTTTAAAATCAACCTCAGTTTTAAATTTGTAACTTATCAGACAATTACAATATTTTGCATTTGTATGATTGTTTTTATGATCAGTTTGTTTTATTGTACATTTAGAAAAGGCTCAAAATATGAGCTGCATTTTTCACAATTAATCTTACATTTTTATGAGAAATATTATCAAATGTATTTCATGGAAAAGGAGGTAGTTCAAGTTGGGAGTAGGGTTGCCAGGTGTCCAGTTTTCGTCCAGACCATCTGGTATTTGTGTCTCCTGTCAGGTTAAAAAACCCAGAAAATACCGGACATATAAATGTTTTTCTCGGACAAAAGGCTGGCGGGGACATTCTTCCCCTGCCATGTCTGGTGGGGGGAGCAGGGAGCATGGTGATTTAAAGGCGCAGTTACCTCTTTTTAGTCTCTCTTCCCCTCCCTCCCCTCACCATGTCTGGGAATTTTTGTGAAAGTATCTGGCAACCCTAGTTGGGAGGGGAAAGGGGTAACTCTGTGGTGTTGACATCCCATTAGATTTTTCTTCACTTCTTATTAGAGAATTGGTGAGGAAGAGATTGATTCCTTTTCTAAATACGAATCATCAGAAGGGGAATGATTTTTTTTTTAAATTCATTACAGCCTTTTAAGATTGTGCTAACTAACTAATGCATTTTAAATAAAACATTCGAGCCAATATCCTTTTCTGAAGCCCTTAAAAAAAAAAACTATATCAGTGATACATGTCCTCTTGATTCAGAGGCTGTGTCTACACAGCAGGGCTTAACTTGAAATACATCAATTGCATAGCTTATTTTGAAATTGGGAGCGTCTACACAGCACTTATTTCGAAATAGAGCACTCTTCCTCCAACTTCCCTTACTCCTCGCACAATGAGGGTTACAGGAGTCAGAGTAAGAAGTCCTCCAGCTTTACAGTATTTTGACATTATTTCAAAATAACTGCCTGCTGTATAGATGCATACTGTTTTGTTTTGTATTTTGTTTTTTCTGAAATATCATTGCTGTGTTGACATTCTCAGAGATGCTTACTTTTACTGTTTGGTAGGACGATCACTCCAAATGTCTTGTGGGAATATTTAAAGTTGCATTAAGAGGTGTTTTTTCAGAATTCTCTTCTCTGCGATGCATTAATATTCCTTTAAAAGCTTTGAAGTCTATGTAAGACATTTCCCAGTTTGTGAGAAGCTCAGTGGGCCAAATTTTCCTGTCATTGTAGCACATGGAGTTGTGATCGTGCAAATATCAAAATTTGGCCCATCTGAACAATAGCAAGTCATGGTCAGACCAGCACCTTTTTTAGTCTGTTTTCTTCCATTGCGTATGCCTCCCTTCATTTCTGAATACCTTGCTTTACCATAGCACACAAATTGGTTTGAACCTGACAATGCAAATCCTTACCTAGTCCTTACTGTCTCACACAGCTCCCTTTAAATCAATAGGGCAATTAAGAGTTTGAAGGATTGAGCCCCTTCTGATGATTTATCAGCCACCAAGTCCTTCTGAGGTGAGGAGCTAGTTACTGAGCATGGGATTTAGAGTTATCACCACATGCCAAGTCACCAAACTGGGCCAAGACATTCATTAAAAATGAAAAAGCATAATTTTCTTCTCCCCCTATTTTACCGTCATAAGAACGGCCATACTGGGTCAGACCAAAGATCCATCTAGCCCAGTATCCTGTCTGCCGACAGTGGCCAATACCAGATGCCCCAGAGGGAGGGATCACAACAGGTAATCCTCATGTGATCCCTTCCCTGTCACCCACCTCCAGAGAAACAGAGGCTAGGGACACCATTCCTACCCATCCTGGCTAATAGCCATTGATGGATCTAACCTCCATGAATCTGTCTAGCTCTTTTTTTGAACCCTGTTAAAGCTCTAGCCTTCACCACTACCTCTGGCAAGGAGTTTCACAGGTTGACTGTGCGCTGAGTGAAGAAAAACTTCCTTTTGTTTGTTTTTAAACCTGCTGCCTATTAATTTAATTGGTGATCCCTAGTTCTTTTATTATGGGAAAAAGTAAATAACTTTTCCTTATTCACTTTTTCCATACCAGTTATGAATTTATAGACCTCTATCACATCTCCCCCTTAGTCTTCTCTTTTCTAAGCTGAAAAGTCTGTCATCTGTTGTCATATTCAGTCCTCTGCTGCAATCCAGCATTCTGTGAAAGAGTGTGTACTAGTAATATTTAATTGTCATGGTGTACAATTTTTAGGTGGTTTGTGTGGACATGCCAATTACAGATGATGCTGAGCTCCAGAAATATTCAAAGGTATGAATTCTTATTTCATGCGTGCTTTTTTTTTTTTTTTTTCGTTTTCAATGGGCATGAATCAAAATCCTAGGTATGAATACTTCTGAAATAGAGATATAGGGGAAAGTTTGGGCATTGGCTTGAGCCTCGAGCTTATTCCTCAGAGAAATACTGCCACTTGTTGCCAATGCTGATCATGCATGTTGGGTCTGAGTTCCTTCACGCACTTTTAGTGAAGGAAAAAAACCCACTTCGGAAAAAAGGCCATGTAGAATGTCCTAAATTTCATCAGACTCTGATGGACAAGTGGGGAGCATAGTGTTCAATAATCTAGGGCTCTTCACTTCTACATCTGGGGACTACTGGCTTAAGTGCTTTAGCTGATGCTAGGTACTGGGATAGAGTTGGAGAGAGACAAGAGTGGCATCTTGATTAATACCCAGAAACCAGTGCAGAGTATGAAGCAGATTACACTGACTACAAGAAACTTTTTGCTAGATAAGGTCCTCATGCTGTAAGAGATTTGCAAGTATGGACTCTAGAGTAATAAGACAATGGGACTCCATTCAGTATGAGATCCTAAATGAGCATCTGTCCAGAAGGAGCTGTGGTACCAGCAAGAGCGCCAAGTTGTGAACTTGAGTGATAGAATGCAGGTGAAGTTCCCGAAACAGATGTTGTCTCTGTTAACTTTGTTTCTTCACAGCCTACCAGTTTGTCTGGATTAAGCCTCAGCTAGTCTGCTCAAAGTTTTCCTAATCTTGAAGCAGATATTTGCTATGTAGAGTTTTTTTTACTAGACAGGAATACAGTATAAGGTTGTCCCGGGGGGAAATGGCCAGCACAAAATTAACAGAATTCCTTGTGGAAATAAGGATATAAGTGACAGCAGCTATTTGCAAAAGATGCTTCAGAGAGATGTTCACTGCTCCCAAAGACTGGTACAAATGTCATGAAGAAATGTGATGACTGACTATATGGTTAGGTTTAATTTGCTTCCTCTGAAATAGCGATTATGATCTTGTGACAGATGTGGCAATTTCCTGCAATAGTCTACATTGACTTTATTAAGTTTATGCATTATTGTAGGCTGGGATTGTATGTAATCTCTCTAGGAGGAAGAGATGTGACTGATGTAAGACCTGGATGTTCAAAACAATGTATTGATAATATCCTTGGACTTTTGGGACAATATATTTTAAGTAGATTTCTTGAGGAATACCTCTGGGGAGATTAATGTACGTTCTCTGGTTATGCAAATAGCTTCTCAACTATAGGTATGTCCAGAGGCAAGGGTGTCTGAATGCCAAAATAAAAAAAGGCCAAGCTACATAAAGAAATGGCTGATATATGCCCAGCCTGAGTTTTGGTTCTCAATGCAAGGCCAATTTGAATTTGTGCCCATGGGGGAAAACAGAGTGGTTGGTTTTGAAAAACTAAAACCTGCCAGAGCTCTATGCTGGAGTTCAGTGTGTTTTAGTATATGTGTAAGAACTTATTATTTTTAATATATTTTCTCTGCTATGCTTTTATCTTATGAATTAATGTACTTGCTTAGGTGTCTATAGCCCTTGGATAATGAAAAAAAGGCATAGGTGCTAGCCTTTTTAGGCAAGCTGGCTTGCTGGGGATGTCACAGTGGAAGACACAAATCCCTGGTGAGGAGGTTGTGGTCTCCACCTAAGAGAATGATGACAGGGAGCTAGAAGCCTAATGAGTTCCCTTGATTTAACCATGGAGGGGGAATACAGTTGCCTTTACCCTGAAACTGTCACAAGTAAAATATTCTTTTTGGACACAAGTTTAGTGGAGAGTAGCTCAATTTTTAGACAGAGGATACATTTTAGATGCTCTTTTTAGAGATGGTCTTATACACTGACCTCTCTTCTCCCTCCCCTCCTCCCTCCCCCCTTATCACTGTAGTGATATTAAGAAGATAGCGATTTGCAATTTTCTAAAAGACAGACTGTACAAGTTAAAAATAGCATCTAAATAAATATAAAAAATAGCAAATTTGTGTGATGCAACCCTAGTTATGTCAGTTAGAACTTAAACATGCTAATATGCAGGTAGTTTAATTTTAACTGGTCATTTATAGAATGTTAAATGTATTGTTACATGTTGAAATACACATTTTTAAACATAGCCACTGCTTATTTTTTGGCAGCTATTGCCTCTTCATACTTTGAGGTTAGGAGTAGAACTCGATACATTTGATGGACATCATTACATATCTTCAATTGCTCCAGATGGTCCAATTGCTACGCTTGGCCTACTACAACTGGAAGATGAACTTCTAGAGGTAAAGACCACAGAACTAAAAATGAAGTGTTCTTTCTGCTCACCTTCTTGAAAAATATGCTTTTATGAGATTTTAGGCTGGTTAATGCATGTGCACAATAGTATCTTTTAAACAATTAATGGGTAGGAGGAACATAGGGTTAGGAGTTGGAAAAGCTGGGATCTGTACCATTCTAGCTCTGCCAAAGGCTTCCTGTAAGATTAGGGAAAATTCCCGTAAATTGTGGTTTTGTCTGGATGTGGAACAAAAATGAGGCCTTTCTTGTGTGGTGTTCTGCCAAACAGCACTACTGAGCTGTAGAGTTAGGCTATGTATGCTCACGGCAGCATGTAAAGCACAGACATTACATGTGTAGTTACATACAGCTAGGGAAGCAGTGGGGAAATGGCAGTGCAGACACTTAAGCACTGCCTCCCCTCTCCACTGCTATTTATACTTGTGCTAGTTGGCTGTTCAGAATCTGTAGTCTATACACTGCTGTAATACAGATGTACCTCCAGTGTCTCTCTGTGTCTCTCTCTCCCCTGTGGAAATTGTTCTGTTTTGTATGAATAATCTTTAGGCCAGAAATAAAGACTCATTGCTCCATAGGGAGGATGCTCACTTGAGATACAGGAGACTCAGATTCAAGTCCCTGCTCTGAATCAGAGTCTTCCATGTCTCAGGTGAGTGTCAAATTGACTGGGCCATTGGCTGTTCTGAGGAATCTCTCTCTGTCTCTGTCTCTCGTATATCCTGAAACATTTTTCTGATGCAAGTTTTATTGAAACAGAAATGCTTCTGTGACATGCTTCTTTTTTGTCACTCAGCATTTCCCCAAACAATAATATATTGTGGGGAAACTCCTGAAAAGCTCTGCTGACTGTATATCTCTTTCATTGTATTACAAAGTTGAGAGGAAGATGGTAGGTTCCTAAACACCATATTTAAACTACTAAAGCACAAAGGAAAGGGGGAAGAATTGAGGGAAAGTGATGATTTTGGAAAGCAGAAGTATGTGATATGATATGATAAATGGGACATGAAATCTTAATGAAACCAAGCTAAATTGCAATGCACAGAGATGGAGACAAAGGAAATGATATTGGACAGATCTTGACTTCAATAGTTGTATGCACAGCAGTAAGCACTACTTGGTAGCTGTAAAATCTAATTTTTTATTAGGTCATTGACAGTTGTTGAAATTCTGCATTCTTTGCGTTGTAAAAATATTACATATACTACCAAGTGTAAAACCTAGATTCCTTATTTATTTGTGGACGCTGCCAATTGCTACATTGAGAGAGGGTGGAAAATCCTTTGTATTTAGGTTGCTTTTAAAAAAAAGTATAAGTGCAATAAGACACTTGGAAGGGAATACTATTTTACATAAACACCATCCATCTGTGTTATAAAATTCACTAGCAATTGCATTGAGGTCTTCTGTTATCACCAAGCAACTAAAGTTTATGGGATAAGGCTTAACTTGTTGGGACTTTCTGCTGAATTGCTGATTGAAATTGCTATTCCTTTTATTGTGTAAAACATTTCTACATAGTCTCTCAAGGATCTAGCTAATTTGATCCACTTCACCATAATTTTAAAGCCTGCAACAATTGTTGAAGTTTGGATTTGGTGCATTTGATTTAGAACTGCTCAGAATCTTCCAGACTTTGAAATTTTGGTCAAATGTTTCCTCAAACTCAGTTTTGTTTTTTTTGTTGTTTTTTTTTGTTTTTAATGAAAGAACATAAACTGACTCACCAGAGCATTTTGGGACTTTAAATCACATCTACTTCGGCCTTCAATGTGTAATGTGCATTTGAAAATTATTTGGTGATTTGTGTGATGTTTCAAACTCCTGGAGGGCATGTGCCTATGTCACCAAAACCATCATTCTTAATTGATCCTAACTGGTATTCTTGTTGGCAGACTTGACAGAGAAACCACAAATCTACTTGGGCAAGGAGAATCTGTCCCATCCAGCACATAATTCAGGCACAGGTGGGATGGTGGGCAGGAGATTGAACTGCTGTTGCCAATGGGATGCCTGTTGATGAAAGGAGCACTTCAGTCTTGTGGGCTGTCAAGCCAGCAGTTTATACAGGCACTGAAAAGTGCTTAATAAATAAAACGTTCTGACGTTAGGGCTAATTTCTAAAAGCACTTTAAACTGGAGTCGAGTACTCAGTTTTCCATTGGGGGATGTTGGGAATAACATACCTGGAAAGGACCCAGAGAGAATGACTACCGTGGTGAAGGGGATAAGACTAAAATGCCTGCTGTAGAAGGTGCTGAGACTAGAAACACGCAGAGGGCAGGAAATGCATGAAGGGAATCTGAATAGAACAGGAGACTTGGATCACCACTATGAAATAATAGTAAAGTCACCAGAATCCAGAGATGGAAAAACAGTCTTACAGTAATTTATGTATATTTTAGGGGTTACATTAACCAAACCACTCAAGCTTTCCTGGAATCCCTCAGTGAAATTAGACCTTTATATATAGTTGTGGAGGACAATTATTGTAAATAGTTTAATGGTTTAATGTAAACAAGAGAATATTTATTATTGCAGAACCTGATCAATATCCTTTTAAATATCTGAATGGGGGTGCATGTTTTCTCTTTTGTGTCTAGGTAAATGGAGTTCAGCTTTATGGGAAATCCCGCCGTGAGGCAGTTTCTTTTCTTAAAGAAGTGCCACCTCCATTCACTCTGGTTTGTTGCCGGCGCCTGTTTGACGATGACAGCGAGACCTTTGTGGATGAGCTCCCCACTGTCAAGGTTCCGTTTCCCGAGCCAAAGGTAGTGATTGTGTAGATCAGTTGGATAAATGTTCAGTAACTTTCTAAAGACAGTGTTTTGGCTTTCCTCTTGTTTGCTTCAACCATTCTCAGCTGTTTAAAATAAAATGTCTGAAATCCATTTGCACGGGTATGTATGCTAGCTCTTTGTACCCAGCTGTCTTGTAAAATGGTTTTTACATCTCATCGCTGTTTCATGTGGAAATGCTAAGCAGCTTAAAACATGTGAGAAATCCGATTGGTAAGAAGAGGGATTTACTTTGTGCTTTTGTAGGGTCATCATTTATAATCATTAACAAAAGCTCATCTTATTTACTGAGGGGTGTCAGTGTGCTTAGTGCTTCTGGAAACATTTAAAAAAAGGTAACATCTGGTTCTTGTCCATCGGTGTTTCTAATCACAGTAAGATAGTCATCACAGCTCTGCTATCGTAATACAACCAAGTGATAGGATTCAGCCCTGATAGACTGATTTGTCGAAGTTGTTAATTTTGTTCAAATTGCTTTGTTATGACTGATGTCATAGGTGATTGGTCAAACACCATTGAGTCCTCTTCTTTCTTCTTCCTTGCATTAATCCAGTCAAATGGTGTCTGCTCTGAGTTCTCTCCCTCCAGGTCCCTAGCCTCTATCTCGCCTCATGCTAACATGTCTTCCTTTATGACAGGGATGGCCAAACCCACTATCTTTCCAGGCCACACATGACAATCTTCAGAAGTTGGAAAGTTGGAGTGTGCCTGCTGGGACTCTGGGCCTCAGCCCTGCAAAAGATGCTTATTGGGGTATCAGCTATGAGCCATGACAGTAGACTTCAGGGGACTTTAAAAGACAATGCACATGGGGTGATGTGCCCCTCCTCCTGACATATGCCAGTGTTTGTTGGCCTGACCTGACTATATGGTGCTGCAGGACCCATTCACTAGAGCCAGCAACCTGGGAACAGTGGCTGTGGGGCAGGGCAGCAGCAAATAGCTGAGAGCTGTAGGAAGAGGCTTATGAGTGTAAGAGATGAGAGGGTTTGCCGGGGGAGGAGGAAGGGCTGACTCAAGGGGTGTGTGTGTGTGTGTGTGCGTGTGTGTGTGTGTGTGCGCGCCCGCGCAAACCTTCATATTGTGCTCCCAACCCCAAGAAGGCATCAGCTGTCTCTGACAGAAGTCCTTGGGCTCACTATGCTGTGTCAGGTAGAAGCCCTGAGCTTCCCTCCCCCAATCTGCTAGATAGAGAATGGGAGGGAGGATTAGGGGGCTCTGTGAACATGCCACAGTTTGGCCTCCCATGCTTTATAACATCCTATCATTTCTTGGGCTAGCCTCTGTCTTTTTCTTTCAGTCTTTGTATGTTGGAGTCTCTCTCTTTCAGTTGTGAGGACTGTGGTTTATGTGCTTATGCCACTTGGTCCTGAATGCCCTCATTTTTTCATTGAGGAGTGTCACCTTGAGGATGTCTCTAACTCGGGATTGGGCAGTAATTTTTGATGGCATGGGGAGGGGGGAGTACTCCAAGATTTTGGAAAGTGGTAGAGGGCCATACTCTTCCAGGATATTAATGGAGGAATTTTGGGGTCTGGGAGGAAGTTTGGGTGAAGAAGGCGGTTGTGACCTAGGGCAGGGGACTTGGATGCAGGATTTGGGATGTGACCTTGGGTAGGAGGAGATTGTGATCTGCAACAGGGAATTGGGGTACCAGATCTGGGACAGGGTATGGTTGCAGGAGAGGGCAGAAGGTTTGGGTTTGTGAAAGCGGAGAGGGGGTGGCAGACGGTTGGGGAAGAGAGGAGCTGAGGTGCCAGAGGCAGGCTTTGGCTGGGAGGTGCTCTCCTGCAGAAACCTGAGGCAGACTGTCTGCTGCAGGCTGCTCACTGCTTCACGTGGCTCTGCTCCGGGCATGACGGGAGGAGGCAGGGGGAAGGGAGTCGAGGAGAGAGGGAGAAAGCTTCCTATACTGCCCCTGCTTCCAGCAAAAGTTCTCGGCTCCTATTAGCCGGAAACTGAGAGATTGGCCAATGGGAGCTAAGAGATTTTGCTGGGGGGTGGGAATGGTGTAAGAAGTCTCCCTCCTTCCCTCCCTCAGCTGTTCAGAACTGAAAATAGCGGTTCCGGCGAGGCGGCCATGAAGCCGGTGGCTTGGTGGGCCAGATCCATCCCATTGGAAGCCTCTTGCCCACTTCTGCTCTAATTCACACATTTCTCACTTGGTCTTTCTTGCTTATACTACACAGCTATCTCCACATTTGCATTTCTGGGCAATAGATCATTTGTTTCACAGACTTCCCCTTGTCTCTTTCTAACAAATACTACAGCACTTATCTCTCCCCATTTAAGCCAGGTATTTATTATCCTTGCTTTGATTTCATCTTGTGTTTCTTCAGGTTCTAGGCCCCAGATACTTGAAATTTTTCATTTTCAGTATTAACTGCATGTCAGTTTACAAGGGTGATTCTTCATTGTTCACATTATTGAAATTGCATACCATATTCTCTTTCCTCTGTGTGTTTGAGGCCACATCTCTACAAAACATCTCTCTATTTATCAAGACCCTCGTGTGGACTATCTTTCTTCTTATTGTATAGAATGATATAATCTGCATTAAGCATGCACCAAGGTGTCTCCTATATGTTCCTTGTGAGGATATCGAGGATGATCTTAAATAAGGAAAGGGTCAATGCTGATCACTGACATGCTCTCTCTTGTACCAATACTTTGTCCATTTCACCACTAAGCGTTTTGACTGGTGACATTGTGTATACGTACATGGTTTGAACAAGCAGCACATACAGTTCTGACTTTGCTAGGACTTAGCACACCTTTAAAAAGGTGTTGGCACAAAACCAGGTAAGTAAGTTGGAGTATTGTGGCACTTGTTCTTTTACATTCTGAAACATAATATTCCAAAATAGCATTTGGTAGTGGATGTACCAAACTCATTAACTCAATGAGAACAGGGTTTGGCTTTTGCTTCAGTAGCAACAGAATAGTCTTTGGGTAGGTTGAAATAAACCAAGCCGAGGTAGTCTGGAACATAAATAATACAGTGTAAATCTGCATGTGAAAGTTACATTTTATTAAACAATAACAAATCTAATTGATTTAGTGACATTTTCTCTTTTAAGGGTAAAGCATGAAGTGTTCAATAGGGACCCAGGAACACTTGATATTGTTGTCATTTATGCTTGACCAGAGTGTGCCTGGATTTCGAGAGATGATTTGACTTTTTCATGTTCTTAGGCTATGATAGTATTTTAGATAATGTATTCTCAGTGAAAGATATTTCATGTTCATAACTTTAATAGGGTTTACTCAGGTAGGTCAGTAAAAACTTCATTGTACTATAAATACAGGGTATGTAAATCACTAAGCTAGTATGCTGACTATGTACATCACATACATCATTCTTCTGCTTAATAGGTGAGCAGGAGCTTTTGAATTATACTAAATCTAAGTCTTGTTCCCATTAGCTGATTACTTCCATCTTGCAAATCAAGTTTTTATGCAAAACTGGGGAAACAGGAGGTGTAGCATGTCTTTCCATTCTAGAAGCTTTAAAAATCCCAAATGACGGGTTGAATCTTGTAATACTTTTCCACTATAAAATGTTTTTACTCCTGGTTGCCCCTTCTCCCTGATCTAGATTCCTTTTGGTAGGATAGCCTTTCTAGGAGGTTAATTTGGCCTGTACTATGGATGCTGTGCTCAACTGTAGAGGCACAAAGAGGAACCATGTGCCATTTACGAATGTTCTCTTCTATTGCTATAGAACTCCTTCTTCCTTACTATTTGGCCTTGCTTCTTACTGAGCAATTTTCAGCCTTGTGACACCAGTTAAACACATTTGCCAACAGTTTATAGCCATTGGATGACCAAAGACTTCCTCGTTCCTTAAATCCACCTCCGCACTATTTCTACTTTCTGGATCAGAAAAAAGAAGCTTCTTTTCCATTTGGGCTAGTGGTGATGATTGGTGATACTTGCATGATTACACAATAAGATGAAATTAAATGAATACTATCTTTAATAAAGAAAGGTTCTGAAGTTTTCTGATGAGAATTTCCATTTAATCTTCAAAGAGATCATGCTTTTTTTCTATGGAGCACCTTTTCTTCGTTTACATTTACAATATTGTTTTCCTCTACAACAAATGATGTAATAGCAGTACAATCTGTAAACAGTATTTAATCTTAGACAACAAGGAATGATTTTTTCAAAACTTTTTGAAATATGTTTGTGAAGTTAGTTATTTTTAAGTGGGAAGCAAAAATGATAAAAAAAAAATATTTCAAAATCATGTACTCAGAGTTGCAATTTGGGATTGATTTAAGAGTCTAGTACTTAAAATGTTCAGAACCTTCTGCCTTTTCAGGGGGTTTCCCTTATATGATGATTGAATCTTTGTGTTGAGAAATTTATTTTTCCTTTTATGCATCTAATGGGATGGCTGAAGTCCATTGAAGTGTAAAAGGTTAGTGCCATCCTTAACATTATATAATTACATCTCCGTATTTGTGTGTGCAATGGTAGGCCTTGATGGATATGTTTAGCTTTGCCATTGGGAGTAGTCACAGTGGGACTTCCTGTGATAAATGCACAAGTGTTTGCAAAATCAGGACCTAAGTCTGGATGGAATTAGAAAGGATATACAATATTTCAGATGAATTGCATCTTGGATGACCCATTAACATAGCAGTAATATTGAATGAATAAACATCTATTCAGGATTGAAAAGAGTGATAGTATTTACAACAGATATTTTATTTTTCAGATGAAACCAGAAGTAGACCTTCATCCTGAAGAGGAAGGAGATGGTGAACTAGCATTATGGTCTCCTGAAGTGAAAGTCATTGAACTAGAAAAAGATTATAAAGGCTTAGGATTCAGCATTTTAGATTATCAGGTATGCTTTTCATTGTACAGATCAGTAAATACTGAAAAAAACTCTGATCCTTTTCTTCTCTTGTTCTGTGCCTCAACATTTCCTGTAAATATTTTTGATTTGATTAAGTATTTATAAAATAGTACAGGGACATGGTATTTGGGGGACATTTTTGTTACTGTAAGGGCACATTTCTCTGTTACATTGGACAAACTATGTAAGTTATACTGTAGAATATTGTTTTAACCCAGACTAATTACTGGATATTGTAAAGTACCGTTAATCATACTCTTATATCTAACTTTGTGTTTTAAGGCTATGGGTTCTCTGAATCACTGGGAATTACTTCATAAATAACTGAGTAGTGTGAAAGCATTCAGTTAAAATAAGTTTGTGATAAGCTTGCTAGTGGAGTGCCTTGTACAGGGGCTATAAGACGCCACGGTAATAAAAATAAATAACCACCGTTGGTTCTTTAGGACCTTTTACAAAGGCCATTAAAGTCAGTGGGAAGATTCCTGTTATGATCAATAGACAAGGGCACAACTATTTATTTTCCAATTTAAGAGCTATTGATACAAAGTTTTAACACAGTTGACTTCGATGATGAGGTCATAACCAGAAGTGACAAATAGGGTCAGCATGTAAAACCCAAATTAACTTTTTTGCTAATAAAGCAATAATTTGCTTGTATTTAATATATTTCATAAGAAAAGGATATAGATATTAAATAATCGTGTCTCTTCATAGCTTTAAATTTTTAGACCAGCATACTTGGGATAAAGAATTTTTTTCATTATCTACTGTATATTTGAGATTGCCTGCCTGCCTGCCTGCCTGCCTGCCTGCCTGCCTGCCTGCCTGCCTGCCTGTCTGTGTGTTCAAGAACTCCTCCTAAATATTAAGAACTGGGATACAAAATTTGATATGTCACTTCCTCTTATAATAACTTAAAGCAAGGTAAGGGTTTGGTTGTGACAGGAAAATGGGATGTGCCTGGAATGAGAGTGCTTCTCATAAAACCATACAGAAAAGAGAATCACCAGATAGATGAAAGGGGCTGGCTGGGGATGCCCCTTCCTCTCCCATCTGGAACTGCCCCAGCCCTGAGCTTGCCTGCCCCCCACCTCAAGGTGCCCTTTAAGGAGAGAAAGACAGGCCAATTCATATGGGGACATTGCTGGCTGCCCCCCTTTGTCATGGAGTGAGGGTAAACTGCACAGTTTGCTGAATACCTTACTATGGCTGGGGAGCAAAGAGGGCAGATGAACCAGTCCCCCACCTGTGCCTGCTGGAGCTGCAGTGGCCATGGAGACGTCCTTCTCACCTGGCTCCAAACAGCTGTGGTAAGAAAGGGCTGAGGTAGTCCTCTCTTCCCTGGGGCAGCCTGCACGCTGAACCGCTCATCCCCAGCCTCACTTCACAGCAATGATTTAAGTGAACCATGTACATTTTCATTTTAGTTTCCAAAAAAACATCAGTAAAGAATTTGGCCTTAAATAACTATATAGAAAATAGAATTTTGAGGTCAGGATGAAGTTTCTAATGTTACCCATCACTGTGGTATTTTAAAACCTTTATGTACCACATTCATAAGAATTAAAATTGCTGGATTGCTCTTCATAATAACATTGTGGCTGAAGGGAAAAAAAGTAGTCTATCATTGCACATAAATGTCAAGTGATATAAAAATCAATTACGTTTTTATACTGTAAGACATGAATCAGGAACATATTAAAATACAAATACTTGGAGTATTATGTAAAACCTTTAATTCCATATTTTGCTAGTACGATTGAAGATTACTGAATATAGATCCTGTTAGTCATTGTTGCTGATACATGTTGTGTTGCAGTGCCAGCTTTTCAGTAGAGTCCCTAGGACTCTACAAAGCAGCCATATGCAGATTTACTTTTAAGTTCTTATATAATAAGAATGAATGAAGGCTTAATAACAGGCTTTTTATTTACTTATTCACAAATGTAAATATATTAGTAATGTTGGGATCCTTTCAGATTTAAATACTTTCAGATCAATATTAAATAAACAGTAATCTCAGCACTTTATCATTCTAAGATATATTGTGCTAATTTTATCTTCGGGATTACCTTGTATATTTGTGTTTCTCTTCCCAGTACATGAGGAGTTCAGTCTTTGAGAGGGGTGTATGTAAATACCCAAAGCACTTTCTGCAGCTTCATTGCAAAACAATTAGTAGTCCTCAGGTGTGGGAAGAAGTGGGTTGAATTTGCCAATTGGAAAACTACTCAAAAATTTTGTACGGGGTGCTTTTGGAAAGTACAGATGACAAGTGCACAACACACAACTGAAAATCAATGGAAACTGATTTTCTGCCTTTAAACTTCCCACTTATAAGTTAATACAGCTTTATAAATGTCAGTGTCTGTCCAGCCTGGTGGTGGGCAATAATTAGGTGCAGGCTGGATGCAGTTTGCCAGGGTTAGCGCTGCCACTGTATTTATCTGCGCCTCTGCAGGTACGGGTGTGTGCAGCTCCCTTTGGCCGCAGATCGCCTTTTCCAGCAAATGGGAGCTGTGGAAAGCAGTGTCCTGTTCCGTGCCACTGCCCACAGCTCCTATTGGCCAGGAACAGCCATCCGTGGCCAAAGGCAACTGCATGCACCTGGAACTACGATAAAGCAGATAAATACAGGAGGCGGCCTACCAAGGGCTGACCCTGGCCAACTGCCACTTCAGATATATCTGTTGTGTTCCTGGCATACACATGGAGAAGCTTAAGAACACAAAATACTCTCATTGAAATGATGTAACCTAACACTATTTCTTAGAATTACAGAGTAATTACACGTGAGAAATCCAAAAACCGAGAGAAAGCAAGCTACAACACAGAGACTATTGAAAGATCCTGATTGAATGCTTCCCTACAGAGCCTCCTGACCTGCAAGCAGGAGCAAGAAAACCGCATGCTATCTGAGGGTATGTCTACACTACCCTCCTAGTTCGAACTAGGAGGGTAATGTATGCATACCGCACTTGCTAATGAAGCCCGGGATTTGAATTTCCCGGGCTTCATTAGCATAAGCGGGGAGCCGCCATTTTTAAATCCCCGCTGCTTCGAACCCCGTGTAGCGCGGCTACACGGGGCTCGAACTAGGTAGTTCGGACTAGGGTGCCTATTCCAAACTACCGGTACTCCTCGTTTCACATACCCTAATATAATTGTGAGGGGGTTTGCCTATATGGCAACGAAAAACCTGCAGCTGGCCTATTCCAACTGACTCAGGCTCACAGGGCTTGGGCTGTCAGGGCTGTTTTGTTGCTGTATAAACTTCTGGGCTTGACTTGGAGCCCAGACTCTTGAACCCAGCAGGGTGGGAATCTACAGAGCAATGAGTCAGCCCCTTTGAGTGTAGCAAGCCTAGAGTTGGCAGGTTTTTCTTGTCTGTGTAGACAAACCCTCAGTGTTCTCATTAGCAAAATAATTGTTTAACCCTTCATTGAATCCTATTACACTGACACACAACATATATTTCAGGACAAGGGTTTAAGTTTTCAAGTACTTCAGATACAAGCCCATTTGTGCGTCTAAAAAGCAGTACTGATAAAAACTCTTAGCGATGGAGAATAGGAATTGAGTACCGAGAGAGTGAAATTATTACTCTGTTATATTAATTTTTAATGGACTATCCTTCTCATGATGTTACAGCTGTAAAATAAATAAGCATATCCTAAGTGATCTAAAGGATATTCCGAGAAATGTATAAACGTAGCATCAGCTAATTTATCCTTAACTTGCATAACTTTAAATACAAATCAACTATACTGAATAAGAGTGACCTTAATATTTCTACCTCTTTCCTACATTTTGGGTTTTTTTTCCCCTTTTTTTAATGTTTAGTAACTAAACACGTCAAATTTTCAGTTATTTTCATGAGGCGCTTGTAAATAGAAATATGTTACTGAAGCATATGGTATCACAACACAAAGAGCGGGGTGGCATGTACAGAAGTTTTATCTGTGGATTTTAAGCTTGGGATTTTCAGCTTTGCATGGTCATTTAAATGTAATAGATCTGTTCGCATTCACCAGAGCTACTAAATTCCATTTTGAAAAGTTTGTAAAACTACTAACTTGAACCTTGCAGATGAGATGCTATTATGTAGAAACAGGTGATCTCATGGTCATGTCCCTAAAATGGAGTATTGATTTTAAATAACAGCCTCCCACTCAATGTTTGGGTGATTAAAATGAATAATAGTGATATTATTAATACAACAATGATATTATAAAAATACAGTGTGCTTGAGCTGTCAGAGCTCTTTAACTTAAGCTTGTTCTTGGAGACCATCTTGAAAACCACCTGGTACAGTGTTGGGTGATGATGAAGATTCTACAGGTGGCATACCAACTTCTGAGTTGTGAAACTTTATCTCAGTGGTGTCTTGAGGGGCATTGTTACTGAAGAGTCCATCTTAAAACACAAGTCCTGTCCATTTTCTGGTTATTAAAGAAGGCATGGTGTAAAGTTTAGTCTATTGGCCAGTTTCTAGGTTGAGTAATATTCTTTATTTCTCTTAATTTTCCCTATAATTTCACTTGGAGAAGTTACTCTTTGCTCCATCCTCTAACTAATATGTATGTAGCATTGCTGGTATGTTCAGTGGTAACTACATTGTGAAGGGAGGATCAGTGATCCTGATGAACAATCTGTAAAGTGCTTTGGGCTCATGTGGGATATATGAGTATGCAAGAGTATATTAAATTTGTTCTCTGCCAGTAGGATGTGGAAGTTTTGCCTATTAGCAGCTTTGGCTGTCACAAAAAAGGAGTGGAGGTTTGGCTCACCCTGAGAACTAAAGCACCCAACCAGGCATAACACATATTTTGGGAATAGCCACCATTGCTAGTAATAATCATATATTATTTTTCCCTTTTAAGGGAAGCTCAAGAGAAAATGATTCTTTTATCATAGAAATGGGAAACTGTTATATACAAATGAATGTGATTGTGTAAGCTAGATAAGCAGGCAGGAAATTTAGCACTCAGGATGTAGACATTTAAAAACTGATGAAACTAGATATTAGGCAGGGTACCTTGAGCCATAGGTTCTGAAAGAATAGCATTTAGCATGGATCCAGCAAAGCAAAGAGATTCCATACCCAGTTAACGATGGTGTTACGGAAGTATAGGAAAAACCACAGGTAGTTTGTCCTTCAAATTTTATGAAGTAATATTAACTCAAAACCAATTCCTGAATGATCTGTTGAGCCTTTATCAAATTAAACAGCTAAACAGACTTTATACAGAGCATAACTGCCTGCATTTGGAATGCAGAATATTTTAAAATATCTGATATGTGACTGCTGCTAGAATCATGGGGTGAGCGTGGTAGTAGTGGGGGGTATAAAAATATTGGAAGAAAATTAGCTTGCATTTACATGACATCTTTAATCCACAAGAATTCTAAGGTACTCTTCAAATCTCTTCAATCACATCTGAAACTGAGTGACTCCTGGAACCAAATGCAGATGCCACTGAACAATGCATAGTAGCATGTAAACAAACAAAAAATTGCACAGGAGTTTCCAAAAGAGGCCTCAAAAGTTTTAAAAGGGGACACCCTAATCCATTTATATGGTGTTTAGAGTGCTCATCAGTGTGATTTGGGTTAGAGCAGTGTAGAACATCCCTCTTGCCAAACACTGTGCTCTTACAAGTTTTTGGGTTTAGGCCATCTTGAAATGAATGTGTTTTGGACAGAGGCATAGTTACATGCCTATGAAACATACTTTCTTCTGTTCACATGCTAGAAACCAGTGACTTATTGGCAAGCATGGTTGTATAGCTATATTAAAAAGCAGTTGTACTAGGACTATACGCTTGGTTCTGGAAAAGCTGATGAAGGCTGCTTTTCTTCCATCTCCACAACCCCTCCACATGTATTAACATCAAAGTACTGTAAGCCTTAATGCCAACTGTGCTGAAGATCTTGTCTCACGGAGAATTTGCATGTTCCTCTCTATGGGAAAGTTCTACGTCCCTTAAATCATATTAAGCTGCTTCATTTGAAAAATAATACTTAATAGTGTGGTCATGAATGTAGCTATTGAGAAAATTCTCTCATAGTTCTGCTTAAATACCGCTTTTCGCTGCTGAGAAGGGGATGAAAGGAATGAATACATTCCTGATGGAGTTTCTAGGGTACTTGTGATGAGTGACTTCCAAAACCTCAATATAGCAGCACTAAAGGCATCAGGAAACCAGAAGCCACTTTAATAGATCAGAGGCTTTATATATCAGCATGGGATCCAGATGGGATAGACGGAACAAACTCATTGTTACAAAGAAACTAAACAGGAACTAAGATACAGGGAGTTGTAAGAAGACTTGGATCTGTGCTGAGGTGAAGTTTAGGGACTGGTAATTGATTTCTCTCAGAATAAGAAGATAGGAGAGAATACCATAATGTATTACAACAAGAAAGTAGAAGTATTTGTAAAGGGGACTGCCACATCTCATTAATTGGCTCTTGTGATGTCTTTTGTTTTTTGAGCAGATTTTGCTTTGAGAACTGTCATGGCTCTTTTCCAGGTAAATATTTTATTTTTGGAGAATACCCCAACACTAGGTTTGAACATCTGTTCATTCAGCATCCTCAAAATAATTAAAAGAATAATCAATGGTATTAAAAGTTAGCTACCTTCCCTCTCTCTTGTCTGCTGCAAGAAAGAGTCTTTTATTTTTAAATATATAGGAAGTCATTGTTATTCTGCAGAAGACAGTCTGTCTAGCAGGTCAGGGTGGAAATTTAAAGGGCCAATACTGTACTGGTCCCCACTAAATATTGTCTAAAAACTTAGTTGTGAAAAGCTACCACACTGGTGAATATTGTAGTTGGGAGGCTGGAAAAAGCTGAATGATTGGTGGCTCTAGACTGGATCTGCAGTCTGACTGTGACCAGTTGGAAGCCACTGAACAGAAGACATAGTCTTCTATCCATGCCCATTGATGGCCTCCAAGTAGACACAATGAACTAGCAGCCTCTGAAAGTTCTGTTCCACATCCATGTTTAACTCTCTTGGGGCATGTTGGTGATGATAGGTGAACCTGAAGAAATTCAGAAAAGTCCCTGAAAGTTTTTTCAGCATCTTCACTTGTCTCCCTTCCCTCTCCTTCCCTTTCACCCCCTCTCCCCCCCAAAAAGATGCATCTTATTAAATCCAGCCAGGTTTTACCTCTCTGACCATGTTCAGTTCCTTTTTTGTCAGGTCCTGCTCTCCACATCAGTCTTTACATACTTTAACCTCTCTTTTATGTCTCTACATTTTTTCCTACTACCATTCTTTTCTGACGCTTTTCTCATGACCACTTAACTCCACCAAAGCTCCCACTCTCAACAGTCCTCCTTCAGCCTGGCGTGCTGCATGTTGCCCCTTATCCTTGAATTGTCCTGTGCTGTCTCCAATATTCCCTTTAAGTCCCACTAGGTAGGTAGGTAGGTAGGTCTTTGCTTGCTTTGCTGCATCCTGTTTGCTAAGGTTCAACTGCTAGTTTTCTATTTATAGAGCAGACTCCCTTGGGTAGGAAGCTGTTTTTGTATTTTGTAAAACGTATCACCCTTTTGGGTGCTGTATAAATAATTATAAAGAGCTCAGCAAGTTACTGCTAACTACACTAGAGGTCCCCAGAGGGAAATGCACACTTGGTAAACTTATTGCTTAAGAAGCATGAGGGTCCCAGGCTTAGTGTGAGCCATACTCAAATGTAGAATGTTGTTTAAGATCATACATGTGATTGGAAATAAGATGACTGTCTGTTCAGCTGCACAAAGGCTGGCTGGCTGTGCTAATTTTGGGCTTCTAGCTGATATGTGCAATCATTGTTTTGATCAACTGTATTTGCATTTTCTCCCTTTACTCACATTTTCTCCCTTTACTCACATTTTCTCTGACTCCACCTATTTATAGTGCTGACTTAGTCATTTTTCCCATTGCCCTTTTAAGTTGGGAGTGGTGGTATCCCCCTGCTGTTTTACAATTAGCTGCTTTGAAAATCCTATCTGGATTTTTCTTGAGTCAGTATCTATTGTTCTCCCTGAATCTTGGAAGCCTAAGAGTTGATGCTATTAGAAGAGGGCAGGTAGCCTCAGCTCACAATTTCAGTTCTGCTGAGACCTAGCACAGGTAGAGGGATCTTGTAGATAGACCAGAACTTGGCTAGACAAGAAGGAGCGGGTGACTGGGAAAAGTGTTTTTGAAGGGGTGGCTAGAAAAGACAGACAGATTTTCTGGCAGAGGAGAAAAATTGATCAGAAGCTTATTGTCCATGGTGAGAGGGAACAGAGTATAGGAGATTTCTGGGCATGGCAATGTTGGATTGTGAGGAAAGGGCTGAAACTCAGGATGTATTCTTAAACTGCGAAAGATGGTACTGAGGATGAAGTTTAGGCCTGATTTTGGTGCACCTGAACTAACCTGTCCATCTTTCATATGCATCCATATAGAATGCTCCCTTTCAGAGATCAGTTTCTGCTAACTGTTGATTAAGGAAAGTATCGTAATTTGGTTTGTACCTGGCTCCCCACAAAGAAATACTTCAAAACAACTACAATAAATTGTATTTCTTTGATTTTGTATTCTATAGAGAAAATCAAGCAGTGCGACTCATGAACTTTACAAGATCTAAAGCCACTTCCCATTGACATTACAGAAAGTGCAGTGTACCTCAGTCCAAACTAGCTACAGTATATTCTTACATCTCCAGCACATGAACCTCCTCTGAGTAGTACTTGGTCAGTAGCAAGCTTGGTGATGGTTTGAGTGGATAAATGCGTAAAAGCCATTAAATTCGTTCCTTTTGGATAGAAAACAGTTTTGATTTTAGACCACCAGAAGTAAAGGGTTAGTGCAGAAAAACCTTTTTTCTGCCGCCTACTGCTCCCATTCAGTTATTTATCTTTCCTCTTTGTATTTTGTTTTTCTTTCTTTCTGAATTCCATTTCTTTACTGACATTTCTCACAACAGAACTTTTGATTAACACCAGCTGTGAACTAGTTTCTGAAATTCTTTTGCTTTATTCCCTCACTGCAGATCAATAAATACCCATGTTTTATTTCCGAAGCTTTGCCTTCCTCCATCCAAAAAAAAAAAATCAACCCAGGCTAGTCATTCTGTGTTTTAGGTTTATAATCAAGTCTTACATATTAATAAATCTATAGTTTTCTCACTTGCTAAGGTAAAAACACTTTTTTTGTGTTAAATAGTGTCATGAGTGGTCGTTTTGGCTTCAATTTAGCATGAGTAGCAGTTGCAGAATCAGGCCTTAAATTATGCTTTGTATTCCAGTCCAGTTGTTTCCAGTGTCTTGAGTTTGCTGGTGATTGACTGCACAGTGGAACATGCAATGGTAAAAAAGAGCCAGATCTAACAAACTAGCTTTAGCTCTTTCCAGGAGGTAAAACTTTGGAAGATGTCTTGTAGAGAGTTAGGGCAGCTGGTTTTAGGAATTAACTTCCCTCCTCATGTCAGTACTACAGAGAAACACTTCGATCATTTGGTCCTTTTAGGCTCAAACCTACATTGCACCAATGGGAAGTGCACAGAACTCATTACAATTTCTCCTGTGTTGTGCTCTTTGCTTGTGTACTTGAAAAGCTTACTTCTGTTACCATCTTCTCCTCCCCACCCAGTTCTAACCATTTTCTGGCCTGCATGTTGAAGGGGTTTTGCAGAAGGAATGCAATATGTATGCCTTTCGCCAATCTCTGCACTCATTATGAGTCCATGATATAAGCAGCTCTAGCACAGCAGCTCTGAGGATGGACCCAAGGAGTGGAGAGAGGGATTTCTAATTTTCCTTGGTCATTTTAGGGATAGCTAAAATCAAGCCCTTTAAAAATTACTAACTAGTCCTCACCATGCTATTATCTATGGTTTGCTTCTTCTTTAGGGCTTAAAGGAAGCTATAATCTGTCTTTGTGAGGTATTTAATTTTTGCTGAGTTTAATGTGTGAGCAGTTTTCTCGGGGGCGGGGTGGGAGGGTGAGTGAGAATATATGAATATGCTGGAGATGGTTTTAAGTAAGGTTTTGATAAATTCCTCAACATTTTAATCAAAGGGAAAACTAGGTTTTGGTATGGATAAAATATATCACAAAAATAATGCTGGGAAACAATTTGCATATTTGGTTTGGTCCTTTTTCTAGTAGAAGTCAATACATTTTCGAACAGACAAAGTCAACATGGGATTTAGGTCTCACAATATGTTTGATTTTTTTTCCTTTTTAATTTTGAATACCTGGAAAGTTTTTTGATTACTAACAAAGCTAGTTTTCCTATATTAAGCAGAGATCACCCTGAGTAATATATTTCATGTGATTGATTGCAAGCCAAACTAATATACAATAATGGACAGGATAAATTTGAGCAATATGTCTGCTTATGGTTATTGAATCATGTTTTCTTTTTCTGTTCAATATTTTTCTTGCCTCAGCCCAATTATTATTCATTAATAAGGGCACATAATATAGTTTAGTTTATACCTATTGCAGAGGTAAAAGACTGTAGTTTGAATATCAGAAAAAGAGAGATTTTTAAATGTTATGGTATTTAAGATACAAAATAAAGGCTTTCTAAAAAAATACTTGAGGACTGTAAGAGTGTGTCTACACTTCACTCTTAGCTCAATATAAGCTACACAGTTCAAGCTGCACAAATTGTGTAGCTTATCTCAAGTTAATTTCAAAATAGCGCCAAATTGTTAAATAAACTGTCTACACAGCTCCAAATATAAAAATTAACTGCTATTCCGAAATGTCCCTTAATCCTTGTGGAATGAGGTTTACAGGGATGTTGGAATAGCAAGTCAGTTATATTTCAAAATAACGGGCTTATTTCAAAGACGCAGAATAGCTATTTTGGGATACCAGAAGTATCCTGAAATAGTGCTGCAGTGTAGACATATCCCAAGTAATCCTATGCAAAATGTAATGTCATAGTAACCTAATTAACTTCCTTTGATCTGTAACATGCTTCTTTTGGCTCTGTCTTGTAAATTCTTCACTGCACAAATTGGCAGTTGTAAAAGTGTTCAGATAAGTTACAATTGGTACAGAAAAACTGTCTCAGACTATTTGTTTTGGGATGTTTACTGTACCATGCCACACGATTCTTGGTATACGTGAACAGATAAGTTCTTTTGAGGCAGCAGGCAAAGTTCCTTCTAGAATGCTGCAGTGTTGAAGGAAGTTGATTCAGCGTAATGCAGCTGTTAAGTGGTATCAAAAGTAATGCAGTCTGAAGCTAACTGAGAATAACTGTATACAGTAAATGTCAGTCACCTGCAGTTCTCATAAATTTTCACATACTTTCCCCTTGCGTGAGACAGGGTCCAGCTAGCATTAACTCTATGCTTACAAGGTGCTGCATTCAATACTCTGATGCATATCTGTGCATAAAGTCAAAATCTGATAACCCAGCAGAATGGGATTCACGTTAACCTAAACCTCTTCTGTCATTATCAGTGCTGTCACTGGTCTTTAGTGCCCTCTATTGGGTAACACAGAAATTTCATAGGCTTTGAAAATAATAAAGGCATCAGTCAACAAGTATCATTTTGGTTCTTCATGAATATGCTGGGCAGTTATTGTAGACATTTACACTTCAGCATTTTTTGTACAATAAAGAAACTTAGTAGCTGATGAGTTCAAAATGATCCGTGTCTATGGCATGTGTAACTAATAAGAAACCCACACTTCAACTGCACTAAAAGCATGAGCTCCATCAGTATAGCCTCATGAAGCTATGCTGACATATACTCATGGGGTTTATAACAGCATTCTAGCAAGCTCAGGTTTTCAAGAAATTTGTTGCAGTTCAGGACCAGGATCCCCAGGGAGAGCAATCCAAGTGGCTTTTTTTTTATACTCTTTGCAAAATGAACAAATGTAGCTCTGAGAATGGCAAAGCAAACATGCTTGTTCAAGAAAAAGTTTGTGGATTTTGAATGGAAAAAAATATGATTAGGAGAAATATATATAATATTTGTGTTAAATCTGAGTAAACTGTGACCATTTTATGAAGTTCATACTTACTAGGTCAGGCCTAACGTAAAGGTCAAAAAAGCCAACTACTAAGGCCTGTTTCCTAAAGGGGGATTTGAAGGTGAACCACCTTTTGTCTTAGTTGTAAACATGGTAAAATATGCCCCACCCTTTTTTGTCTTGTTTGATCCCTAGGGAATGCAAGATGCTGCAGTGAGTATATTGACTTTTAGCAATGCTATTTGCATAGTTCAAATCGATTATTGGTGCCCGTAAGTCTAGACAAGGCCTTACATCAAACTTGGGCAAAATATAGCCCATGGGCTGGATCCAGCCCACTAAGCCACTAGATCCAGCCTACAGAAGCAGCAGGGAGCCCCAGGAAGGTTCTCCTGTTTGCCCTGCACACCGCTCAGAAATGTGGCTGCTGGGCCCCATTTCTGTTTCAAAACTAGAGGGGAGGAGGGAAAGCTTCAGGAACTGCCCCCACTCCCAGCACAATTCCATTGGCCGGTTTCTGGCCAGAAACTGGCCAGTGGGAGCTGCCTGTTTCAATAACAGGCAGCCAAGAAGAACCATGCCCCTTCTCTTCAGCTCCGTTATTCACACAAGCACATGGCCAGGAGGGCAGGCTGGCTGGCTGGGAAATGTTTTAAGCTCTGCAAGCCTTAGCTCTGCAGGCAGGCAGGCAGGCAGGCAGGCAGGCAGGCTGGTTTGGCTGTTGGCTGGTAAGTCTCCTGGTCAGAGCCTCTCTCTGGCACCCCTCCCTTCCCCAATCCTCTCCCCCCCCTCATTTAACATACCCAAATCATCTGCCCCTCTTGCATCTGTTCCCCCTCCCAGATCTGGCACCCCAATCTCCTGCCCCAGATTACAATCCCCTCCTATCTTAGGTCATATCCCAAACCCCTGTATTCCAGTCCCTTTTCCTAGGTCACAACTGCCTCATTGACCCAAACTCCCTCCCAGACCCCATTCTCTCCCCTGCACCTCAGTCCCTTACCCCAAGCTTCCTACTGCACCCAGCCTCCATCCTAGACCCCACATCTCCTCCACTTGACCACTTTCCAAAATCTTGGAGGCCGCCTCCTTCCCCCCCCCCCCCCCCCCACTCCCCCCGGCCCATCAAAAATTATTGCCCACCCTTTCCTTACATAGAAGACTCAGGCAGCCAGTGCTGTCCTCCTGCTACTAGGTTTCTGTAGTCAATTTTTAATTCATGGTTTTATGAAACACAAACACGAATTAACTTATTTGCTATCAACATTTAACAAGTATTGTTCTTTCATAGTCTTTGTCATTAACTTTGAGTTAGTCATAAGTAAGCAAGGGTATCTGTTAAACAGTTTCTTTTGTTCAGTCCAAAGACTTGAGACCAAAGCTGGCCCCCAAATTATATACCAAATTATACAGCTTATTTATTGGCATCTACATATTTTTAATAGCTTCTGACTTCAGAATGCGGTTGTTGTGGCAAGTCATACTACAGCCATCACACTGTGATGCATGGCAGTTGGGAACAACCTATTCAGCGTCTCTGTAGGACTGCTTAAGTTTTCTGACTTATACACCACTGTCATTGTGGTTTACATTGCTCTTCTCTCCCTGTACAATAGCTCCCTCTGCTTGAAAACATCAGCGTAATTATAACCTAGAGCAGAATGCGACCCTTGCTTTGTATTTGCCTGATTGGTAATTTTTGTACCAATTCTTTTTTATTCCATTCACTGATGTTTGATATGTACATATATTTGGCTTGCAGTGGGAGCAAGTGAGCCATTGCAACGTAATAATAGTCCTGCCTTTTGAAATCTTATCCTGACAAAGTCAATATAACGTGTTATTCAGGGATTCTGTCCTTTTCCATGTTAGCAACAGAACAAGAGCTAGTTGGTATATTTTCAACAAATTGAAATTTAACACAAAGAAACCTCTCTTGCCAAGGCTGAAATATTTTGGTTTTCATGAAGATTTCATGAAAATGAGAGAAACTCTCAGGCTATCGGCTTTATCAGTGGTGGTTGCTTGGACTATGGGAAACTTGAGATTCAAGTTCCTGCTCTGCTTTGATCAGTGTTATGAAAATCTCTGCAGAGAAAAGATTTGAATCTATTTCCCCCACATACCAGGCCCTAACTGCCAGGTTTACCCGAGGCTCTCTTTTTTTCTATATAATCCTCTAGAAACTTTTGCTATCAGAATTTATTGACTTAGTGGTGCCAAGCAAAAGTGCCACTGTAAAAGCAGTTAACACCAATTGAACTGTGCTTATGCTGGTATCATCTAAGTCTGTTTGGGGAGCCTGCATGAACAATATTGGTATAAGCACACTTTTTGCTAGTATAAACTGCAACAAATATTGAAACTTCAAAAGTTTCCACAAAACAAAATTGTCATTCTCTGGTCAGCTCTAATCAAACTGTCTTCCCTGTCTAAACATGGCTTTTGTAGTCAGAGAGGGCAAAGCTTTCTATCTCTGTTCATTAGGGCAGGCACTGCAATAACCACTAGGGATGTAATAGTGTATTCAATTAACCAATAAGCAAAAGCTTACAGGTTAATGCTATAGACTACATGCATTTCCCTCCCTTCCTCCACTCCTTGCCAGTACATTTTTTAGCAGGCTGGCCAGCAGCCAGCTCAGTCCCAGCTTGCACTGGATCCTGGACCTACCCTCGCTTCAGCTCTTCATTTTAAAGTATATTAGGAGCCAGCCGGGCAAAGGCAACCTGGCTCAGTTCTGGCTTGTGCCGGGTCTGGGAGCTCAGACTCCTCCCCCCAGACAGGGGCTTCCCAGGGACTATAGAATAGTCGAGTAACCGATAAGAATTCATGAAGTTAATTGACTATTCAATTAACTGATATTTGACATCCCTAGTAACCACTGAGAATTTTCCAAGTCTCCCAGTTCTGAAGATCCTTCTAATTTTTCCCCCTTTGTTTTTTAGGAAGCCTGATGAGTACCCCAATTCCTCGCCTTTCTAAGGGCAGAGATAATTTAGGGGCATGTAATTAAGTCTGTACATAATATGAGAGGCGTGGCATTTAAAACAAGTATGCATGTGCAGACGTGCATGCACATACAAATCTCGATAGGATGTTTTCTAGCCCAGGGTGGCTTGGTGCAGATCAGAACACAAATAGGGCAGCTGAAGCGTGCTGGCAGCCATGAAGTGAGCAGTGCATCAGGGCCTGGAAAAGAGAGATTACTAGACCAGATTACCAGACCCCATTCGTGCACAGAAGGGACTGGTATAGGGAGTGAGAGTCTAGTATTTGGGAAGTGTCTAAAATGGTGTCAGTGTTGGAATGGGCCGAAATTAGCTTCTTTTTTTTTTTTAACTCCTGAACTGGTTTCCTCCCCTCCATTTTAATTCTTTTGATGAAATTGTCCCACTCTTAAAGCTAGGTAATTGCTGATTTGGAGATGCTTTCTGTATATGTAATTATACACCAATAAAGATAAAGGAACAGTGTTTAGCTTGCAGAATCAAATAGTCAAAGGTTAGGAAGCCCAAATTCATGGTGGGCTGTGCAGTCTTAATTCTGCCCCCTTCTGCATTCATCCTGTGCACTGAATGACCTGGACCCTATGGAAATCCAGTAGGTGATCATGTAATTATAGACACACAGCATACCCATAAGGGTGTTACAGCCACTAGAAGGAGAGTGAATTTGTGCCACAATCTTAAAATAAATGATGCATGGTTTAGTAATTAGGAAAGGTATTGCAGTGTATAGTTTCTACTGCTATACAATGATTAAAATCTTTGGTAATTTTATCTTCCGGACTGAGGATGGATTTTCACATGGGTAGACATTTGAAGGAAGTTGTACATTAGACATAAATCAAAAGAAAAACAATTAAAAAATGTTCCCAAAAGGAATGAGAATCTTTCAAAGCCGTTTATGAATCAATTATCACAAAAATCTCTCCATCTGTCAAGCACCTGATCTTTCCTACTGCAAATTTACCCATCTTTTCAAGCAGTCATTTATCTTCATTAGTAATCCTCTCCTGAAACAGTCCTATGTCCTGTTTTTTAGCATGGTAAGTGTCTTTCTGGGTATAGAAAGCACCATGTAAATGTATGATGCCCTATATTACAATGATCTGAGCAAATGAAAGTACCGAGTCCTGAATACTTCTGTAAATTATAAGGATTTTTAATGGAACTTTTGTTGACATGAAGCCTTGGAAAAAAATCACATGCATGGAGATGGCCTGGCTTTTGGTCATAACAGGATGGATTGGAGAGACCTTGAAGGAGCCAGCACTGCTTTTCCATCTGCAGTTTGGCCTCCACTTGAGAGAGCTGCCTTAGGAAGGCATAAATCAGCCTGTTCTAGAGCTTGAATTTGTTAAACTTCTGGGCATGCCAGAGTGCCTATGTTTTACTTTCTTTTAGGCTCTTAGGTGGTTTTATTCATGGAATGACCTTTTGTTGTGTGTTTTTGTAACTTATGGGCTAGCCCTCAACATAAGATCAGACATTCCAAATAAATAACATAACACATTTGTTGGGCTGCTTTTTTCAGGATCCCCTAGATCCAACAAGAACAGCCATTGTGATCAGCTCCCTGGTTGCAGGTGGAGTAGCTGAACGTGGGGGTGAACTGTTACCAGGCGATCGCCTGGTTTTTGTAAATGAGAAGTATTTGGACAATGCCACTCTAGCAGAGGCGGTAGAAGTGTTGAAATCTGTGCCCCCAGGTACTATTCGTCTTGGCATCTGCAAGCCTTTGATGGTAAGGACTGATTGTTAGTTGATTCTATGTTGTCACAACAGTGACACCTGACCTACAGATGCAATGTGTGTGTATATAGCTCCCAAGTCAACAAAGCAAATTGTTTAAGTCCATCCCTACTCAGGACATCACCAAAGCAAATGCTTAACTCAGTCACATCAATAGGAGTCAGGGAAGGGCTTGAAGTTTAAAAACATAAGCACTGACCTGAATAGGGATGCTTTCTGGATTTGGGACCAGACAGCCGCTTTATTGTTCATTAGTTAAGTTTGTTTGTGTAGCACCATATAATAGGACACAAGACCATGAAGTGCTTACAGCCTAAACAGAAAAGTACTGAAAGGGGAATGTAACAAGGTTTTTAGATTCTTTCCTTAAAACAAAATTGTACAGGCTTGCCTATATCCTTATGTCGCTTCTTTCCCCTTTGTCTCTTTTTATTTTATTTTTATGTAAACCCATTTGTTTGGTCCTTTTTAATTTGTAATAAAAACAAATTCTATTCTCACCACCTCCCTTGTCCATTCTCTCCTTCTCCATAGTCATTTCCTCCCTTTCCCCCACATCCCACATTTTTATTTATTTCAAGAATTTGGGACTTTGCGGCTTTCTTGACAGTGTTTTAATGCGGATGTGTGTTCAACTGCCTTTTATAGGGAGAAAATAAAGAGGAGGAGAACTTTTGCATTGTGGATCCCAGTACCATTAAAGACAGCTCTGAATCTCCAGAACCAATAAATGATATTCATTCATCAATAATACTTGAGGCACCACAGGTATTTGGCTGCTGTTTCATTCTATTTAAATTAGAGACGTAGGAATTGAAGTTCTAAAAGTCCCTCCCTTACCTTCCCCCTAGAAAGTGCCCTTCTGAAGAGATGTCACTCCGCAGTTCATTCTGTCTGGTGGAGAACATGAGTCTGGGATGAGCTGTGTATTCTGGCAAACAATCCCTCCCTAAAATAGACTCTTAAGATTCAAAGCACTTAGTTGAGCTAATGTTTGAGACATGTTGCCTACAAATATATTGGACTACCTTATTATCTGTGCATTGTTTTACCTTAAATATAAAAGTCGATATGAAGTAAGACTGTTAGATCTACTGCTAATCCTGCTCAATTTTTAGTTCAGCTAAAAAAAATTGGTATTTAAACAGGATTTCTTTAGAGAAAGGCTGTTTGTTATTAACATTAAGGATGGTCCCATGGTTGGAGTGCTAGTCCTAGAATATGGGAGTCCCAGCTTTGCTACAGGCATCCTTCATGACCTTGGGCAAATCACTTAATAGCTTGAGTGGGGGGGAGGGATAGCTCAGAGGTTTTACCATTGGCCTGCTATACCCAGGATTGTGAGTTCAATCCTTTGGGGGGACATTTAGGGATCTAGGGCAAATCTAGAGGGGATGGTACTTGGTCCTGCTGTGAAGGCGGGGGACTGGACTCAATGACCTTTCAAGGTCCCTTCCAGTTCTAGGAGATAGGTATATCTCATTTTATTTTATTTTATTTTATTTTATTTTATTTTATTTTATTTTATATCTTTGTCTTAGTTTCCCATTTAAGAAATGGGAAGTAGAGTGTTTCCCTTTTTCTTGGGGTGTTGGCCGCGTAAATCCATTAAACATTGAGATACTCAGACTCAGTGGTAATGGGAACTATTAAAGAAGAAAAGGAGAGGATCTACCACAGGCCACCTAGCCAGGTGGAAGAGGTGGATGAGGCCTTTTTTAAACAATTAACAAAACTATCCAAAGCCCAAGATTTGGTGGTGACGGGGGACTTCAACTATCCAGACATATGTTGGGAAACTAACACAGCGGGGCAAAGGGTATCCAATAAGTTTCTGGACTGCATTGGAGACAACTTTCTGTTTCAGAAGGTTGAAAAAGCTACCAGAGGAGAATCTGTTCTGGATTTGGTTTTAACAAACAGAGGAACTAGTTGAGAACTTGAAAGTGGAAGACAGTATAGGGGACAGTGATCATGAAATAATAGAGTTCATGATCTTAAGAAAAGTTAGAAGGGAGACCAGCACAATTGAGGTAATGGATTTCAGGAAGGCAGATTTTGTTAAGCTCAGAGAATTTGTAGGTAAGGTCCCATGGGAAGCAAGACTGAAGGGAAAAACAACTAAGGAGAGTTGGAAGTATTTCAAAGGGACGTTGTTACGGGCCCAAAAGCAAACAATTCCGCTGTGTAAGAAAGATAGAAAATATGGCAAAAGACCAGCTTGGCTTAACAAGGAGCTCTTGCATGATCTCAAAATAAAAGAGGAGTCATATAAAAAATGGAAACTAGGACAAATAACAAAGGATGAATATAGGCAAGCAACACGGGAATGCAGGGGCAAGATTAGAAAGGCAAAGGCATAAATGAGATCAAACTAGCTACAGGCATAAAGGGAAAAAAGAAGACCTTTTATAAATACATTAAAAGCAAGAGGAAGACCAAGGACAGGGTAGGCCCACTGCTTAGTGAGGAGGGAGAAGCAGTAACAGGAAACTTGGAAATGGCAGAGATGCTCAATGACTTCCTTGTTTCGGTCTTCACCGAGAAGTCTGGAGGTGTGCCTAACGTAGTGAATACAAGCAGAGAGAGGGTAAGTTTAGAAGATAGGATACACAAAGAACAAGTTAAAAATCACTTAGGAAAGTTAGATGTCAGCAAGTCACCAGATCCTGATGAAATGCATCCCAGGATACTCAAGAAGCTGATAGAGGAGGTATCTGAGCCTTTAGCTATGATCTTTGAAAAATCATGGCAGACGGGAGATTCCAGAAGACTGGAAAAGGGCAAATATTGTGGCCATCTATAAAAAGGGGAATAAGAACAACCCAGGAAACTACAGACCTGTCAGTTTAATGTCTGTCCCAGGGAAGATAATGGAGCAGGTAATTAAGGAAATCCTATGCAAACACTTGGAAGGTAATAAAGTGATAGGGAATAGCCAGCATGGGTTTGTGAAGAACAAGTCATGCCAAACTAATCTGATAGTTTTCTTTGATAGGATAACGAGCCTTGTGGATAAGGAAGAAGCGGTGGATGTCATATACCTAGACTTTAGTAAGGCATTTGATACGGTCTCGCATGATATTCTTATTGATAAACTAGGCAAATATAACTTAGATAGAGCCACGATAAGGTGGGTGCATAATTGGCTGGATAACCGTAGTCAGAGAGTTGTTGTTAACGGTGCTAAATCCTGCTGGAAAGGGATAACAAGTGGAGTTCCGCAAGGGTCTGTTTTGGGACCCGTATTGTTCAATATCTTCATAAATGATGTTGATATTTGGATAGAGAGTACGCTTATTAAGTTTGCAGATGATACTAAACTGGGTGGGGTTGCAACTTCTTTGGAGGATAGGGACATAATTCAAAATGACCTTAGTAAGTTAGAGAAATGGTCAGAGGTAAACAGGATGAGGTTTAATAAAGAGAAATGCAAAGTGCTCCACTTAGGAAGGAACAATCAGTTCCATACATACAAGATGGGAAGCGACTGTCTAGGAAGGAGCATGGCGGAAAGGGATCTAGGGGTCATGGTGGACCACAAGTTGAATATGAGTCAACAGTGTGATGCTGTTGCAAAAAAAGCAAATATGATTCTAGGTTGTATCAACAGGTGTGTTGTAAGCAAAACTCGTGAAGTCATTCTGCCGCTCTACTCTGCACTAGTTAGGCCTCAGCTGGAGTACTGTGTCCAG
This sequence comes from Pelodiscus sinensis, assembly GCF_049634645.1. NCBI lineage: Eukaryota > Metazoa > Chordata > Testudines > Trionychidae > Pelodiscus > Pelodiscus sinensis. Next base: position 16,190,304 of record NC_134719.1, read on the forward strand.
TTCTGGGCGCCACATTTTAAGAAAGATGTGGAGAAATTGGAAAGGGTACAGAGAAGAGCAACAAGAATGATTAAAGGTTTAGAGAACATGACCTATGAAGCCAGGCTTCATGAACTGGGCTTGTTTAGTTTAGAAAAGAGAAGATTAAGGGGGGACATGATAGCGGTTTTCAAATATCTAAAAGGGTGTCACAAGGAGGAAGGAGAAAATTTGTTCCTCTTGGTTTCTGAGGACAGGACAAGGAGTAATGGGCTTAAAGTGCAGCAAGGGAGGTTTAGATTGGACATTAGGAAAAAATTCCTAACTGTCAGGGTGGTCAAATATTGGAATAAATTGCCAAGGGAGGTGGTGGAATCTCCCTCTCTGGAGATATTTAAGAACAGGTTAGATAGACATCTGTCAGGGATGGTGTAGATGGAGCTTGGTCCTGCCTTGAGGGCAGGGGGCTGGACTCGATGACCTCTCGAGGTCCCTTCCAGTCCTATTATTCTATGATTCTATGTTTCAAAAATGAATGAACTCTCACAGCTTGCTTCTAAGAGAAGTGGTATTACAGCTGTTTAGAAGATGGGGAAACTGAGGGTAAACAAGGACCTGCTGGAACTCTCAGGCAGAAATAAATCTCAGATTTCCTGATTTGTCATTCCATTTTTATCACAGGGCGATCATTGTCGAACATATGGTGAAAACACTGAATTAAGGAATATAATGTTAAAATTAGGAGTCCTATGACACCTTAAAGACTGACAGATTTATTTGAGCATAATAAAAACCATTTTGGGTAAAAACCATTTTGTCAGATGTACAGCAAGCTTATGCCCAAATAAATCTGTTACAGCATCTCCGTTAGGGCATGCTCAGTGAAGAGGGAGAAACAATAACAGGAAACTTGGATATGGCAGAGGTACTTAATGACTTCTTTGTTTTGGTTTTTGTCAAGAAGATTGATGGTGACAGGATGCCCAACATAGTAAATGCTAGTGGAAATGGGGTAGATTTACAAGTTAAAATTAAAAAAACAAGTTAAAAATCACTTAGAAAAGTTAGATGTCTTCTTGTCACAAGGGCCTGATAAAATGCGTCCTTAGAGTACTCAAGGGGCTGGTAGAGGAAGTATCTGAGCCTTTAGCTATCATCTTTGAAAAGTCATGGAAGTTGAGAGAGATATCCGAAGACTGGAAAAGGGAAATATAATGCCAGTCTATAAAAAGGGAAATGAGAACAACTCAGGAAACTACAGACTAGTCAGTTTAACTTCTGTGCCAGGGAAGATAATGGAACAAGTAATTAAGGAATTCATCTGCAAACATCTGGAAGAAAATAAGGTGATAGGTAACAGCCAACATAGATTTGTAAAGAACAAATCATGTCAAACAAATCTTTCTTTGGTATGATAACAAGCCTTGTGGATAAGGGAGAAGCGGTGGCTGTGGTATACCTAGACTTTAGTAAAACATTTGATACAATCTTGCGTGACCTTCTTATCAGTAAACTAAGGAAATAGAACCTAGATGGGGCTACATTAAGGTGGATGCATAACTGTCTTGATAACCATTCTCAGAGAGTAGTTATTAACAGTTCACAGTCATGCTGGAAGGGCATAACAAGTGGGATTCCACAGGGGTCTGTGTTGGGATTGGGTCTGTTCAATATCTTCATCAACGATTTAGATGATAGCATAGAGAGTATGATTATTAAGTTTGCGGATGATACCAAGCTGGGAGGGGTTGCAAGTGCTTTGGAGGATAGGATCAAAATTCAGAATGATCTGGACAAACTGGAGAAATGTCTGAGGTAAATAGGATGAAGTTTAATAAGGACAAACGCAAAGTACAGTAAAATTCCATTGGTCCGACATCCAATGCTCCGGCACTCCTGATGGTCTGGCACCATCAGGACCCCGGAAATGCTCCAGCTGCCGGACAATTGGAGCTGCTCTGTGCCCGGCTTCCCTGATTCAGCCGCTGCTGAAACTGACCAGCAGCTGAATCGGGGAAGCTGGGGGCAGAGCAGCTGGGGTGCTGCTGGGTTGGTCCCGTAGCGCCGATGGGCGGCGCTACGGGACCAACCTGGCAGCACCCCAGCTGCTCTGCCCCAGGCGTCCCCGATTCAGCCGCTGCTGAAACTGACCAGCAGCGGCTGAATCGAGGATGCCTGGGGCAGAGCTGGACTATTGGAAGGGGGGGAAATGAAGGGTCTGGGGTGGCATCCCCCCACCCCAGACCTGTCATAGCCCCTCCCCCCCGATAGTCCGGCATATCTGATAATCCGGCACCCCCTGGGTCGTAAAGGTGCCGGATTGTCGGAAGTTTACTGTACTCCACTTAGGAAGGAACAATCCATTTCACACATACAGAATGGGAAGCGATTGGCTAGGAAGGCCTACTGCAGAAAGGGATGTAGGGGTTATAGTGGACCACAAGCTAAATATGAGTCAAAAGTGTGACACTGTTGCAAAAAAAAGCAAACATGATTTTGGTATGCATTAACAGGAGTGTTGTGAGCAAGACACAAGAAGTCATTCTTCCACTCTACTCTGCACTGATTAGGCCTCAGTTGGAGTATTGTGTCCCATTGGGGGCACCACATTTCAAGAAAGATGTGGAGAAATTGGAGAAGGTCCAGAGAAGAGCAACAAAAATGATTCAAGGCCTAGAAAACATGATCTATGAAGGAATAGTGAAAGAATTGGGCTTGTTTAATTTAGAAAAGAGAAGAATGAGAGGGGACATGATAGTGGTTTTCAGGTATCTAAAAGGGTGTCACAGGACAGGGGCGGGGACGAATTGTTTTCCTGGGCCTCTGATGATGAGACAAGAAGCAATCATCTTAAATTGCAGCAAGGGAGGCTTAGGTTGGACATTAGGAAAAGACTTCCTAACTGTCTGGGTGGTTACACAGTGGAATAAATTGCCTCAATAGGTTGTGGACTCTCCATCTCTGGAGATATTTCAGAGCAGGTTTCATAGACATCTATCAGGGATGCTCTAGACGGTGCTTGGTCTACACTAGGAAATTATTTCAAAATAGCTCCCAAAATAACTATTTTGAAATAGCGTGTCCCCAGTACAGGGAAGCCTCTAAATTAGTCCAAAACAGACTCCCTTAATGTGTACGCACTACCTTGATTTAAAGCCTCAGGAAGCACTGGGGAGTAATTACTTTGAATAACTCTGAGGAGTACAGGCAGTCCCCCGCAGCTTTGCTCCCCGTCTCCCTGGTCTGCTGGCTCCCGCTGCAGACGAGGGAGACGGGGAGCAGCTTTTCTCACCCCGGAGGAGGCTGGCGGCAGGACCAGGCGTCCCGCCGCTCGAGTCCTCCGGGGCGAGAAAATCCCCGTTCGTAACTGCGGATCCGACATAAGTCGGATCCGCGTAACTCGGGGACTACCTGTAGTTATTTTGAAATAGCAGCAGTGGAGCATCAACGCTACCACTATTTCGAAATAACTATTTCAAAGTAAGCATTATTCCTCATGGAAAGCAGGAGTTATTTTGAAATAACCAGCTCCTTATTTTGAAATAACGGGGTTGGCAGCATGGACACTCCACTTGTTATTTCGAAATAACTCGCTAGTATAGACCAGGGCTTTGTCTTTGAAGCGCCACAGCCTCCTCATTTTTGTAGATACAGACTAACACAGCTACCCCTCTGAACAGTATAATGTGTATACCAGTTCACAAGACCATTAGACATATTGTGTAAACTGATTAGACATGAATTTCATGACATGATACAGTGGTGAGACTGATGCTAACTGATATTTACTGGAGATATGAGGGCAGTTATGAGTGGATCAGCTAGTGTTCTGTTAGCCCAAAGTGTTTTTATACTTTTTCAAGTCAGTTAAAATAATATTATTGGTTAAATGCCCCTACCCAAAAACCTTTAAACTTCAACTTCTGAAGAGTGAGACTACTGGAGTGGCCAGTTTCTTCAAAAAGCTGATAAATGTATTTGCTATTTTTTATTGGTGAAGTATTAAATGATAGCTCAGAGCTTCGGTATAAAAATCCTACATTTGGAATTTTACTCCTGGACTCATGTTGGAGTCAGGAGTAAAATGTACCATGATAACAAAAGATTATTAACTCTACAAAAACCCTCAACATTTTGTACACAATGGTAGCAGGCTTCACTGTGGTGTTTGAGGTGTTTCCTGTCTCCCTGGTAAAGTCAGTTTATCTAATATATATAATGCTGTACTAGGAAAAAGCACAGTGAGGGTGATATGAATTACCTTGTGGTTACTAATATCTGACTAATATTTTGTGTAACTTTCCATGTGACAGTGACCTCCCCAGAGTGAGATGCAGCAAGGCCTGGGTTGGGCAAGATACGGCCCATGTGAAGTATCCGGCCTGCCAAGCTGTTTGATCCAGACCACTCCGCCACTCCCCTGCTCCCAGGCCAATTGAAACCTGGGAGTGGGGGGGGAGGGGTGCACAAAGTCATTCACTGTTGAAAGCAGCTGGCGGCTCCCCTCCTATCTCCTCCTCCTCTTCCCCCCCCCCCCCCACCCCGCCAGAGGTGTGCCATGCCTAGAGGGAGCCACCAGCCATTTTGAACAGTGAATGACTTTGTGCACTCTTCTGCCCCCAGGCACCAATTGGTCTGAGGGTGGGGGAGTGCGCAAAGTCTCCTCCCCGCCACCAGGGGCGTGGCACCTAGACAGAACCGCCCGCTGTTCAAAATGGCTAGTGGTTGCCTCTAGTGTTTCATGCCCCTAGCAGGGCGGGGCAGGGGAGTGAGAGACTTTGTGTGTTTCCCCACCCATAGGCCCCAATTGGCCAATGTGTGGGGTGTGCTGAGGCACCTGGTTATCAATCTTGCCTCGCCAATGGCTCTCTATGGAAATTAGGGAGAAAAATGGGTTTTTCTGTAAAACCAGAGACACCAGGACAAGAATGGTAACCAGTCATTTAGGGACATGAGTGGCTGGAGTTTGATAGTTTCACATTGATACAATAGCACCTTACTTCATATTTTGGCTTTGGTGGACTTATAGAGTAACATACCACTTAATAGTGGGACAGGTGGTGCTAGAGTAGCAGATACTCCAGCCACACTTCTCTAGCTTTGTGTGTAAACTAGGTTTTGGTTTTTTCACCCAAACTGGTCTGTCACTCAATAGTGTGTGTTCTTGCTTCAGCCCACCAATTTGCCTAATCACTGTTGTGTGAAGTCGATGTACTTCAAAGAAGCAGCTCTGAAGGGGGTAATAGTAGACCCCAGGGGAGTCAGCAGCCTTGCCAGGCCCCTGGGCAAGGTGTTGGTGGAGGGGCAGCTCCGCATTCCTGGAAGGGGTTTGGTCAGGGGCAGCTGGCCCTCAGCACCACTGGGATCACATGTCCCCTTCCCCCCTCCTCTGCCAGTGCTGCCTGAAGTGCTCCCAGCCCCACCCCCCACTTCTCCCAGGGGCCGTAAGAAGTGCCTGGAGTGCATGGTGGCGATTTTAAATGACCTGGGGGTCTAGTAGTGGCCAAGAGCCCCTGGCCCTTTTAGAACATTAGTCCCTGGGGCAACTGCCCCTTTTGTCCCCCTCTCTCCCCATTGGTGGGCCTGGTAGACCCCCTTTTTGGATTAGTATTTCAGCTGTGGGATGAGTGGATTGATCTGACTCTGGAGATTGGGATGTTGAACTTTAATTAATGGATTGTGTGGCATAAGCAAGAGATGTTCTCCTGGTGATAATGTACATGTTTGCACAGTGGGATGTCAGATAAATCCTCAGAATGTTTTGTTAGATTTATTTAGGCTTTTTCCTGCAGCTCTTAAAAAATACTGTGTAGCAATTCCCTTTCCCCAGCTTCCTGCTTGTTTTTCGTATAGATCCAGGAATGGCAGAGCTACTCCCAACTTTCATTTCTTGGTTGGTCTAAAAAAAGTCATGTATTTCTTCATAAAAATGGTAAATCAGAGTGAGTTTCAAAGCTCTACTTCAGCTGCTTCTGCTAAAATATAAAATCTAATGGCTACTTATTTAAAAACCAGAACAGTGGTTGTAACTTTAAAATGTGCCTAAACTGTAAAAGAGCTTGCAGGATACCTGATATAAAATCTAAACTCTAACATTTTATGCAGGGTTTTAGAGATGAAACACTCTTTCAAGAAGAAGTTGTTGATGAGCCACTTCTGGATTTCGTGAGGCCATTTCAGCTGCCGCAGTGTGAAACAGACGATAGAGAGTCCTGGGAAATGCATGAATTTCTTAAATCTAAAAGAGATGAAATGGGTGAAGAGCGGGAAATGTTAGTGGATGAAGAATATGATGTGGACCTGGATTATTTTACATACGCCTCATCACATGTAAAGGACGCAATTCCACCTGCAGGAAAGAACCTGGATTTTTTTGGAGAATGGGCAAAACACCTTGAGCCAACTAAAACACCAGATTTAAGATCCCTTATTAGCACAAATGCTAAGCATTCTCCGCATTACCCATTCGATAAGCAAATGGTAAGACATTTTACCCTGGTCGTCAGTCCTGGGTCAGGATCTGCTAATACAGCTTCTTTGTAATTGTACAACGTCTCAGTGAAATTGGCAGGCAGCCAGCTAGCAGATACTGATGTAGGATTTAGGTCTGTTTTCTATAATGATGATTCTCCTTTATTTTCTATGATCTTGTGGATTTTGACATAATTTAGGTAAGATTTCTCACTACATCAAGCAGATGCCAACAGGCATTACTTTATTTTTATATAACATATTTTTAAAATAATAAAACTAAAATGTATTTCCTTGCTGGTGTTTGAGTACCATTTGGCAAAGAATTTGCTGTGTTATTAATGCTGCAGAACTAATCGAGGCTCCCTTTGGTGACCCTTCTGTCTGCATCTCTTTATATAACTTGGCAGGTGTGTCAGCCATCATCTCTTATTTGAGCACAGTAGATTCAAAGCTCTCCTTACCGTCTTGTTTCCCTGCTGTGCTGCAGTACATCAATGAAACTAACTGTCCTTTACGACAGCACCAGTGCGGAATGTCTTGAGGGCTATGCTGCACTGTTAGCTCAAGCTATGACTCGAGTGTTGCCTCTAACACAACTGCTGTTGATGCACACACTTCTCTAGCTCGAGTTCACTGATGCTTTAAATTCAAGCTAGCCAGCCTATGAGGACCCATGGTTTGAGGCTTGAGGGCTGTCAGTGCTGCAGCTAGTGGAGCAGTGGGGACTCAACTACTGAGCTCATCCAGTCCCTCTTTGTGGCTCAATTATCTTGCCATGGGACTGCTGTTACTTAAACTATCTGGCTCAAGAGAAGATAACTGTAACTGGCTAACTTGATCTCATGAGTCAATGAAGGCAAGCCTTAGAGAGCTGGATGTTTGTCAATTCTCCTCAGGGCAGCTGGTCTCAAGAACAGAAGTGGAGCACTACAGAACCATATGGGGAGGGGGGAGAGAGGTGTGTGAAGGGTGTGGACACAGTCCCATGATCCTCCAAGTAAGCATGAGGGGGCTTTGTTAGGGGAATGGGCAGGCAGGGCTGGTGGCAGCACGGCAGGGCTGGGGGAATGATGCCTCCCACCCACAAAGAGCAGCTCGGCCCCGCTGGCCGGAAGCCCCACCCTGGTTCTGGCCTTGCTGAGCAGGTAGAGCAGCAGCAGACTGGGGTGGCCAAGGGAGTGGGGCACCATGGTGGCCGCGCTTTCTGCCATGGTCCCAGAAGGTAATTTCTATAAAACGTTTATTACTGTATATATTTTTAGTATGTTATAACAAAATCATTTTACTTATCACTGTTTCCACTAAATTTTTCATTAATCTCTCTTATGCATACTCATTGCATGACTATTTTGAACTCTTTTATATTTAAAAAAATTGTGGTCCATGTTTACAAAAAAAGCATAGCCCCCCCCCTTCCCGCCACTCCCGAAAGTCCTATGTGTGGGCCTGCCCTACAACAGGAAATGATGAAAAGAAATAAACTGACACCTAACACTGTGAGGGGAAGGAAGGAAGGAGATAGTATAGGGCATCATATGTGAATGAAAATTTTGCATCCTATAATACTCTGAGAATTTCTTTCCCCTCTAAGTTTGCTTTCTGTTCGTATGTCCCCAGAAAAGAAAATGATGAAACTGGTTTTCCAAGAATCTAGTTCCCCAAGCATGTCCATTTTATTCTCAGTTTCCAGATGAAGAAATTGGGGCAGAAATGTTAATGACGCATTTAAGGCCACAGAGGTTTTAGAGGGGAAAGAAATATATCTCTGAATAAAGATGCCAAAATGGCATCTCTGAATAAAGATGCCAAAATGCAGCTTTTGTTTAATGATATTGATCTAGAACTGTTGTTATTCCACATAAGTGTCAGGTGAAAAAAAATCTTTGCTTCCTCTCTGGGTTGCAAAACCGGTAATATGAAATTCATTTTGTATTTTAATCACATTGTTTGCACTCTTCGTTGATGTTGCCTAAATGAGCAATTAACTTCATAATTATAAAAATAAAGTAATTATGAAAATGTGAATGTTTGCTGTAAAATCAATGTGTATGTCAAATACTACTCTGAGAGAATGCCAACACTGTTTAATTTTTAAATTCTCTCCTTCTTCCCCACCCTTCCAACCCCGTGCAGTATGAAGCCACAGTGGAGAACAGCTGTCAAACAGCCGTATTTGATGATATTGAAATGTCTGAATCAGTAGCAAAAAGCAAACTGGATTTAGGTTTGTAAAAGCCTTTATTTAATGCATTAATCTCATACCAAATTCATTTAAATTTTGCAATACAGTTTTTTCATATCTTTAAAACAAGGTTCTATCTACAGTATGAATCATACAAACTTAAAATAATGACCTGGCTTTGATTCTTTCCTTAAAAAGGTATCTCCTCAGCTTCAAAACCCCATGTGTCATCTCTCTGAAAATATTTACCTACGTATTGTTACAAGAACCTCCTTGGTCACAAAAGCTGAAATAGACCAGAAAAAATGTTCTACTTCTCAGTTGTTTTTAGTTGTCTGTTTGTGTTGTCAGTTTCTCCTATATAGTTAGGACTCTTTTAATTGAGAGTACTGCTTTATTTTATTTTTTTTATTAAGAGTGATGGTAAAATCTCAGAAATTTAAGAAACTTTTAGTGCAAGTAAACTTGTATTTGGGTTTATTTTATTTTTGTTAACCTGTATTCAGCAATATTGGAGTCAATAAGAGGTATTATCAGTTTATGATGGGATGTGATCTATCATATTAGGGTAATCTCTGTCTCTCACTCATGCATCCTGTTTGGACCAACCAAGTTGACCTTGCTCTCAGTATGAGCGCCAAAGCTGGCTTGTGTAGAAGAGCTAAGATGCTCCCTAGAGAATAGTCCTTGAAGAAATACATCCTTCACCTGAACTCCAGTTAGTGGGGCAGACCATCAGTGGACCTGTACGTAACACAAAAAATGCAGAGTCATCAGTTTTGCAGCAGGTACCCAGCTCAGAAAGCTGCAGCTCATGATGTGATCACCATCCTGCCTAGCCTACATGTTCTGTTCAGTTTCTCTTATCTGATGAATATAGTCTAACTTTTGCTCTGGCATTCAAATCTAACTTTGTCTGAAGGAGAGGGGAGCAAGTTTGGGAGGAAATGATTGAAAATTTGAAAGGGCAAGGCAGTTTTATGTGAAAGTGAGTCTTTTCAAAGAGACATTAAGGGCACAAGAGTGTAGGAAAGATAGTTAAGTATGGCCAGATACCGCACTGACTTAACCAGGAGATCTTCAATCATCTGAAACTCAAGAGTCCTATTAGGTCGATTACAAAGAATGAATATTAACAAACATCACTGGTATTAGGGACGCAATTAGAAAGTTTAATCTCAATTAGTGTTTTAGGCTATCTAGAAACATGAAGGGTAACAAGAAAATATTCTAAAATTAGAAGCAAGTGAAACACCACAGACAGAAAAGGCCCGTTACACAATGAGAGGGAGAAGACAGACAATAACAGAAAATGTAATATGGCAAAAGTGCTAAATTACCCTTTTTTCCCCAGAAAAGTTAGGAGCCAGTTGAATGCCAGTGAATCTGAGATTGAGATATAGATAGGGAAAGAACAAGTTAAAGATTACTTAGATGTGTTAGAGGTCTTCAGGTCATCATCTCTGTACATTATGGGTGGGGAACCATTTTTTGGGGTCAGGAGATCACTGACCCACATAAAAATCAGTTGGGGCTGCACACAAGTGAGATGCAATACCCTCTCCTCTCCCTCTCCCCGCCCCCACACACACAAATCTTCACTGACATGGCCCCTGACTGAGAAGGAAAAAGACACTCCATACATTCCCCTCGGACACCAGAGCCTAGGGGGGCCCAGTGGTAGGTGGTGGGAGCCTTGAGCTTTGGGAGCAGGAACCAGGCAAGCTGGGGGCTGCATCTAGCCCCCGGGCCTGAGGTTTCCCACCCCTGTTATAGATAATGAATAAACAAAAAAGTAAATATTAACAGTATGATGGACACCACTGGTAGAGCTTAATGTTTTACAGGCAGTCCCCATTATGTCACCATGTCAGGACTAAGGATAGCCACAGATCACTATCACAGTTGGTTGGTTGGTTGGTTTTTTTGTGAACACCCTGAAAAGCTCAAGGTGCTGTCTAAAATAGTATGAAATAGCGTTTTCTTAACAGTTTGGTGTCATTTAAATTATTTTCACCACTATTCCATGACTTGTGATGTCTCTGCAAGGCCACAATCACAATTTTCCTTAAAACTGATGGTAAAATATAGCTCTGTTCACTATTAGTGGAAATAATTTATCGGTCAGTCTGCGAAAACACTCAGTGGCTGGGTGAGGGAGACTGATTCATATCCTTTCAGTCCTCTGGCATTCTCTGTTGTCTCTGAAAATTATTTACACCGGAAATGCAGAATTGCTAAACTGAAGTTATATTATTTATGCAGCAGGAATGAGTCCCCAGCTGCATTTTAAGTTTCCTGCATGAATGGCTGTTCTGTGTCCCTCTTATGACTCTTGCTTAAAGAATATTTAGATAAGTTAACAGTTACAAGTCAGCAGGCCTGATGAAATTCATCCTAGGGTACTTAAGGAACCATCTGAAGCAATCTTTCAATTATTAGCAGTTATCTTTGAGAACTCCAGGAGGATGGGTGAGGACTGAGGAAGAGTAAAAATAGTATTAGTTGGATCCAGGGAGTTACAGCCCAATCAGCCCAAGTTTAATACCTGGGAAAATACTGGAACCAATTATTTAATCATCACTTTGTACACCGCTAGAGGATAGTAGGATTATAAGGAACAGAACAAATCGTGCCAAATCAACCTAATTTCTTTCTTTGAACAAGTTTCTGGCCTAATGGATAAGGGGTAAGCAGTAGATGTGTTCTAACCTGATTTTAATATGTTCAACATGCTAGTCTCATAAACTGAGTAGAGAAATGGAGTCCATGTGACATTGGACATTGGTGGTACACAGTTGATTGGAAGGCCATACTCAGAGTTAATGATTTTGCTGTGAAACTAGAAGGGCAATATTAGTAGGATCTGACAGTGGACAATACTGGGCCTGGTACATATTTAGTATTTTCATTAGTGGCTTGGATAATGCAGGAGAGACTATTTTTCTAAAACTTGCAAATGATGTGAAACTTGGAGTGGTTGCAAGCTCTTTAGAGCAGTGTTTCTCAACCAGTGGTACGAGTACTTTTAGGGGTACTCGAGAGAAGTCTGGGGGGTACATCAACACAACTGGAATTTGGAGAAAACTGAATTTTTATTTTAAGTTTTACAGCTCTTGATTATTTTTATACTTTTTACACCCAAAAATTTTATCGCCCGGCAGGTTACAATTAAGTTGTTCAAACCAGTGTTTTTGAAAGTGTTCTGCAGAATCACTTAGGGTATGTCTACACTACCCTCCTAGTTCGAACTAGGAGGGTAATGTATGCATACCGCACTTGCTAATGAAGCCCGGGATTTGAATTTCCCGGGCTTCATTAGCATAAGCGGGGAGCCGCCATTTTTAAATCCCCGCTGCTTCGAACCCCGTGTAGCGCGGCTACACGGGGCTCGAACTAGGTAGTTCGGACTAGGGTGCCTATTCCGAACTACCGGTACTCCTCGTTTCACGAGGAGTAACGGTAGTTCGGAATAGGAACCCTAGTCCGAACTACCTAGTTCGAGCCCCGTGTAGCCGCGCTACACGGGGTTCGAAGCAGCGGGGATTTAAAAATGGCGGCTCCCCGCTTATGCTAATGAAGCCCGGGAAATTCAAATCCCGGGCTTCATTAGCAAGTGCGGTATGCATACATTACCCCGCTAGTTCGAACTAGCGGGGTAGTGTAGACATACCCCCAGAGAAACACATTAACTGGCCATCCCGGTTTGTTTATTTACCGGTGCTGCAGCCATGGAGCCTCGTGGCTGTTATTGGCTACGTTTCACTCTTTGCAGCCAAGTGGAGCAGTGGCCCGGTCCACACCACTTCCCGCAGCTCCCCTTGGATGCAAAGGACAAAACGTAGCCAATATCAGCCGCGAGGCTCCGTGGCTGCTGCGCCGGTAAATAAATAAACCGGGGTGGCCAGTGAATGTGTTTCTCTAAGTGATTCCGCAGAACACTTTCAAAAACACTGGTTTAAACAAATGTGTTGCAATGGCAGAAAAAAAAATTGTGTGTCTGAAAACCGTAAGTACTGCAGGTACTTATAACTTTTTTTTTAAAAGAGGATACTTTATAAAAAAGGTTGAGAAACACTGCTTTAGAGTACAGGATTAGAATTCAAAACTATTGGGACAAATTAGAGATTAGTTGAGAGGTGTGCTTCTAAATATAACTACTAATATTCTGAAGGACAATAGATATAGCGACCTTTTCACCTAGCCATTTTACCATTCAGGTACGAGGCCGCAGAATGATTCAAGAGGACACAGGATAGTTGACCTTGAAGCAACTGAAAGGGATGAACGAAAGACAGAAGATTATATGTCCAAGAATCAGGAATCTGAGAGAGCTGTTACTTCTGCTCAGGCTGCAATGGTGTTGTCCAGGTAGGGAGGAAGTACATGATTTACACTTAGTTCTTTTCCATTTTCCTCTTCTTTTAAGTTAACTGTTTAGTGGAGCAAAATGTTATCAAGAACTGAATGTAACTGTAAACCATTGAAGTAAAATCTTAGACCCTTGCACAAGCTAGAGTAAACTGAATTTTGTAGATGATCTCTTTAGTAGCCAAATGGCTTGAACCATCATCTCCAAGGGTGCAGAGCACTAACAGAACTGTACTATATTGGCTATAGCCCCTGCCATTCCCTTGGTAGAGGTTGTCACCAGTAGATCTATATCATCAGACCTGTCTGCGTATTGATCACATCTTCAAGCTTTCATTGACCCCTCCCCAACCTTCCCTTTCTATTGTCGCAACGTGATTTCTTGCGGCACATGGGATGACGTGGAGTCTTTGCCCTGCCTTTCACCATTCTGCTCCCCACTTTGAGTGTAATTGTGGGAGTCTGGGCCCTCTGCGCCTGCAGAAAATGCATGGAGAGGGTTCTTCTGTGGGAGCACCTACCAATGCTGCTATCTAATGGGGGCATGCCAGTGGAGTCTCCTGTTGGGGAAACATGGGCTATTCTTTGATCAGACAAATCACATGTGGTAGAGCAATAGAATTAATATATCACTCTTGGGGGTAATGGCATGTTCAGGATCTGCTCACATTACATCTCATTTGGCTTTTGGAAAAGTTTATGACTCGCCAGTAGTCTAGACTGCCTTTTATGGCTTGCAGTGCGCAATTCATGTCCTTTATGGCATATTAGCAAATATTTATTGCCTACAGAGACACACAGAACCAGTAATAACATGCCCAAGTTTAAGCCGTTACATAAAAGTTTTTAAATTTTGCTTTTCTCCCATTTTATTTGGCTTGTGTTGCTGTTATCTGCTTAAACAAAGCATCTTTTATAGGGGAAAAGGCAGTACGCCGCATTTATTGAGAATACAACAGTTGCATATGCTTTTCAGTCACTCACAAACAAACATCATACACACACACACACAGTCCCTCCAGACAATGTTATAGTTACCAGTCCAGATTCTGTATCAGTCTAGTGGCCAGCTAGATTGAACACAGAGGGAGAGTAGGGCCTTTGATGGTCGATCAGTCCGATGCTCTTCTGGAGTTGGTGGCAAGACAAACCCAAAGTTCCATAGCAAAGCACCGTGCTTTTATAATCCTTTTTTCTGTTGAAATCAATGGATTCCGCTCTGTCAGCCTGTGACCGGAATGTTATCTTGTTGATGTCAATCATTCCCAAACATCTCTTGAAGGCTCATCCTGTAATCAGTTGTCTTTTGGGGGTGCCCACTCTGCTTCAAGGTTTGTCAATCTGCCAATAGTTCAATCACTCCTTATTATGGGTACCCATTTTTGACGCCGGGTTGTCTGTAGTCTGGTCTTCACTCACACTCAACCTCCCTTTTTGGCCACCTGGTTCTGAGGAATAACTTTTGCACCTTATCTTGACACATTCACACATAAGCAATGTTACAAGGGCTCTCAAGGTTATGCTTTGGCGCAACATCAACATCTGCATTAAGACAAAGAGGCGTTGTAAATCAAGCATTTAAGGCTTCAGCCTTCAACATCCTTTTAGTCTCATTAATACAGACACAATATCAAAACTATATTTTTACTTAGGCCCATTTACTAAACTCACTAAACTTTAGGACAAAGAAATAGACATTTAACGAAAAGGACTTAATGTGTATTAACATATACCTTATATTGCTATATTATTGCTTCATCATTAAACTACATGACTATATTACTAAACCTAAAATACAAATATAAAAAGAATAAAACTTTCAGTTCCAACATTGCAACATTAAAAAGTATGGACATCTAGTCTCCTGTAGATGCATTTTTTATTTAAACATGAATATGCTAAAATGTATTGTGTGCTATGACAGAAGTGTCATAGCCTGTGAGTATGTGTGGCATGGAACATGTTCTTTTTTTGTTTGTTAGTGAATTACCTGAACGAGAAGAAGGAGAAGGAGAAGAAACTCCAAACTTTAGTCATTGGGGACCACCTCGAACGTATGTTGATATAATTACATTGTTTCTTTTCTCTTAGGAAACATTTGAAACCTTTGGGTACTCCAGGAGTTGTTATACTCCTTCCTGTAGACTTTTCTTACACATTACTATTTTCATGGCTTATACACATGACTTTTTATTTCAGAGTGCTCTAGAATAGTGTTACGCGTAGTTAGATGCTCTGGGTTTTATTAAATACTAACAGATGTTCAGTGGACAAAGATTATATATTCTGTGTACATGACTAATTTTGAGAGAGCTGCCAGTTTTGTGTTGTAGTTGACTGAAAGTTCTCTTTCTTCTTTTTGCTACTGGTTTGAAGACATCAAAATGCCACTTCAGATTCATGGGTTACTCCACTAACCTTAGTGGCTTACCTCTGAATTAACACAAAATTTGGTCCACTAGTGTTTGAATTTCAATCTACATGCTAAATAAGAAAAGTGAAATAATTCATTCACTCTCCTCCCAGTCCATGTATGATACACATTTTTCACAAAAGGAGGCTTTGTCAAAGTTATTTCACTTTGCTTTCTCTCTGTTCCCCCACCATCCTCTTCAAACTTGTCTCTCAAAACAAAGTGAAATACAATTGACAGTATTATTGCGTAATTCTGAATATTTGCCTACTCCTCTTGCAAGACAAGATTTATTATCAGAATAGTTAATTTTATTTCTGATATTGAAATCTGGTTGAAATTGTGAAAACTTTTACATGTACATTGAGAGAAGTGACCTTCCTCCAGATAAATTTATATGCCATTTGATCAGATGAGTTTTCTCTTTCAGTAAGAATTGGTTATTTTAGTTTCATTTTGTACCTTCGCGAACCCATTGATTGCCCACAGTACAAAGGCCATGTAAAAAGGTGTGATTCAGAGTTGGTCATAATTCAAACCTAAAACTTCAACACAAGTAGGACCCTAATATACATGATTTCTCACATATGGCAAATAACTTTTTGATCTTTTTTGATCTCTCACTAGTATGTTCAGCAACCTAAATATCAATTTAAGTTTTCGGTATTGAAATACTTAATATTAGAAGTTCAGTATCACCAGATTTCTACAAGCTGTTCTCCGTAGGAGCCCATCACTCAACTATTCACATCCCTATTAGATTTTTGTAATATTAAATATTCAGTATTAAAAACTGTTAATAGTTATAAATAATTATAAAATTATATGGGATTTTTTGTTTGCATTTTACAGTGTTGACATTTTCAGAGAGCCTCACATGTCTCTTGGAATCAGTATAGTTGGTGGACAAACTATTATAAAGCGCCTAAAGAATGGAGAGGAACTTAAAGGTATTTTTATCAAACAAGTCTTAGAAGACAGCCCAGCTGGAAGGACAAAAGCCCTAAAAACTGGGGATAAAATACTTGAGGTAAATGCACATTAATTTCCTTTTTCTGTTTTACAAAAAAAAGCATTACTGCCGAGAGCGATCTAGAAAAAAATATGCAGTTAAGCATTGGGTATATTGTGGATTTGATTTTTATTCCTCAGAGTGCATTGAAAGGTCTTGACTGTGGATTGCTTCTGTTGGCATCCTACTGTACTATTTTAGAGAAATCCTGTTTTTCCCCAATTCCTGTTTTTCCCACCATTTTTCATTTTTCAGTTGAAAAAAGCAAGTTACTCTGGAATCGGTGCATGATTTGAATGGTTCATTTTCCATTCCAAGTTTTGTGGCATTTTTAGAGGCTATTTGGTGCAGAAGCTGGTTGTATTCTATTTGTGGAATCCCTCATGTAGGCAGGTGCCTTATTCTTTAAGAAGGGGAGTAATTTTCATAGGTGCCACCATCCTTGGACATCATATGGTAATTTGTTGGATACCATTTTGTGGTTTTTCATTCTCCCCTGTAACTGCTGGGACATGATTCACTAGGTCCAATGCGCACTGCCTTATAGCTACATGGAGCACTGTGTGGCTTTTTCTCTGTAGTCTTACTGACTAGGTCTGCTGATGGTCTCCTTTTTGCCTTGGCCATCTGGCCAGGTCACTTTTTGCCTCACCCCTTTGGGTAACCCATTGTCAATACCAAAGAGCCCCGAGATCTTGCAACAATCCATATCCAGGCCCAATAATCCTCCTGTCTCCTTTGTGTCTGAAGACTTCTCACTAGTCTTTCCAGTGAGGCTGAAGAGGAACCTCTCCTTCCCTCTGCTCAGGGTTCCATTCCAGGGACCCCTATAATAAAATGTTAAGGTCTGTCTTGTCAGATCCATTGCTTCTGGGGGTGTTAGATATTGGGTAATTGAATAGTCATGTAACTGCATGAAATCTTAACAGTTACATGACTATTTGATAGTCCCCAGAGGTGGGATTGACAGCCAGTGCGCTCCCAACACTGCTCCTGGGGAGCCCCTTGCCACCCCGGGCTGCTGCCTTTCTGTCGGCAGCAGCAGCACAGAGTGACGGGAGGGAGCTGGTCTGTCAGGGGAACCAGTTTAAAAACTGGCTTCCCATGCAGACCGACTCCTACCTGCGATGCTTTGCTGCTACCTCTGATACACAGGCAGCAGCCCCTGTCCGTGGGGGTCTGAGCTTCCCGAGGACAGGTGCTGCTGCTGCAGAACAGCCTCTGTCCACTGCGAACCCAGGCTGCCATGGACAGAGGCTGCTTTGCGGCAGCCTCCTCTCCTTCCTCCCTCTCACTGCTGCTACCCCAGCACTGGCTCCCACCTGCCCTCCTCATCCTTTGTACTGCTGCCTCTTTATCAGCTCTCAAAGCTCATGGGGAACCGGCTTTTAAGCTCCCACTCTCCCCTCTTGATGGTTCTTGCTCCCCTCCCCGCCTTTGCCTCTGATACAGAGGGAGGAAATGCATGTAGTGAACAAAATTAACCGATAAGACCAGGCTTATTAGTTAATTGTGTAGTTGTGTATATGTTGATATCCCTAGCCATGTTCCACATTGATCTGCCATCTCCTCAGGGGATTCGTATTTTTAATGCAGTGGGGGCCCTGCCCCACGGTTACTATTCCTAGTTCCAGTCTTCCAAGGCAATAAAGAAAATGTAACAAAATTAACAGGAATAATTAGCAGAACCACCTTTTCTTTCCTGCTAGGGTCTTTGCCATCTGGCCTATCACTCTGTGGTCACAGACAAAGGTCGCTTGATTCTCAGCTGTGCTCTCCTTTTTTGGGAGATGAGGATGAGAGATCTGTCCTCTTCTGTGCAGGTTAGGCCCTTCTACAGCACTGTCTGAGCCCAGTGCTGCCCTTTAACATCTTCGTGCCTGTTGAGGGGTTTGTACACCTCATGAGATCCCACCGAAAGAGTATGTCCACATATGATGTTTCCACTGTCAGAAAACTGTCACTTTTGTATTTGTTGATGTGCAGAGTGATGTGCTTTGAGAGTTGCTTCAAAACATAACTAGCTTACACTTTGGGAGATAAAATCAGAGAACGATGGGTAAAGAAAGTAGAGTATTTGGTAAATTACAGGAAGTGCCTTGAACACCAGATACTATACTTTTGCCCTGCCTGTTCCTCAGAATGTTAAAGAAATGTATTTTACGTAGTGTTTTCTCAAGCATTTTTCTCTCTTATGAAACTTTTTGGTGACTTCCTCTGATGGGATTGTCAATAAATATATGTAAATCTCTTGTATCTTTTATGGAAAAGACAGACTGTGTAATAACGAAAATACACTCAATTTGTTAGGTGTCTGGAGTTGACTTACAAAATGCCTCACACGACGAAGCAGTGGAAGCTATTAGGAAAGCAGGAAATCCTGTTGTTTTCATTGTTCAGAGTTTGTCTACCACACCAAAAGTAAGTTACCCTTTTTTCCCCTTTCTTTCTTTAAAACTTGATTCCTTTTTAACATAACTTTTATTGAAATATGACCCAATGTCTTTCAGCAAGATTTGACCATCACCACTTGCATACTCTGACACAGTTTCCAGTCAGGAACCATATGGTTACTTCTTGGGACAGATCCTGGTGTAAATTACTTCAGTGTAAATTCAAGTGACTATGTTGACTCAGCAGTTCACCCTGCTGTATCTGAGTTAGAAGGTCCCCTTGTGTGTCACCATTTTTACTAGTATTCTAAAACTATTTTCTCTGTGAGCCAACTTTTTTTAAATATCATGTAATGAAACTTGATTGTATTTTATATACCGTATCCCCAAAGGCTTAAAATACTATTACAAGGATCAATAATAATAATAATAATAATAATAATGCTAGGAATACAGGCAAGAGAGAAAATTATCTCCCCGTCTTCTAGACTCTAGAGAGAAGAGGCAATAATTACCATCTGCCCTGTGATTCATGAGCAAATACAAAGTATCCGACCAGGGAGTTCCATGACACCAAAAAGCTATAGAACACAAGACTTCCTGAGTCTCTCTGCAACTCATTAAATATACCATAGACAATCTGGCACCAAAATGTCTGTTTCTTTTCCACCTCCCCAGTGAATCTTTGTGTTCTTTGATGACCTGCATCAATTAAGGTAGGAAAGAAGACCAGTTGTGGCAAAAAGCACAGGCACGGTACAATGGGCATAGCTATGATAACACAATAACTCCTGTATGCGTATCTGACACATTCTGACAAGTATGTCAAGAAAACTGAGACTTTTCTTGAGACTCTTGTCCTTAACCCTCTGTCTATACCACTGAAAAGGAATAAAGATTATCTGGGACATTTGCTAACATTGGGTGCCTCTGTTTTTGAGTGACTAGGCTTATCCACCCCGGAATCTGACTTTCAGTATTGCTGAGCACTGATGGCTCCCATTGCCCAATGAACATTGTGGAAGCCCAGCACCTCTGAGTATTAAGTTCTTATTGTCAAAGGTGAAGTACCCAAACTTAAAATTTATTACAGGGGTTGAAAGTCACATTGAAAGTCAGTAGTAGAGCTGGGAATGGAATTCAGAGCTCCTTACTTCTTTTTGTGTGGGCAAACCACCAGGCTGCCTCCCCAGTATGGAAGAAGTGGAAGCACACTGCCACTTCACTTAGCTAGACATATACCATCTGCCGTAATTAAAATGTTGTTGTGGTATTTCCAATATTTCCCATTCAGTATAGATAATACCACAGATAAGGTATAAGTACACACCATGGTGCTTAGACGTCCATTTCTGTATGTCATGTCTAACTACCTTATGTTGGTGTCTGCTACTAATAGCCAGGGTCTTAGAGCTGTTTGCTTTGAATATAAGGTAGTATGGTTTTACACATGAGGGAATTCCTTCCTGTCAAGTGTCCAAAACACTGTATTTGTGCCGCTCTGCTTTATAGTATTAATTTCTACTGCCTGCTTTGCAATGGTGCACCATGTTTCATACCAATCGCTCTGTAAAGATATTTGATAGCATTCATATTCATTTTGAACTATTGCCACAATGAAATTCTATTCTTATGTTTTTGAATAACATGCCATTATGCATCTTATTGAGGAATGAAGTGTTCCAAATTATATTAGTCAACAAGCATTTTACAATATATAGTAAAACATTGTACTCTTGCTTGAGGCCTACCATTTAAAGAGCATTAATTGCTCTGAATAATTCAAGACCATATTTCATTAGGGTCCATAAAGTATACTGAAGAATATATAAGGAGAGGCGCAAGAGCAAGAATCCATTCTTGTATATTAATATTTCAGACTGAATGGTTAAAGTTTGGCAAAGTTAAATATGCAGCCAAAAATGGGGTCTCCTAAGGGGAAGCCTTACAAATGAGGGCAAGGGGGTGGAGCTGGTAGTTTCCTCCTACATTCTTAAAGTTGCACAATGCTCCCCTCCCCCCAGAATCATAGAATCCTAGGGCTGAAAGAGACCTCAGGAGGTCATCGAATCCAGCTCCCTGCCCAAAGCAGGACCAACCCCAACTAAATCCATCCCAGCCAGGACTATGTCTAGCTGAGACCAGCAGAGTGTCTTATGCCATGTTAGAGCTGGTCGACATGGAGGATGATAATTTACTGTTGTTTGTTACCTCATTAACTAAAATGACAGAGATCTGCAGGGGACGGGGGGATCTAATGGTTCAAACTTACTGAGGTGGAGCCAGGTGGATGTCAATATGATGCCACAAGATGGAATTTCTCTTTGTTAAATATGGTTTGGGGAAAAAAAGTCCTAAGAAAGTTCACATATGCACAGAAGATTTTTATTACATAGTCAAATTCTCAAAAATTAGAAAGTGCAGTCTTAATTTGGCCTCTTTGTCCTTATGCATCATAATACAGTCTTTAATAATATAATCATATACTAGTTTTCCCATAGGACTATTCCTTCATTGAGCGAGCTGAATAAATGTTAATTTGTCATTTAAAAAAACCGAATAACCCCTGACATGAGGGTTGCATTCCACAGAGTGGGATACGTAGATGAAGGTACTAATTTCAGGTGCCCATTTGACACTTGATTTTTCAGAATATTTAGTACTAGCAAAAATACCTGGTGTCGCCCGGGGAAAATATAGTAAAAGGTGTGATGAATGTACTGCGTAAATAACATTAACATAGCATATTTTATTGGAAATACTTATATATTACTTTAAGAAATTAACATAGCTAGTGATGTGCTTACAAAACGACAAATCCCATAAGGTCTCTTTTCTCAATCCCCACAAATCAGGAAGGCACATCTTCCCTTAAAGGCTCTATGCAAACCAATGCCTGCAGCCTTCTTGCCAGAAGCCCTGAGAAATGGAGGGAATGTCTCCTGGGCTCTGCAACAGCAGCCCATCACTACTCCCCGAGTGCCTTCAGTGCATGCTTCATGGGGCAACCTGAATGGTCTTCCTAACAGCAGCTGGACCGGTTGCATTGACCAGACTAAGTGAAAAACCTTCAGACTAGGTGCAATGAGTAATATCTAGATGATCAGAACATACAGCTCCTGAACGTACCTGTTCTAATGAGAATAGGCTGTTCTGAGTGTACCATGTCCTCAGGCTCCACGGTGCTCAAAACCGTATCCTCTTACCCACTTCCTCTTTGTACTGTGAGATGAATCCTGCAAAGCACATAATGTCCATGGCACTTGCTGATAATGCACACAGCCCAAAAGAGGGTGAGTGGTGGGATGGCTTGTTTGGGTGTGGTGGGGAGGGAAGCAGCTTTAATTTCCAGACGGGGTTCAGTCGGAGCCCGGCTGCATGAAGATGTTGGGAGGCTGTGCTAGTTGTAGGCTTCTCCCAACCAGAATTAGCAAGGCTAGACCCCAGCTAGCATCAGCCACATTTGGATCTGCCCTGGAGACCTGGTGCCCTAGTATAGAGAAGGTTGCTGATTCTCTGCCCCACTGCAGCCTCACTCCCATGGACTTCCCCTTGATGGTGCTGCAGGTTCCCACATTCTTTATCCTCTAGGATCTCACAGTTGCAGTTTGTGACACGCTTAACAGAAGAGTCCAGCAAATGCTTATGATCAGGCGCTACTAAAAGCTAATTATCAGTGGGCCACTTTGGGCTCTGGGGGCACCAATTTAGAGATACAACCAATCCAGTTATTGAAGTTAGGAAATCAGTAGTATCCACGCAAAATGTGGTGTTTCTAGCTCTTACTGTTTTGGAGATCTTTGGGGACAAACAAACTTTCAGAAATATTTATAAGATTACGTAGCACTTCCTATATTCAAAGCACAACTGCTGTTGTTCATTTGCAGCTGTGAGTGCTCAACACTTCTGAAAATCGGACACCCAAAAATGAGGCATTTACAGTTAGTGACTACTGTGGTAACCTGCTTATCAGTAGTCACTCTAGCAAAGAGAGGGATAGAAT
This sequence comes from Pelodiscus sinensis, assembly GCF_049634645.1. Taxonomy (NCBI): domain Eukaryota; kingdom Metazoa; phylum Chordata; order Testudines; family Trionychidae; genus Pelodiscus; species Pelodiscus sinensis. Next base: position 16,213,131 of record NC_134719.1, read on the forward strand.
CCAGTTCTCCAAGGCAGCATTCGGCTGTCTTAATCATGTGATCTTTCTTTGTCTTCTTGGAGTCTCCTGCCTCACCTCACCACTACACATTTACCAACTTCTGCAATAATTGAAATGAGGGGTCTACAAACAACAGTCTACTCCATTACTCTATACAATGCTTATTCTCCCTAAGACAGGTCTGCGTTGTGCAATAAGTGAGGCAGACTTCCTGTGGGGGGAAAAAAATAGTCCTTGGTCATGTAGTTAAAGATCGTTTCACAATGCATATGCACAAAGCACAAATTCCAGTTGCACTGTCAACCTTGATTCTGGCATTTCCTAACTTATGAGTGCTTGATTGTGCAATTGTGATGTACTTTTAACATAGTACTATGTGTTTTATTTATAGATGGATAGATTATTAGTACATGTCTACATCCTGTTTTGCAGATGGGCACTGTGGTACAGTCGAAGATAAATAAAGCCAAGGAAGACCAGGACGCCGAAAAAGAAACCAAACACGAGAAGGTATTCATTCCATTTGTATGTCATGTACAAGCTTTACTGGGTGAGATATGATATAATGTAGCTTTTAAATGAATACTTATCTTTTTACCTTAAATAAAAGTGGTAAATGACGCCAAAATGGTATGCATGTTAACTACAATAATTAATATTTAATATCAATAAAATGTAGCACTTGTATAGTTTTTATCTGTAGCTCTCAAAGTGCTTTGTGAAGATGAGTAAGAATCAGCATCCCTCTTTTACAGCTTGTGATTGGCAGTTGCCATGATGGACATTAGAAAATAGAATAATAGTGAAAGTAACGGTGTAGTTTCTTGGAAAAAAAAGGTTAATGACATGAGTCTTTGCACATATTTGATATTGTTGGGTGTTATGTGTTTCTCTTGAGATGCTGGCATGTATTTAAAATTGCTTACAGAGTCCTAACTCTGAATTTCCTGGCTTTTTTGTTTGGATTTTTTCCTTGTAAAAAATATTGGCAGAAATGTTGATGGTTTGATGCCTTAATAAGGCCCTGATTCGGCAAAGCACTTAAGCAAGTGCTGTACATCATGCACTTGAGTAATCCTATTCATATTCAGAAAGGCACTTAAACAAGATTCAAAACACAATGACCTCACAGGAATTGAGTGTGTGCGTGTGCCCAAGTACTTTACTGAATTGAGTCGCAATGGTCTGATTTTCATGACCATCAGTTGGAGCTGTGGAAGTTCAACATCTCTGAAGATCAGATAATGTATTTTGGTGCCTAAACTTTGACCAGAATTGTTAAACTGAGGTGCCTTGGTGTTTTAGTACAGCAAACTTCTGATAATATGGCACCTTTAGAACCCAGGGGGTGCCGGATTATCAGATATGCTGGACTATCGGAAGGGGGGCTATGAGGGATCTGGGGTGGAGTGGGGGGGATGCGCCTCTCGGCGCTGCGGGACCAACCCGGCAGCACCCCAGCTGCTCTGCCCTAGGCGTCCCCACCCTGAAACTGACCAGCGGCTGACTCCGGGAAGCCCAGGGCAGAACAGATGGGGTGCTGCCGGGTTGGTCCCACAGTGCCGAGGGCCGACGCTAGGGGACCAACACGGCAGCACCCCAGCTGCTCTGCCCCCGGCTTCCCCGAGTCAGCCACTGGTCAGTTTCAGCAGCAGCTGAATCAGGGAAGCCGGGGGCAGAGCAGCTCCAATTGTACGGCTGCCTGGCGCACTTCTGGGTTCCAGATAGTGCCGGACCATCGGGGTGCTGGACCATTGGATGCCTGACCACTGGAGTTTTACTGTAATATCTATTTTATTGAGTATGCTTGTTTGTGAATAAAGCCTTCGCTTTTAGGCGTGTCTCTGTACTGCTTACTCGGCAAATCTGCTACCCATTGTGGAGATGTTATTCTCGACTCCATGCCCAGTGAAGATTCTATTGCTGTCTGTCCCTGTGGCAGGCAAAGGCATTAAAAAAAAGTATAATGTGTAACCTTTTTTCCAATCCCCAAATGATAATAAATCTTCCTTTGGCTGGAGAGCAGATGTACAATTTCATATCTAGAGCAGCATTCTGGAGGGAGATTAGAATCAGACTTACAGTAGAAAACTGGTTACCATTCAACTGGCGGGTCACTAGCATCTCTCCATAATGCAGAATTGCCTAGTTTTTGAACTGGTTAAGTGGCTTCTCAAACCATTTTCAGAAAAAAAGGCAAACTATTGCTTGCACACAGAGAGAATCCTTAGAGTGAGGGGGAGTGAAATTATCAATGGTAACTCTGTCCTGGTTTACTCTAGAGTAATTAGGGGATGTAAACCAGTTTATAGCCCAATGCTTTGTGTCCACAAACACACATGCCCCAAATCGCCTCTGGTTGATTTACAAATGGTCTAATAATTCCTTACAATGGTGTACTTTTCTGTAAACTTCATTGATTAAATAACTAATTAATTTTAGTGGCTATGTGATAGCAGACATACTCAAACATTTCTTCTGGTTCCCCATCGCTGTCCTGCAATGCATCAGTTGCCTTCAAAAATTTCCCCAGATGCATTGCTTGTGGAAAAGAAGCTGGGGATGATGGAATGTGTAGCCAGAGGGTTTTGCAACTGAAATAGTGTAGGGATAGCACTAGTATGTATTTTGGCCGAGTTTAACCAAATTCATCATCACTAGATTGGGTACACTGACCCATAGATGCTTGTGCTTGTTCAGTTCTATAATATTAAAAGTGAACTCAAAGCCCTCATTGCTTTAGAAAGTGTTTTGCAGGCTACTTCAGAGTGATTCAGGATCTGTGAGTTTTCAGGTTATCCCAGGAAAGCAAGGAAGCTAGTGCTTTCATGGCAGTGAATAGTACTTGTAAGCAGTTACTATACTTCTTTCTTGGTTTTATCTATTTTTGTTATCTAGAAAGCCCATTCACTTGCAATTTTGCTGCCTTTAATCTCTAGGATCCCAGTGTGTTGAATGCTAAAGCTATAGAAAATCAAGAAGCAAGCCCTTTTTCAAAGCTGTTGAAAGTAACCCTTCTATGGGAACTGTACCGTGATGAGTGGAATAATAGAACAGCTTTAGAGAATAAGTGTATACCTTCTTTTAAGCTTTGAACATTAATTCATAAAGCAGACGTACTGTGCTTCAAATAAACGTGACTTAGTGGGTTATTAGCCGCTTTTCTGTGGGAAATCACTGATATTTATAGTCTAGTCTTCAAAGTCTCATAAAACAACTAGATTTGAAAGCAAAATATCCAACTAGTAAAAAGCTGTTCTTCGTACATGATTTATTATTTTTAGTTCCTTTGTTACTCACTGGTGTTTGTTCTAATCTGTAGTGACTTGCATGTGTTAATAATTTTAAAAATAGTCTCTATGAGAACTGTTTACAAAGCTTGGGCTTCTTATGGGAAAACTAAATATAAAAGTTGTGTTGTGTATCCTGCATGCTGTTTGCTTGCCCCTTGGAAAAGGTGCGTCAATCCAAATATGTGATATAGTTAGGTACTTTGGAAGCCTAAATTTATGAGTCCAATAGACAGTGATGTGAATTTCCACCTTGCCCTCCACTTTCAGGACAAATTCTGTAGCCTGTCTGTAGGTCTGATCCAAAGGCCTTTGAAGTCATAAGAACGGCCGTACTGGGTCAGACCAAAGGTCCATCTAGCCCAGTAGCCTGTCTGCTGACAGTGGCCAGCACCAGGTGCCCCAGAGAGGGTGGACCGAAGACAATGATCAAGCGATTTGTCTCCCGCCATCCTTCTCCAGCCTCTGACAAACTGAGGCCAGGGACACCATTTCTATCCCCTGGCTAATAGCCTTTTATCGACCTAACCTCCATGAAATTAACTAGCTTCTCTTTAAACTCTGTTATAGTTCTAGCCTTCACAGCCTCCTCTGGCAAGGAGTTCCACAGGTTGACTACACGCAGTGTGAAGAAGAACTTTCTTTTATTAGTTTTAAACCTGCTACCCATTAATTTCATTTGGTGTCCTCTACTTCTTCTTTTATAGGAACTAATAAATAACTTTTCTTTATCCGCCCTCTCCACACCACTCATGATTTTATAGACCTCTATCATATCCTCCCTCAGTCACCTCTTTTCTAAACTGAAAAGTCCCAGTCACTTTAACCTCTCTTCACATGGGACCCGTTCCAAACCCCTAATCATTTTAGTTGCCCTTTTCTGAACCCTTTCCAAGGCCAAAATATCTCTTTTGAGGTGAGGAGACCACATCTGTACACAGTATTCAAAATGTGGGCATACCATAGTTTTATACAGGGGCAGTAAGATATTCTGTGTCTTATTTTCTATCCCTTTCTTAATAATTCCTAACATCCTATTTGCCTTTTTGACTGCCGCTGCACACTATGTGGAAGTTTTCAGAGAACTATCCACGATAACTACAAGATCTCTTTCCTGATCTGTCATAGCCAAATTAGCCCCCTTCATACTGTACGTATAGTTGGAGTTATTTTTCCCGATGTGCATTACTTTACACTTGTCCTTTAAATTTCATTTGCCATTTTGTTGCCCAATCGCTCAGTTTGGTCAGATCTTATTGGAGTCCCTCAAAGTCTGCTTTTGTCTTGACTATCCTAAACAGTTTGGTATCATCTGCAAACTTTACCACCTCACTGCTTACTCCTTTCTCCAGATCATTTATGAATAAGTTGAAAAGGATTGGTCCCAGGACTGACCCTTGGGGGACACCACTAGTTACCCCTCTCCATTCTGAAAATTTACCATTTATTCCTACCCTTTGTTTCCTGTCTTTTAACCAGGTCTCAATCCATAATAATAATAATATTGGAGATCGCCTATCTCCTAGAACTGGAAGGGACCTTGAAAGGTCATCGAGTCCAGTCCCCTGCCTTCACAGCAGGACCAAGTACCATCCCTGACAAATTTTTGCCCGAAATCCCTAAATGGCCTCCGCAAGGATTGAACTCACAGCCCTAGGTTTAGCAGGCCAATGCTCAAACCACTGAGAAAGGACCTTCCCTCTTATCCCATGGCAATGTAATTTACACAAGAGCCTTTGGTGAGGGACCTTGTCAAAGGCTTTCTGAAAATCTAAGTATACTATATCTACTGGATCCCCCTTGTCTGCATGTTTGTTAACCCCTTCAAAGAACTCTTAATAGATTAGTAAGACATGATTTCCCTTTACAGAAACAATGTTGACTTTTGTCCAACAAATTATGTTCTTCTACATGCATCACAATTTTATTATTTACTATTGTTTCGACTAATTTGCCCGGTACTGAAGTTAGACTCACAGGTCTGTAATTGCCAGGATCGCCTCTAGAGCCCTTTTTAAATATTGGTGTCACGTTGGCTACCTTCCAGTCATTAGGTACGGAAGCCGATTTAAAGGATAGGTTACAAACCACAGATAATAGTTCAGCAATTTCCCATTGGAGTTCTTTTAGAACCCTTGGATGAATGCCATCCGCTCCCAGAGATCTGTTAACATTAAGTTTTTCTATTTGTTCCAAAACCTCCTCTAATGACACTTCAATCCGGGACAGTTCCTCAGATTCATCACCCACAAAAGACGGTGCAGATTTGGGAATCTCCCTAATGTCCTCAGCTGTGAAGACTGAAGCAAAGAAATCATTTAGTTTATCCGCAATGGCTTTATCGTTCTTGATTGTTCCTTTTATATCTCGATCATCTAGGGGACCCACAGGTTTTTTAGCAGGCTTCCTGCTTCTAATGTACTTAAAAAACATTTTGTTATTTCTTTTTGAGTTTTTGGCTAGCTGTTCCTCAAAATCTTTTTTTGCTTTTCTTATTACATTTTTATACAGGCAGTCCCCGACTTACGTGGATCCGACTTACGTCGGATCCCTAGATACGAACGGGGTGAGGCAACTCCCGCACATGCGCAGCAGCATTCCCGGGGCTCGCTCACCTGGGTCCTAGGATCCTCCTCCTCCTCGGGCCGGCTCCGACTGGGGTCCCGCAGAGCTGCCGGACAGAGGAAAAGTGCCTCCCCACGCCCGCTGCCCCCCCCACCCCCCTGCCAGCAACAGGCTGCCCCCTCCCCTGAGCAACAGGCTGCCGAACAGACAAAAGCAGCCTCTCTGCCCCTCCTCCCCTCTATACATGCCGGGCTCCCGGAGCGCAGCAGCGTCCCCGGGGCTCGCTCACCTGGGTCCTAGAATCCACCTCCTCCTCCTCTTCGGCCGGCTCCAACTGGCCTCTGCCTGCAGCAGCTGGCCACAGGGACAGGGATCCCGCAGAGCTGCCGGGCAGAGGAAAAGTGCCTCCCCACGCCCGCTGCCCCCCCCCCCCCGCGGCCTCGCATCCTGCACGCCGCACGCCTCCCCCCCTGCCAGCAACAGGCTGCCCCCTCCCCTGAGCAACAGGCTGCCGAACAGCAGACAAAAGCAGCCTCTCCGCCCCTCCTCCCCCTATACATGCTGGGCTCCCTGGGCAAACAAAGACTCCACCAAAACAAACAAAGTGCTGGCCTCATTGTGTTAGCAAAAAAAGGACCCTCCTCCTAGAACCCTGGGTGGTGTGTGGAAATAAAGCTATTAGCTCAAAGCATGGTGCAGAGCTGTTTGGTATTTGATGAGTTACTCCTTTAGTCCTGAGTTTGTCACAGGGACAGAAATAGATGTGAAATCTTCTGAACAGGGGAACAGACAGCAAAACAAACATTAGAGGGGAGTTAACCTTTCCCTATGCTATCCAAAACTAAAAAAAATGTTTGGCTAGAGTTTCCCCTACAATATGTACCAGTTCCGACTTACATACAAATTCAACTTAAGAACAAACCTACAGTCCCTATCTTGTACGTAACCCGGGGACTGCCTGTACTTGATTTGACAGTGTTTATGTTCCTTTCTATTTATCTCACTAGGACTGGACTTCCACTTCTTAAAATAAGTCTTTTTGTCCCTCACTGCTTCTTTTACATGGTGGTTAAGCCCTGGTGACTCTTTTTTTAGGTCTCTTGCTATGTTTTTTAATTTGGGGTATACATTTAAGTTGGGCCTCTATTATGGTGTCTTTAAAAAGTTTCCATGCAGCTTGCAGGGATTTGGCTCTAGTCACTGTGCCTTTTAATTTCTGTTTAACTAACCTCCTCATTTTTGTGTAATTCCCCTTTTTGAAATTAAATGACAGAGTGCTGGACTGCTGAGGTGTTCTTCCCACCACAGGAATATTAAATGTTATTATATTATGGTCACTATTCCCAAGCGGTCCTGTAACAGTTATCTCCTGGACCTTATCCTGCGCTCCACTCAGGACTAAATCGAGAATTGCCTCTCCCCTTGTGAGTTCCTGTACTAGCTGCTCCAAGAAGCAGTCATTTAAGCCATTGAGAAATTTTCTCTCTGCTTCTCTTCCTGAGGTGACATGTATCTAGTCAATATGGGGATAATTAAAATCCCCCATAATTATAGAGTTCTTTATTTTGGTAGCCTCTCTAATCTCCCTCAGCATTTCAGTGTCTGTATCTGACACTGGTCAAGTGGTCAGTAATATATCCCTACTGCTAATTTCTTATTATTGGAGCATGGAATTACTATCCATAGCGATTCTATTGAACATGTTGATTAATTTAATATTTTTATTTCATTTGATTCTACATTATCTTTCACATACAATGCCACTCTGCCCGGTCAATATATTTTATATCACGGTATGATTGTGTCCACAGATTTTCCTCATTCCACCAGGTTTCAGTAGTGCCTATTATGTCAATCTCCTCCTTTAATACGAGGTACTCTAGTTCACCCATCTTATTAGTCAGACTCCTAGCATTTGTGTAGAAGCACTTTAAAAATTTGCCACTGCTTATTTGTCTGCCCTTCCCTGATGCATTGGGTTCATTTATATGCGGTTGTTTGTCTACTCTGGCCCATGGTTTGTCCTCTCCCCTCCTCTCTTTCTGACTACAGCTTAGAGAATCTCTAAGAGAAGTCTCCATCTGATTTACGTGCATCTCCGCACCAATCGGCTTTCTCCCATCTCTTAGTTTAAAAACTGCTCTACGGCCTTTTTAATGTTTAGTGCCAGCAGTCTGGTTCCACCCTGGTTTAGGTGGAGCGCATCCTTCCTGTATGGGCTCCCCCTCTCCCAAAAGTGTCCCCAGATCCTAATAAATCCAAACCCCTCTTCCCTACACCATCGTCTCATCCACGCATTGAGACTCTGAAGCTCTGCCTGCCGACCTGGCCCTGCGTGTGGAACTGGAAGCATTTCCGAGAATGCCACCATAGAGGTCCTGGATTTCAGTCTCTATCCTAGCAACCTAAATTTGGCCTCCAGGACATCTCTCCTACCCTTCCCTACGTCATTGGTACCTACATGTACCACGACCACCGGCTCCTCCCCAGCACTACACGTAATCCTATCTAGATGCCTCGAGAGATCCTCAACCTTCGCACCAGGCAGGCAAGTGACCATACAGTTCTCCCAGTCATCACAAACCCAACTATCTATGTTTCTAACGATCAAATCACCCACTACTAACACCTGCCTCTTCCTAACACCTCTGAGGGGGAGGGAACGCCAGTTATCCCTCCGTTCCCATTGAATGCTCTGTTCCCTTGAGATTTTCATCCTCTTTAAGAGCACTGGGGCTCTCAGACTGGAGGTGGGACAGTACTACAGTGTCCCGGAAAGTCTCATCAGCATATCTTTCTACCACCCTTAGCTCCTCCAGTTCAGCCACCCTAGCCTCCAAAGCCTGAACGCGGTCTGAGGGTCAGGAGCTCCTTGCAACAGGTGCACACATACGCCACCCACCCACAGGGCAGGTAATCATACATGTTACACTTGACACAATAAACAGGATAGCCTTCACTCTGCTCCTGGGCTTCTTTCTCCATTTTTCTTATGAATAAGTTTAAGTATAAACTGGGCTTATTAAATATAGATTATTTTAAAAGAATGTTTAAAGAAGGTCAGAAGTCACTAGTGCCCTCTAACCTCCCTCTCTAAACTTCCTGTTAGCTGCTCCTGTTCGCAAGCTCCCTGTTTGCTGACTCTCAGGCTTATAAAGCCCTGGTAGCCACTCCCCCTGACTGAGGCTCAGCCAATTAACTGACTTCTAGATTTCAAACCTTTTAGAAGCTCCTTCAAACAAACAAACCAAACAGACAAACACAAGCTCAGCACACAGCAAATAACCCCTCCCCGCCCACACACACACAGACATACACTACAGACAGCCACTTACCACAAGGGTCCCGTATTTACTCCTCTTTTACCTGGAGAACTCCCTCTCCAAACTCCCTGTTAGCTGCTCCTGTTCGCAATAAGCCTCTCCACTGCCTTCAGTAGGTTTTGGACCTTGAGTGGCAAGAAGGGAATGAGAGAGACAAGTGGGCTCTTGGAGGGGACCTAGAGTGAATGGAGCCAATTTGGGGCAAGTTTCTGGGAGATCTTGTGAGCAGAGGGATACCAGGAGAGAGTTTAAGCAACAAACAGAAGAGGGAGAGGTGGAAGTCTTATATGAGTTGTGTGAGGGATAACTGGGCCTTTCTGGGGATGAAAGTGAAGAAAATTATGGATTTGACAGAGGAAAGGAGAGATGTATATAGGGCACAAGTTAAACAGCATCAACCAATTCAGTGACAGAGGTGTGAAAGCAACCAGCACTGAAGGTGTTTAGCAAATGGTGGTTGAAGAAATCTGGGTGCTAGTGAAAGTGACAGAGATTAAAAGGGATGGTCTTGTCTCCTGAATGGCAAGAATGATCTTGCTGCAATATTCTGAATTTCTTGACATTTAGAAGCTACATAAAGGACAGAATAGTGGGAGTTAACTGAGTGATTAAAGGATGAAATGGGGAGTTCAGTAGTGGCAGTTTCAAAATACAGTCCAATTCAGCCAATATTCTGGAGGTTAATGTACAGATAAAGGAAATGTGAGAATGGAAGACAATTCAGGGTTGAGGCTGATCCCCCCCCCCATTTCTGACCTTGGAAGTAAAGTTAAGGGAAGTAATCAGAGACCTGGGGGGAGAATGGAATGTATCAGTAGGAAGACTTAGCTCCTAGAAGCTTAGAGAAGTAGGATGTTATGAGAAAGCGAGGAACTGACTGTCTAGAGCTGTGGTTCTCCACTGGTGGTCTATGGTGACTTTTTCCGTGGTCCACAGGAACATTGTCCAAAGTCACACAGTGTGGGCAGGCATCAAAAATCTGTTAGTAAGAAATAAATTTCAAACCAAAATATTTGTTGTCTGCTCTTTTTTATCATGTCTCAAAAAGGAGGTGGTCCATAAAAATTTTTTGATTGGCCTGATGGTCCGTGGACTGAAACGAGTTGAGAACCACTGGTCTGGAGGAAGTGAGCTTGTCAGGTAGTAGGGTATAAATATATATGTCATTTGTGTAACCACGATATCCAGGGTTGAAACAATGAGATGATCCAGGATGAAATGATGGAGAAGAGGACCACAGTAAGAGCCTCTTGGAATAATTTCCTGAGAACAAGTAGGAACTGAAGAGAGGGATGTGAAATTGTCTGGCTAATGATGGCTTGCTCGTACATCCCATTCCTGGAGGTAGATGGTTTCAGCTTTACAAAACTCTTTGAAAACCAGGCGGAAAGCTGGTTTTGTAGAGGCAAATTAGGAGAAGTCCCCTTTTTCGTTATTATGGGGGGGAAGTGAACTTTCCATGTATGGCAGTGGCTAATGAGCTCCAGCTTCTAGATTTGGGCAGAAAGTCTTGACCTTACAGAGGTGATCTTCTTAGCAATGTAAGCAGATGATGTGTGAGAGTCCATGACAAAGACTGCGTTGGTTAAGAACTGCTAAAATATAAAATAGATGAGTCCTGATGAGGAGTTTGTTAGCAAATGAGGCATAGAGGAGATGGGAGAAGGTTTTGGTTCTCAGAATAGTTTCAACAGAGTTTCATTTATTGCCTTTGAGCCATATTGATCACAGATGACAAATCCGTGCCTGGAATTGAAACTTCCTTATTCTGCAATCTATAAATATGCCCCTCATGCAAATAAAAAACCTAAGTGGTCTGAGGACACTGTTCAAGATAAGTGAGAATCTCATTAGAAATTTCTTCAGAAGTCAGTGTTGAAATTACCCTGAATGAACCTGGTTGGTAGAAGCTGTTCTGTTAAGGTAGACATGCTTCCCTGACTGTTTGTAAAATGGAAAAAATGCAATTAGTGACTTTTATTATTTTTGCTGCTGCTGAGGTAAAGTACAAATAATGTGTGTGCCTTGATACAAAGCCCTTCCGTTTTAATATAGATTCCCACTGACTTATTTGGGCTTTGTATCAAGGCATACGTACAATAAGGCCCATTGTTAGGGCAAGATGAAATACCTCATCAACAAAATCTCATCATCCAAAATCTTGAATTGTAGTATTTGATTTACAATTAAGTTCAGGTGCAATGCAAACATGAAATGTCATACAGCTCTGATCCAACAGAATTTTCAGCCCATTTCTGCTATTCTAAAAAAATTATTCTATTATTCTGCTAATCATAATGGGTAACAAATGGAAATGCTTTTTTTATTCATGTTTGAAAGTGTGTCTAATTTAGAAACATTTCTATCATTCTGTCCGTTGTATTTTGGGCTTATGCCATGCAACTACCAGTAATGTTTCTTTAAAAAAAAAATTGAGGTTTATTGTCAAGCTTTTCTGAAATCCCACTTTGGGTCTAGATGTAAGGAGTAGCAAACTTACTTAGAATTTTTTTAGGTTGAAATACAAGTGTGAATGGTTGCTAGAAAGAAGTGAGTTTGGAATAGGAAACGAGGGGAAAAGAGGCTTTATGGTATACAAAAATCAAAAGATACTCAGATTAATGCTGTTTTAACTTTACCTCTGTAACAGGAAAAAAGTTCAAAATTTTTAAAATGTTTCTTTAAATATAGGAGCCAACAGCTAAATCTTGCAGCCCCACCGAAAATCAGGTAGGTCACATGCTAATTTTGCTGACTCTTCACAACAAATGTTCTGTTACTTTCTGTGAGTAAATTCCTGAACTTGTCTGAACTGTTCCAGTATGAAATCTTACCACTTTAGCAGGAAACCAAGAGAGTAGTGGCTTTTTGTGTTTTGCTTGCCTTTTGAAAATAGACTTTCGTTTTCTTGAGCAACAAAAGTTTGAATGCACACAATGTTTAGCAATTAGGCCAAAATGTGCATCTTTCAAGCATTTAGTGAATAATGGAATATACATGTTTGAAGTTTATTAGCATGTATGTATATTGAATCAGCAAAATGCTTTCTTTTTGAAAATCTGACCTGGACCCCATTGAAGTCAATAAAAAAAATTCCAGTTGACATTAATATGCTTTGGATTACTCTATATGATGATATTTACAAAAAAAAATCAGGAAGTGAGGGAGCAAATTTATGTTAGCCTTTTTTAAAGCCTGGGCCAGTAAAAATCTGTTTTGGTTATGACGACCATTACAATCCTTTTAAAGTGTCTGTAACCTTAATATGATGGGAAAACCTTGCTTATCTGAAGCTTTGAGGGGGCTTAGTGTTGATTTTGAAAGAGCTGGAAAAAAATTCTAAAGAATGAAAAGCTAATAAGGGACTCTAAAGTAGTAATGGTTCTGATTTGTCACGGGCTTTTGGAAGTGTGTCGTGCAGTATCTCCATCTCCATCTCCATCTCCATCTCCATCTCCATCTCCATCTCCATCTCCATCTCCATCTCCATTTCTACCAATTAAAGAATTTAGAATACAAAAAATGAGTGTCACTTGCTGGACCTCTAGTTCTGGTTATATTTCAGATTGTGCATGTATGCAGAGTTCACTTTTTTTGTTGTGTACTTTTGGGAAACAACTGTTGCTTCCTTGAGATCCTTTCATTAGATACGTTTATTTCAAATTGATGGCATTTATTTGATTTAGTACTCTTTTGCTGGCCTCAGAGCAGCACTCTGCTGTAATAATTTTTAAACAGACTGGATGATATCCATTGTATTATCTCTTTACAATTTTGTATTCAGATCACATTGCATAGTAATTATTAGAATATTTTAAAATAAATTTTTACATAAAATATTGTATGAATCTATGTGCAGGTCCTCATTTCATTGTACGCAATGGAAAATATTACTTCACATCTGATGTTTGATTCCCAAATGATAATTCCTAACGATTAAGAAAATTCATAGCAGGCATTTTTGTTGCTCTAATGGCCTACTGTACTCACTGTTCACTTGCTAAAGTGCATCCTGCTATTAGTGGTGTGAGTGTAGGGGATGTAATTGAATATAATTTAGTGAAATCATGTAGCTATCCTAAAATGTGTTCCAGTTACTTTGAACTATAAAAACGGATGGATGTATCAGCTTCTGTTTTCATTAGATTCCAGAGCTCTCTTTTCATACCTGATATGCGTCGCTATATGCATCATTATAGGAACTGTCTGTATTTATGTGAGGTAATAGAATTTTATTGTAAGTTATTATTCAAATTGTATTTTAATTGGAGCCAAAATGTAGATGAAATATTGTCATATTATACTTCTAGGAGCAATAGGAGGGTCTGTTCTTATTTTGCTTCCCAAAAGTGTTTTTGATTTTAAATGGTGATGGAAGGTGAACAAAAGTTTAATATCCGTGCTAGAATAATATTTTATGTTCTGTTTTAACCCTTGGCTTAATGGTCACATATTTGTTATACTTTACTAAATAGGTTTACAGTATTGTTTGAGTCAATAAATGTGCAGTCCATTTTATATTATTTTATTTCATTTTCTTTTTATCTTCAGAGTCTCTTGCAATATTTTTCATTTGTAAAATTTCTTGGAAAAGGAGGAGTTAAAATGCATTATTTTAAGAAATACTTATTCTCTAGTTTAGTGTATGTCCATAGTTAGCCTTAGTCTGTGGAGAAGAAAAAAGTAATTTTTAAGATACTTGGCGAAATGTTTGAAACCTCTTTATTTTGTTTTTAATCCATCAGAGAAAAGGTGGAGCACCACCTCCTATGAAGTTGCCACCGCCTTATAAAGCACCCAAAAAACTCCACTCAGAGGAGGATGCTGTTGAGGAGGAGGATTTTTATACAGAGGGTAAGTAGTACCATGTTTCTTTGAGAAGTGTATTGTATTTTTATGGAATAGAATCTGTGTGATCATGCTACACAATAGTTGCAAGTTCTGTTTATGGATTAATTTCCATCAGAGTGAGTAGTACTTTATATGAAGCCGAAGGTGGAAGCTCCTGCCCTTCCAAACGGAATCCTAGAGTTTCCCTCAGAATGCTTGTTTCATTTTTAGCTTAGTTGGTCAAAAAGCAATGAGCAAGATCTAAGCTGACCTACATTTTGCAGGAGGATATTGCTTCATGAAGGCAAATAAGATGTGTCACCACTGTGGTGACTGCAGCTGCTGTGCTGACTAGCTTGAAAACCACCAGTACAGTCCCATAGAGCTGGAAGAGACCTTAGAAGGCCATCAAGTCCAGCCCCCTGCACAAGGCAAGACCAATCCCAATTAAATCAATCCAGCCAGGGCTTTGTCAAGCTGAGACTTAAACACCTCTAGTGATGGAGACTCCACTACTTCCCTAGGTAATCCATTCCAGTGCTTCACCACCCTCCTAGTGAAATAGTTTTTCCTAATATCCAACCTGGACCTCTCCCACCACAACTTCAGACCATTGTTCCTTGTTCTGCCATCCATCTTTACTGAGAACAGCCTTTTTCCAGCCTCTTTGGAACCTCCCTTCAGGAAGTTGAAGGCTGCTATCAAATCCCCCCTCACTCTTCTCTTCTGCAGACTAAATAGACCCAACTCCCTCAGCCTCTCCTTGTAGGTCATATGCTCCAACCCCCTAATCATTTTGGTTGCCCTCCGCTGGACCCTCTCCAATGCATCCACATCCTTCCTGTAATTGGGGGCCCACAACTGGACACAGTACTCGAGATGTGGTCTTACCAGAGCCGAGTAAAGAGGAATAATCACATCTCTGGATCGACTGGCAGTGCTCCTCTTAATGCAACCTAATATGCCATTAGCCTTCTTGGCTACAAGGGTACACTGTTGACTCATATCCAGCTTCTCATCCACTGTAACCCCCAGGTCCTTTTCTACAGAACTGCTACTCAGCCAGTCGGTCCCCAGCCTGTAACAATGCTTGGGATTCTTCTGTCCCAAGTGCAGGACTCTACACTTGTCCTTGTTGAACCTCCATCAGATTTCTTGTGGCCCAATCCTCCAATTTGTCTAAGTCACTCTGGACCCTATCGCTGCCCTCCAGTGTATCTACCTCTCCCCCTAGCTTAGTGTCATCCGCAAACTTGCTGAGGGTGCAATCCATCCCCTCATCCAGGTCATTAATAAAGATATTGAACAAAACCGGTCCCAGAACCGAACTTTGGGGCACTCTGCTAGAAACCAAGCGTCATCCCGACCCATGGGGCCATTGATCACTACCCGCTGGGCCAGACCTTCCAGCCAGCTTTCTATCCATCTTACCGTCCATTTATCCAATCCGCATTCCCTTAACTTGCTGGCAAGAAAATTGTGGGAGACCCTATCAAAAGCCTTGCTAAAGTCAAGGTATATCACATCCACTGACTTCCCCATATCCACAGAGCCAGTTACCTCATCATAGAAGCTAATCAGATTGGTCAGGCACGACTTGCCCTTCATCAATCCATGCTGACTATTGTTGATCACCTTCCCCTCTTCCAAGTGCTTTAAAATGGATTCCTTGAGGATTCTTTCCATGATTTTTCCAGGGACTGAGGTAAGACTGACCGGCTTATAGTTCCCTGGATCGTCCTTCTTCCCTTTCTTAAAGATCTGCACTACATTTGCCTTTTTTCCAATCACCTGGGATCTCTCCTGAGCTCCATGACTTTTCAAAGATAATGGCCAAAGGCTCCTGAATGACATTTGCCAACTCCCTCAGTCCCCTCAGATGTATTAAGTCCGGACCCACGGATTTATGTACTTCTAGTTTTTCTAAATAGTTCCTAACCTGTTCTTTCCCCACCAAGGGCTGTCCACCTTCGTCCCATATTGTGTCACTTAGCGCATTAGTCTGGGAGCTGACCTTGTCGGTGAAGACAGAGGCAAAGAAAGCATTGAGTACTTCAGCTTTCCCCACATCATCTGTCATTAGGTTACCGCCCTCATCTAGTAGGGGCCCTACACCTGCTCTGATCACCTTCTTCTTGCTAACATGCCTGTAGAAACCTTTCTTGTTATCCTTCACATCCCTTGCGAGTCGCAATTCCAATTGCTCTTTAGCCTTCCTGATAACTCCCCTGCATTCTTGAGGTATACATTTATACCCCTCCCTAGTCATCTGTCCAAGTTTCCACTTTTTGTAAGCTCCCTTTTTGTGCTTAAATTCACCAGAGATTTCCCCGGTAAGCAAATCCGGTCTCCTATCATATTTGCTTCTCTTGCTATGCATTGGAATGGTTTCTTTCTGTGCCTTCAATAAGGCTTCTTTAAAATACTGCCAGCTATCCTGGGCTCCTTTCCCCTTCATGTTAGCATCCCAGGAGATTCTGCTCATCAGGTCTCTGAGGGAGTTAAAGTCTGCTTTTCTGAAGTCCAAGGTGTGTATTTTACTACTCTCTTTTCTTCCTTTGGTCAGGATCCTGATATCTACCATCTCATGATCACTGCTTCCCAGGTTGTCACCCACCTCTACTTTTCCTATTAGCTCCTCCCTGTTTGTGAGCATCAGGTCAAGCTGCGCACAGCCTGTGGTCAGATCCTGCAGCACTCGTACCAAGAAGTTATCTCCAACATTCTCCAAAAACTTCCTGGATTGTCTGTGTGTTGCCGTATTGGTCTCCCAATAGATGTCAGGGTGATTAAAGTCCCTCATGAAAACCAGGACCTGCAATCTGGAACTTCTCTCAGTTGTCCGAATAAAGCCTCATCTATCTCATCCATTTGATTCGGCGTCCTGTAGCAGACACCAACCACATCATCGCTGCTGTTGCTTACACCTCTAAACCTGACCCATAGACTCTCAACAGGCTTTTCTCCCTCTATATACTGGAGTTCTGAGCAATCATAGTGCTCTCTTACATACAGTGGAACTCCTCCTTTTCTCCTCTGCCTGTTCTTCCTGAACAGTTTATACTCTTCCGTCTGTCCCAGGGAAGATAATGGAGCAGGTAATTAAGGAAATCATATGCAAACACTTGGAAGGTAATAAAGTGATAGGGAATAGCCAGCATGAGTTTGTGAAGAACAAGTCATGCCAAACTAATCTGATAGCTTTCTTTGATAGGATAACGAGCCTTGTGGATAAGGGAGAAGCGGTGGATGTTATATACCTAGACTTTAGTAAGGCATTTGATACGGTCTCGCATGATATTCTTATTGATAAACTAGGCAAATATAACTTAGATAGGGCCACGATAAGGTGGGTTCATAATTGGTTGGATAACCGTAGTCATAGAGTTGTTGTTAACGGTTTTAAATCCTGCTGGAAAGGGATAACAAGTGGAGTTCCTCAAGGGTCTGTTTTGGGACCCATACTATTCAATATCTTCATCAATAATGTAGATATTTGGATAGAGAGTTCGCTTATTAAGTTTGCAGATGATACCAAACTGGGTGGGGTTGCAACTTCTTTGGAGGATGATACCAAACTGGGTGGGGTTGCAACTTCTTTGGAGGATAGGGACATAATTCAAAATGACCTTAGCAAGTTAGAGAAATGGTCAGAGGTTTAATAAAGAGAAATGCAAAGTGCTCCACTTAGGAAGGAACAATCAGTTCCATACATACAAGATGGGAAGCGACTGTCTAGGAAGGAGCATGGCGGAAAGGGATCTAGGGGTCATAGTGGACCACAAGTTGAATGAGTCAACAGTGTGATGCTGTTGCAAAAAAAGCAAATATGATTCTAGGTTGTATCAACAGGTGTGTTGTAAGCAAAACTCGTGAAGTCATTCTGCCGCTCTACTCTACACTAGTTAGGACTCAGCTGGAGTACTGTGTCCAGTTCTGGGCGCCACATTTCAAGAAAGATGTGGAGAAATTGGAAAGGGTACAGAGAAGAGCGACAAGAATGATTAAAGGTTTAGAGGACATGACCTATGAAGCCAGGCTTCATGAACTGGGCTTGTTTAGTTTGGAAAAAAGAAGATTAAGGGGGGACATGATAGCGGTTTTCAAATATCTAAAAGGGTGTCACAAGGAGGAAGGAGAAAATTTGTTCCTCTTGGTTTCTGAGGACAGGACAAGGAGTAATGGGCTTAAAGTGCAGCAAGGGAGGTTTAGATTGGACATTAGGAAAAAATTCCTAACTGTCAGGGTGGTCAAATATTGGAATAAATTGCCAAGGGAGGTGGTGGAATCTCCCTCTCTGGAGATATTTAAGAACAGGTTAGATAGACATCTGTCAGGGATGGTGTAGACGGAGCTTGGTCCTGCCTTGAGGGCAGGGGGCTGGACTCGATGACCTCTCGAGGTCCCTTCCAGTCCTATTATTCTTTGATTCAAAAATGAATGAACTCTCACAGCTTGCTTCTAAGAGAAGTGGTATTACAGCTGTTTAGAAGATGGGGAAACTGAGGGTAAACAAGGACCTGCTGGAACTCTCAGGCAGAAATATATCTCAGATTTCCTGATTTGTCATTCCATTTTAATCACAGGGCGATCATTGTCGAACATATGGTGAAAACACTGAATTAAGGAATATAATGTTAAAATTAGGAGTCCTATGACACCTTAAAGCAGTGGTTCCCAACCTTTTGAGGTTGCCGGGCGCCAGGGGGCGTGGCCATTTGCCCGCCGGGCGCCAGGGGGCGGGGACACTAGTGCGCCCGGGGGCGGGCCCCCTTCAAGGGCCGCACGCCCGGGGCCGGCGCTCCCCCCCCCCCCCCCGCCGAGTGCCGCGCGCCCGGCGCTCCAATCCCCCCCCCCCCCGCCGAGATATTTAAGAACAGGTTAGCTAGACATCTGTCAGGGATGGTGTAGACGGAGCTTGGTCCTGCCTTGAGGGAGGGGGCTGGACTCGATGACCTCTTGAGGTCCCTTCCAGTCCTATTATTCTATGATTCTATGACAGCGCCCCAGTCATGCGAGTCATCCCACCAACTCTCTGTTATCCCAGTCAAATCGTAGTCTTGGACTGGGCCAGGGCCTCCAATTCTTCCTGTTCTCCCTGCCCCAAAGACCTTACAGTCTAGATTAGACAACATAGTTCACCCATTCTACCTTTCTTTTTTTTGTAAGGGGAGAGGGTTATTATTGGAATTGTGATTTAAGGATTTTAGGGGAGAAGTATGATCTAAATATATGAAATATTTCCATGAAGAGACAATAGTTATTGGTGCACCAGAACAGTGAGACGGCCCCCAACATAAAGCCTGGAGGAGTGAGAGAGAGCTGTCTAGAGTGGGCAAGTAGGAGGATTGGGTGGAACAAAAGGAGCAAGTAAATGTACAACGGGTTCCTTGAAAGGGAACTGTTATTTTGTACAGCGCCCATTAGATGCTACAGTAGTCTACAGATATTTCAGAATGATTTACACTTGGATCAGCTTGGCAGTGCAGGCATTGACAGACTGGAACACTGTGTCTGTTCAGGAGCACCCAGCGAGGATTCTTGGAAGTCCATTCCTAGAGCCTCATTTGGGAGGCTAGCTTTACATAAATAGAAGGTAATTACCCCGTAGGAGTGACACTGAGATGACTGGGTTCTCTCCCGAGAAAAGGTGATTTTAGAGTTATCTATATCATACTCAGCAGCAGAGTAGAAGGAAACTTAGAAAAACCAGTCAATGTTGATTCCCCTCTCCCTCACAAGGAACAAATACTTGTGTGTGTTCCTGTGTGTGTGGTATTATGGGTATTTTTTATTTATGGGATAGCCAGAAGAAAAGGATGTCTTTTTACTTTTTGACCTGAAGATAGATCTGTGACTACATCCTGGTCATAAGAACAGACGTTCCGAAGCCTTAGGGCTGCTGATGAGGAATCTCTGTGACTGGGTCCTACAAATTTTGTCCTTGTTGTTAGCAGTACCGTTGTCAGTTGTAGAAAGCCTTAATCAGAGGCTGAGACAGTCATCAAGATAGCTTTGTGTCTGTTCCATTTAAGATTTTGGAGATGAGGCTTTGGTCCTCTTTATCTCTGGCCACTTGCTAAGTTTATGTCTGCATTACAACTATGTCAATATAATTTATGTTGCTCAAGAGTGTGAATAAGCCGCCATCCCCCGCCCGCCCAAGCGATATAAATTAGGCTGATCTGAGTAGCACCGTGAACAGAACTAGATCAATGGGAGAGCTTCTCCCACCAACATGGCTACCACTGCTCATTGGAACTGGGTTAAGTCAAGAGCAGAGTGCTCCCCTGTTGGCGTAGAGCATCTAAATTAGAGAGTTTATAGTGGCACAGCTGCATTGAGTGCAGATACACCACTGCTGGGTCTCTAGAGTAGCTATAGCCATAGTAAACGGAGCATAGGGTGATGCTTAATTGATCAACTGCTCTGTATTGAACCAGAAGGATCCTTTTCAGAGTTCTTACTTTTAATTCCAGGTATAAAGTTGGTTGCCAGAAATGAGTCTGAACATTTAAAAAAGTGTCTTGGGTCCTAATCTGTTAGGTTAGATGAAGCAGCTAAAAATAGAAGAAAGCATTTTGGGAGTACTATTGCTCTTTGGATACTCAGTAATATGGAAGAGACATGCCTAGCATTTGACTCCAACTGCCTCTAGTTTTAGGATAAATGGATTTTCTGCCTTTAGACTAAGCCAGCAATTCAGTCCTTAATCTATCAGCCTATGCCCCTGGTGTCCAATATGCTGGCCACTAGCCACAGGTGTAGTGTGGCTAGTTTGCTTCAGAATTGGTTAGACACCATGGATTTATGTGGCCTCCCTTCACGGAAGCCGATTCCAGCCTGAGGCTGGTGTTGCCATTTGTAAATCTCAGCAAAAGATCCTGGATCCAGCATTGCCTCATGAGGACAGTGTTCCCATGGGTGTTTCGTGGCAAAGGTGTAGCCCCAAACCACTGCTTTACCTCAGGGCATGAGATAAGATGAGATCCACACACCCAATTTAGTGTTTCTACAGCCTGCTTCTGAAAGTGCAGCCAGGCAGGATAGAAGACAATAGGACAGGATGTTTTTTAGCCTGATATAAAAACTTCAAAATGGTTTGTCTTTAATGACTATTTTCAGAATTATTAAAAAAAAATGTGTTGTGAGTTTTTTAGTTGTCTTTTAAGAATTAGATTTCCATAGTGGAGGATGAGGTTAGTAAACCCAAGTCCCCAGAATAGGGGGGTTTCAAACAGGATTTTTTAAAAATATTGTAAAATGAAGCCTTTTTCAAAGTAACCATAGCATGGTGTACATCGGTAGGCATTGGTGTGCTGGTTTGGTGGCTGGCCAGAAATGTGTACTAAGAATATGCAGATAACTACCATTTATTGTGGATTATTATTGTAATAAGAGGTTGGGACTGGAAGGGGGAAAAATAAATAGTTTGTAAGTAAAGCATTTCTCACGGTTTTCCATAGGCATTAGGAGCTATGTAATTTTGTTTTCTTTACAACTGAATTATATGCATGTGGAGTAGGATCATAATTTATCCTTAAAACATTCAATTTTTATACAAAAATAAAAAGGTAAGAATGAGTGGAGTAAACAAGACCGATGTTAACTCTAGCAAGGGCTCAGAATCCTCTCATTTCAGCAGGCATTTTTCATGGTTTCCATTGTTTTCCCTTTTATTTAGAGAATGAAATAGATCTGATTGATTCATATTGGTTTTTAAAGTAAAAGAAATAACGATTTGTACTGAGTGGTTTTATGGCTCAGGCTCTGCACTAGGACTTCGGATACTTGAGTTCAATTCCTGGCTCACTTCATCTCCCTGTGCCTCAGTTCCCCATCGATAAGAGGGGATAAAAATACTTCTTTTCCTTTTTCATTGTCTCTTTCCGTGGTGTCCAACCAGTTCTTCTATAGTGAACTAGCCACGCTTTACCGGCCAAGTGTGTTGGACACCACGGATTTAGACAATTTGAAGTCAGTAGAGCTGAGTGAATGGTTGGGGAATCTGTCTTCACTGTGCTCCTTGCAGGATTGGTGCCTAGGGTTAGTTTTCAGCACCTAAAGGCAGGTACTATCTCTTCATATATGTTTTTACAGATGGAAGCATAATGGAGCTGTGAACTCAGTTGGGGGCTCCAAACACAACTAGTGAGATGTGATGGCTTATTCTTTTTTCATAAAATCAAACCTCTACACCTTTAAAAATGTTCAAATACATGCTGTGTATTTAAGGTGCAAAAATTACAGAAGAAACCAAGGCCATAAATGCAATAATTACTTACTTTAAAATATTAAAATAATCAGATTACTGAATAATTGTAAGTGTTTGAAGAAATGTTATGTGTTAAGGAGGAACTAGAATGTGCAAATCGGTGAAACTGGTGTGAGATCTGAATGCTTACAGTTTATTCCCAAGTCCTTTTGCGTGAGGCTGCATTGTGAAACAAGAAAAAATAACACAATATATTTTCATTGCTGCTGCAAAATGTTTACCCAGAGACTAAGATGAGGAAGCTTCTGTAGTCAAACACTGCCTCTCCAATAGATGTCACTACAATCAACAGCAAATACCAATGAGGTTTTCAAAGAGCGTAAAGACGTGACCAGGCAGAAATAAGTATATGAACCTTTATGAAGGGGCTGAGACGTTAACAATTTCTATATTTAACAATGTTAATTTTGCTAAACATACTAGCCAGTGTATTTAGCTTTGTGCGCATTCATAGATAATGCAGAATAGCCAGGATTACATAAATAAAGCACTGACTTTCATTTTTGAACTGCCTGTTAATCCTTATTTAATGTGTCTCTACACTGCTAATCTTCTCTTTCTATTCTTATTCAGATGTGTAATTAGCTAAAATACGTACATTACTAGCCCACCCCTGCTAAAAGGACCAGAAGGGCGCTGCTTTATAATTTAGAGTATCCGTGCAAGCTTTTGTACCACATGAGGATGCAGATCCTGATGTTTGTCGTCCTGTGCTATTACTTTTTGGACCGTATGCATAAACTTCCTTAATCTAGTGTAGCTCATTCTCAATGAACTACTGGTAAAACTTTAACTAGAAATATTTGTCTGGAATTTTACTGTGTACTTGTGTATAATCCATCAAACAGATGGTTCTCTCTCTGTGTTGTACGTACATATTATAAAGAAAGGTTAGATAATGTTAAAACCAAGTGAATTAATGATGATACACAATAATTGAACTACTCATTAGAAAGATTCATCATTTGGAGGAAAGAATTTATATGGAATTCCTAACCTGACTATATTTAGAGACTATACTTATAAACCTGTAAGACTGAAATTATCAAAATGAGAAATGTAACATCTCTTTAACATTTCAGTTCAGTATTCATATTATAATGAAACCAATGATGCTTGTTTTGAGAGTGGCAGTAAAAGACAATTACTGATGAAGTTGAAAGTTTTTGCATGTTAATAATGCTAACATGGTTTTATGTCTGTCATATAAAATGATGCAAGAACACATCTTAGCAATGAAAAAATGTCATTTTACAGCTTTCTTAAATCACTTAGATTAGCACAAATTCACTGATAACCCCTGTAATTTTCACTACAAATTGTGCAGATATAGTTAATGCCATTAACTATTTCTCTCACTCTCTGCAGTAAGAGTGGATCATTAAACATAATATTATCTGCAACTACCTGTGAAAAACATAAATAGTTATATTTTTAATGGGCTTGTTTCTTGGGATAGGGGTGTCATTTTTAATGCTAGCAGGGTATATCTGTGCAACAAACAGCAGCCATAGAGCATCAGTGGGTCAGATGTGGGAAACCAGAGATTTGCTTCTCCCTGCATACTTTTATAGGCAGCTTTAATTTGCTGACAGATGTAACTGCTAGCTTGTGGGTAGCTTGAAATTAGTGTAACTGATTGCATCTCATAGTAGAGACTGACAGTTTGCCCTTAAGGGCAGAAAAATTCTCAGAAAAATAGGCCCAAGGTCGTTGGAAGAAAGACAAGCACTGAGTCTGTGTGTGATGAGGATTTGAGCTGCTTACAGCACTGAATGTTTGTCAGGAATGCAGATCTCTTGAAGTACATGCTGGTACAGCAATGGTTCAGGGGGGGTTCCCAGGTAAGGATTCGTGTGTGTCTGTGTGTATGTGTATAAATATATTGTAGTTGTTTCCAGCAAACCATTTTAAGTATTTTAATGATCATTCAGAACTAATCAAGTCATAAAGACCGAGAGAATAGTAGCACAAACCATTTTTTTCAGTTGGGAACATGTACATATACTATGTGAGACTCTTAGATGAATACAGTATCTTTACATTATTTGTCTTATGTTTCATTGTATATCCCTGTTTTAATGTGCTTAAATGCATGATACCAGCATGCAAAATTGACAACAGCAGGTCAATGCTTTAAAGTGTCAGAATTCCTACCACTAAATTCCTTGTTGTTACATGGAATAATCTACCCTTTTTCATATCTGTTGTTGTAATGTAGAGACAGATGGCCGAATTTCCTTCACTTTGCCTGGTAAGAATGTGTTAGGTAAATATTTTTAGAGTAGAATTAAAAGCTGCTGGGAAAACCTAAACTAAATATTCAGCATTTTTCATTGTATAAGGACACAGAATGGGAATAAAGCAACTTGGTTGTTTTTTTTTAAAAAAAGAGCTGTTGCAATGAAGTATAATCTTTAAGTGTGCCTCAAATCTCATTTGATATTAGGTATGATCGTTTATTCTAATACAAGCCAGGTGTCCAAGTAGTAGTACTGAAGCATTTGTCATTAAATATATTTTGTCCTGGTACTGAAAGGTTTGAATATTAAATTCTTCAAAACACAGTAAGGGAGCTGGGAAACCTGATGTGATCTTATTCAGATACTGCAGATGCCTAACTTCTCTTAACTTATTATTGTAGAAAGTAGGATTTGTATTGTAAAACAAACGACATTGCTATAGAAACTTATTTAGAGAGGATTATACGAGTAGATAGCTCTCTTACTTGATCACTGAAGAGCAGTATCACTGCAGTGACTTGCAATTAAAAATGTGACAGGATCGGATAGAGAAGAGGTTTTTAAGTATTTGCATGAGTAATGAATCAGTACACCAGGAGGAGGCTATGTGTCTAAATTATTGAACAGCTGACTTTTAGATAACATTTTTCAGCTGTATCCATGACAAATGATGCTATATTCCTGGGGAAAAATAGTGGTATGCAGCATGTCTGGACCAGTATAGACAAAGCCTTAATTCTAGATGGAATACAAAAGAGATTGCTCATATAAGAGCTCTGTAAGCTTTAAAATGCAACTTCCTAATATGCTTGGTTTTAAACAGTAGCCATTGGGAATACAAAGTGCAAATAATCCACTATAGTAAGGTAAAGTAAAAATGTTGATGTCAATTTATTTTTATACAGAGATTAGTTATTAAATTTCCTATAATATGACATTAATTGAGACAGCAGTTCAGCTTAATTTATTTGAGGATCAAAATTATTTTTCTTTCATATCAGTAATGTGTGTTTTTTTTCGCCTTGATCCAAAATACTGTTTTTAATAACTAGTAATCAATAACTTTCAGCATATACAGCTATGGTATACATCTGGCTGAACCAGAATTATTAGCCATAGGTATTTGAAATGCATAATACAATGACTGTTTTAAGTATGCTTTTATATCCGTGGAGTGCCAACATACATGTTGAAAAGTAATTGGGTCTTGGCATATTAACCATGATGTGTCAGACAGATTGACATCTGTTTTTCTAATCTATCAGCAGTTCTAAAGCACCTGCCTCCACAGTATCTAAGTGCAGTACAGAATTAGAATTAGAAGAAACATAGTGGGAAAAGAAGGCAGACAATTCTCTATACTACTGTCAAAATATAATGAGCCTCTAATTGTTAGTATGATATTAGACATCATAAGTGGGTTCCATCAGTGCCTGGTGGCTGAAATTTGCTCCTGACAAAAGTAAGTTATTGCTAAGACTGCAAAGTCATCAAACCATTGAGCTTTTGAAGAACTTAGAAGACAGTGGCAAAATTTTTGTTGGCCTTTTGGGTGTGTGTGTGTGTGTGTGTGTGTGTGTGTGTGTGTGTGTGTGTGTGTGTGTGTGTGTGTGTGTGTGTGTGTGTATACACATATGGGATTACACAAGGGGGATAGAGTGGTAAAGGTTTGAGCGACTTGATTTTGTATGGGTAGTAGTATTGATAATGACAGTCATGACTGAGTTGTGTAGGCCATCTCAGCTAGTGTCTATAAAACCTTTTGTAGCACCCCATTTTCTGTTTTGAGGATGTCATACATATTATAGAAAAATATGGTGGGAATGTTTTGGAGAGCTTTTGAAAAACTGGCATTGAGATTTTTCTTTTGTACCCGCTGCCTGTGAATTCAAATTTATTAATTACTATCAGTCTAAATACATAGCTTGGAAAGGCATAAAAAGTGTAAAATTAGCTGACATTGCTTAGACCTAAAAATGTTGCAATTTTAAGGATCTTTATATACAGGTCTTACAGAGTAGAAGTGAAAGGTGGGTCTTGCTGGGAAACAGAGAATCTTTCTCCTCTTAGTATAATGCTCCAGTTCCTAGGCCTACTGGACCATTAGATATTGGATTTAAGACCTAAAATGTAGAAAGCCTGCTTCTTGCCTCAAACTTTAGGGATGAACTTTAACCCTGCTGAGCCTTGTTCAGGGTTAGTTTGGATGGAAACTGCATAGTTTGGGAGGAGAGAGAGGAAAGATTTGAATTTCAAAAAATAAATCAATAGTTGTTTTATGCTTTCCCAGGAGATGGAACCTTAAAATAAATGCCAAGGGAGTATAGTACCCCTGAGGAAGTGAAAGGTGCATGATAAATCTTATCACATTTGTTCTGTCTTTTGTACAGCACCTTACATAATGGGGTCCTGGTTAATGCTTACAGCTAATAAACACACATAGATACGTAGACACAAGCCTGAGTTATGTCTCTTCATGCAGGGCCTGTGAATAAGAAGGATTATACTAGCCATGCATTTTTGGAGGCATTGTGGAATTATGTCTTAGTTCCTCCATATGCTGTGGGAGCAGGGCTTGCTACACCTTTTTTTAAATAGAAATGTAGCCTGTACTCCCTTTGTGTTATGATCCTGGTGCTGTCTGGATTGTTGGGGTAACAGCTCTTTTTTTGGCACAATCTTCCTTGGCCTGTTGGAACTAGTATGACATTTGGGTGCACAACCTAGGGCTGCAAGGACTCTGTGGGTGCTCTGATCCCTCTAGCACACCTGCACCAGGTTGCCCAAGGTTTAGCCCTTAACCTAGAAAGCTGCCTTCGTCAGATTACAATGTTAAGATCAGCCATATTCTGAGTCTGAGCTACTCTGTAGTGTAGGTGTTTGAATCAAAAGTGATGCTAAGCCAGATGTAAACTGTTCTGAAACCTGCCTTACATTACGACTGATTATCCTACGAGTTGTTTGAGATTAATATGATATAATTTTATATTGTACAATTCATTTATTCGTCTCCAGGTGCAGAACAGTGTTATGCTTAGGGAACTTCTGCAGGGAGCTAGAGTCTGCATTCTTGGTTTTTTTTTTTTTTTTTTTTTTTCCAGGCAGGAAAAGATTTTTAACAAGAAATTATTTGTTTTGCTAGCAGTGTGCTTTGTTTTGCCTGATACAGTAATGGAGACAGTCCCCAGTGTTGCCAACGCAAGTAATATTTGGTGTTTTTCTTCAAACTCCAGCTACTAGTCATAGGGTTATGTGGGAATCTGGGATTTTTTTTTTTTTAAAGCAAGTTTCTAGTCCTTATGGCTGTGGAAAAACTGGGACATCGTACCCATGTGTAAACCTAAAGGTTCTATAATCAGAGGCAAAGAAAAAGTCCCCTTAATTACTATTTTTAAGATAATGATTTTTAAGGCCAGCTCATGTTTTTGGGGGGACTTTACAGTTTTTGGTAAGAGTGGTGTTTGGTTGGCAATTGTGACCTTCTCCCTAGAAGATCATACAGTAAGACAGATATTCAGAATACAGGATGCACTGGGAAGTCCAGGGATGAGAAGAATTTCATGTTTTTAAAACCCTGATAGGCCTTTTAGAAGGGAGGACTTTATTTAACAATATACAGTAGGTAACAAAAGCAGAGGTAGCTGTATCAGTCGGTTTGAAGGCAGACTGGGGATGAATATAGCAAAATATGGCCCTAAATGGTTAATGGTACCTCTGCAGTTGAGTTCAGAGATCAGGAGATAAACATGTATAAAAGTCATTCCAAACTGACAGAGTATTAAACCCATTCCCAATTTTCAAGCCTTTGTGTTCCATGTAGGCACAGCAGTGTCTTTGCAAATAGCATCAATTGCTAAACACAGCAAAAAAACTTGCAGGAAATACTCCAGAATGGGGATGGTCAGATCTATCTGCTCACATGAGCTAGCCAGAAATGCTTCTGCAGAGGTGGCTGCAGTACCCATTCCCTCCTCTTGTAGAATGACTTGGACCCAATACAAAGACGTCTAGATTTTTTTTGCTTGTGTCTTGCAACCTGGGGTGGCTCAGCCAATGTTAGGTTTTGCTTATCACATACACAACACATTTAGAAAGTGTTGTGCAAACATAAACTAATTAATTAGGCTGAAACTTGGTTTAAGCTGCTAAACCAGATTTTTTGAATTTAAAAATAATTCATTAAACCAATATTGTTCTTGTCAAATCACTCTGATGTTACATGTCTACATAGCCCTACACAGGATTTTCAACTGATGAGACTCTGACATTCTCCTTTTTTATTTCCCCACCTTCAGGCAAAGCTTTGCTGAATGGGCTTTGGTCTCTTTGCAGCCAAGATTTTTTTAAAATAGGAGCTAAATTTATAATTCTAATTCTGTATTTAGCTGCGTAAACAAGTTATCAGAGTTTTCAGGAGTTCTGTGCATCAGCAGCACCCATTGATTAGGAGGCTAAATATGGATTTAGGAGCCTAACTTTAGATCCAGTTTATGAAAATCATAGTCTATGCTCCTAGTTAAAACAAAAGAGCAATTTGTTTTCAGACAGATTGCTGGCAGGTGCAGGGGCAATGGGACTCTTTAAGGGGTCCAAGTGAAGGTGGATGGGGCTGAATGGGAGGGTCTGGGTGTTCAGTGGATGGGGCTTGGCTGGGGGTTTGAGTGTGGGGGAGCTTAGTAGAGGGGTCTGGGTGCTGAGAGAATGAGACTTGATTTGTGAGACCAAGTACATCCGGCAGATGCTCATTGGAAAAAAAATATTTGTGAGCGATTGTGAAATTTGGGCAAAGTCACAGATTGTGTTGCTGCTGTTCTTCCCACTCCATTTCTGGGTTCTGATCTCTTCCTTGGTGAGAGAAATTTGGAATGTGGTGTTCTTCCTGCAAATACCAGAGGGAGCTCAGCGTTCTCTCCAACACTGTGAGCTATGTCCCTTGGTCCCATGCTCCAAATTTCTTTCTCTCAGTGGTGCAAATGGAGAGGCAATTCAACCCTCTCGCTCATCCATTGCAATCCTAAATTGTAAAGCTAATCTGAAAGAAAGAACAAGCAATATGTTGTTTCTCATTCTCTGTTATCCCCTACAGAGCTGAAATTTCTGGGGCTTGTTCCCCATAGGGACTACCTACTATGGCTTATCCATTTGTGTGTGCTTCTCTCCCCTCCCCCCAGTTGTCATGGGTAGAGCAAGGTGAAGACCAAAGGCCTCTGCAGCCACTGAAGGGGAACTCTGCCATGATTCTTACCATCATGTTGACTCTTGCTCTGCTGAGGAAAAGGGGCTCAAAGTCTAAACTGCTTATTGACACTTTTGCTCATGAATGCCCAGCCAAAAAGCACTGCAACAAATTAAGGATTTCACAGCCATCTTTATACTGTCCTACAGCACCCCTCTTCTTCCATCAAATGAACAAGTGGTATTTCAATCCCAATTTAGAGAAGAGCTCTGGGATTTTACTGGGGTGAGAAATTCTGGCAGGAAAGTACACATAGGTACAAGCTAGAAAAACTTTCATACAGCAACAGAAAGCTGGGGAAGAGATTTTTCTGTCCCATTTCTGGCTCCCTCCAAAATTTAGTGGACATATGACTTCGTGGCAGAAGTTGTGGAAAGACATTAGACTACATACTTTTCTGTATATGCCACCTTGACATGACTATGCGTCCTACGAACATACATCTATGCCAGTGGTCACCAACCAGTATATTAGGATCTACTGGTAGATCCTGGAGCCTGTGACAGGTGATCCTGACTGGTTTGCCTTAGAGCTAGAGCACTTCAGCTTCCCTTCCCATCCCACTTCTGTGCTGCTCCTGGCCTCTGTCTTGGAGCTGCTCCCCAAGGGGTATCTGTTTGCTGTTTGGGGGAGACAGAAGAGGGGAGGCATTGATGTCAGGGTGTTCCTCCCCCCCCACCTCTGTACCCCTGTCTGCACAGAATGAGCAGGGTGGGACCTTGGAGAAGGGGTAGGAAAGGAGGTGGGACGAAGGTATTTGGGTTTGAGGTATATCCTGGATTGACTTAATCAGAAAAGTGATCTTGCGCTTAAAAAGCTTGGAGACCTCTGATCTATGCAGATCATTCCTGCACCTTCGTAGAAAGATTGCTGTCATCTTGAATATAAACACACGTGTTAACCTGGCTGTTGCAGTATATATTGGGTATTATACCAGATTGCCCCGAGACATGCTAGATTTACACATAGCGATGAATATTTTTGAATATTTTATACTGTAATATCTGTAGCTTTCTAAAGAACCAGGACAGGGTTGTAAGGGTTCCAAATGATATGGGAATCTCTTGCAAAAAACTACTGTTCTTGCTGTACTAAATCACAAAGTGCTGGAATTTAGTGCAGGGTAAAACCTTTTGGTTTATCTGCTGAATAATGTAGGGTCGTCCTATACAATAAGTTTTCTATTGCTCTGTCCAGTTACATATTCAGCATCCAAAAAGATGGTGTCTTTGCCAACTTCTGTAGGAGGCTATCCCATGTCTAGAGGCAACAAAGCTGTATAGAGGATGCTGCTATAACCTTAGTTCAAAATGCTGTTGCTTTTTGAGGCCTCAAGTGTCAACCTTAACATGATTTTAGAGGAGTAGTTTGTGTTTTCATGTAGGATTTTATCACAGGAAAAATTACTTCAGTACTGTTTGATGGTATTTAATCAACCAATGCCAGCATGATGTTCGGCCAATTAGTGGGTATTGTTTCTTTCTAATCTAGCTAAAACATCCTGCGTTATCAGCAGCTAAGCAGTAGGGAAGAAATATGCTGGAAGCTTTTGCCAGTCCTCTACACCAGAGTCCATAGCTCGGCAGGATTCTCAGCTGGCCCTGAGACACTAAACTCAGCAGACAGTATTTTACATCAATAATAGATTGATAGATCAGAGTACCCAAAGGAGATCACATCTGTGTAGGGGTGAATGTTTTGATGTTTGTTACTTGCCTTTTTAACTGCATATTAAGTAGGCAGAAATTAATTTATTTCATAAGGAACAAGTGCACAACGTAAGAGCACTTGGTATGGAAAATTTTTTCTAGACAGGCAAAACTTTTTAAAAAAAAAAGATGCTTAATTTTTCATAGATAAGGAAGCTTTACAAGCAGTTCACGAGAAAACATAAACAGGAAACGTCTTTGCTCCTAAGAACTTAGGTATGCTATACAATGTACTAATGTGATATGCCATGTCCTACTGATGACCCTTTAGGTATAGGGCTTGATCGGTTCAAATCATCTCCACCTACTTGAGATGCCATGCTGTATGTATTTGTCTTTTTAGACTTACCTTTATTTTTAGTAGGATTCACATTCTAGAATTGGTTTGTTCAGCTCCCAAAGGGCCAGTGGGAGAGGGAAAAATAAATGGTGATCACTAATGCCATCTATTCATGGGACCAAAATGAAGTGGCATTCATAATAGGTTGTGGAGATCCTTATTATATGAGCCTCCTATTCTTTTACATTCTTTGATCAAGAATTAAATGCTTAAGTGCTGTCACTTCTCAAGCATCTGAGTTACAAATTCATTCAGAGGAACTGAGTTCTCTCTTCTCAGACATGTAGAGAAGGGGTAAAAGGGGACGGGATCTGAGGAAACGTTGTTCTAAGTCAGCCATAAAGATGTTAGCGTACTGTGGGGCCAGTCTAAAACAACGTTTCCTCAGGTCCCCCTTCTCTACTTACGCTACATCGATGATAACTTTATGATCTGGACCCATGGCCAAGAAACATTGGAGGCATTCCACAGAGACTTTAACAACCTACACCCCACCATCAATCTCAGCCTGGACCATTCTACACTAGAGATCCACTTCCTGGACACCACAGTACAAATCACCAATGGTAAATTAGATACCACTCTCTACAGAAAACCCACCAACTCATACAGTTACCTACCTGCCTCCAGCTCCCATCCAGAACACACCATACAATCCATCGTCTATAGCCAAGCCCTTCGATACAACCACATCTGCTCTAATCCCACTGACAGAGACCAGAAACTTCAGGATCTCTACCAAGCATTTATAAACCTCAGTTACCCACTCAGAGAAATAAAAAAACAAATTGAAAGAGCCAGACAAATACCCAGAAACCATCTACTTCAAGACAGACCCAAGAAAACCAATAATAGAACACCACTTGTCATCACCTATAGCCTCCAACTTAAACCGGTCCAACACATTATCAATAAACTACAACCTATACTAGAACAGGATACTAAACTCCAAGAGGCTCTGGGAGACAGACCCATAGTCTCCTATAGACAACCACCTAACCTCAGGATGATTCTTACCAACAACCACAGGACATACCACACTAATACCAACCGTGGTACCTTCCCTTGCAACAAACCCCGTTGCCAGCTTTGTCCACATATTTACTCTGCTGATACCGTTATTGGACCTAACCAATTCAGTTATAAGATCAAGAACACATATTCCTGCTCATCCAGAAATATAATTTATGCCATCATGTGCTGACAGTGTCCGTCTGCGATGTACATTGGACAAATATCTCAGACACTTCACCAAAGAAGCAATGCACACAAAACAGATATCAGAGAGTGTCACAAATAAAAAACAGTTTCTTGCCATTTCAACCAGAAAGGGCATTGTCTCAACCACTTGACTACCTACTTCTTGTTTCAAAGACATTTTAACACAAGACTTCAAAGAGAAACCTCTGAACTGTCATTCATGCTTAAATTTGACACTTTACGACTGGGTCTCAACAAAGATGCTAATTACCTATCTTACCCATTACAAAGATACCTTTCCCAATTATCACCTCTAATAATTAGCTCACAGACATTAACCTCCCCCCATCATCGCCCCTCTGTTCTGAAATTTAATTTATCCTTTTTATATGTGTTCACTTTTTTTGATTGTATCCCTTTGGTATATATGGACGTGCCAATTTTCTTCCACAATTTGATCTGAGTAAGTGGGTCTGGCCCATGAAAGCTCATCACCTAATAAAAGCTCATCATGTTAGTCTTTAAAGTGCTATGTAGTCCTGTCTTTTGTTCTTCCTTCTGGTCTTCTTTCTTCTATATTTGACATGTCGGCCTGCGTGTGCAGTATGTGGACCGGAGGACGAGATGCATGTGTGTATTACTGCTGCAAACTCCTAACTAAAACAAAGCCTGTGCTAACAGTAGTTATGGCTGTGAAACTGGATTGCTGCACCCCAAAGGGCTGTCAGCAACCAGGCTGGCTTCTGCCCCAGACAGCTTACTAAACCAAGTTGCCTGTTAGTTGTCATGCTAGCACTGCTGGGTTGTGTCGATGACATGCATACAGAGAGCCCTGAGGGGAGGGTGAATATCCCTTATGCATCCTCTGGTTAGTGGGCAGATTAGAGTCATGTGACCCATCTTTCCCGCCTTTTCTCTTTCCTGCTGACAAGTCCCTGTAGTTGAGCCATCCCAGAACTGAGCTGTTAAAAGTGTGTGTTGCTCTGGTGGGGCTGTTTCCCGCAAAGCCACAGAGTTGGGGTAAGACCAGAGCATCTGGGCCTAGAGGAGAGAGAGGTGGGGCACCTCAGAGGTCAAGTAGGTGGCCTCAGTGGTATGATCAGCACATCAGGAGACAGTCTAGGGAAATCTGTGTGATCTTACCTGTCACACCATTAATTCACTGGCTCCCTGTTTGAACACAACTAACATCACAGATTTCAAATTTCAGTCACAAGTCAGATGCTTTTTCTTAACTGGATGGGTGTAATGCGGCTTATAATAGGTAAGTTCCAGAAAGCAAAATTTTAAAATTGTGTTTTCTGAATACTTGTGTTCAAAGTTAAGGAAGGCAGTCACCACAGGAGAAAGCATGCATGGAAAGTCATTCCCATCAAACTAACTTAACCTTTTTTTTATTAGATTACAAAATTGGTTGATTAAGTATATTACATTCGCACTATTACTTTTTACCTCAATAAGGCATGACATTTTTATTTTAAAAAATGGCATTATATAAAATGAATATAGTACACATTTAAAAGCCTTAAAAGCTAGCTAATTGATAGCTCTCAATGTAATTATAAATGAAGAATTCTCATTTTAATGGGTGTGTTTCTGGTTTCCTGCAAGGAATCTTTTCTTGGTTTTATGTGATTTAACATTTTTATCAAGGACTTGAAAGAAAACATTAAATCATCACTGATAAAGTTTACCAGTGGTATGAAAATTGAGGAGTGGTAAATAATGAAGAGGACAGGTCATTAATACAGAGAGACAGCACAAGGAAACGTTATGTATGTGTTTTAATAAAGATATTTACAGGTTGAGGGACTCTTTCCTGGGAAGTAGTGATATTGAAAGAGATTTGGATTGTGGGGTGATTATAAACAGAACACAAATTCCCAGTGCAATGTAGTGGAAAAAAGAGTTAAATTTGATTGTTGGGTGCATAAACTAGGGATTAATGAGGGCATTTTACCGCTGTTTTTGGTGCCCGTGTGCCTGCAGCTTAACTACTGTGTCCAGTTCTGATTCCCTCAATTCAGGAAGGATTTTGATAAATTGGAGATGGTTCAGAGAAGAGATACAAGAATGGTTTAAAATGTTTTTAAATGCTTCATCACAGAGGTCCCCAACGTGGTGCCCGTGGGCACTATGGCACCCGCTGGGACATTTATTGTGCCCGCCTAGTGACCAGGGCCGGCCCAAGCCATTCTTGCGCCTCGGGCGCACGGTGCATGCGATGCCTCGCCCCCAGGCTCCTGGCAGCCCCAAAGGGTTGGGGACCACTGCTTTATCGTGCTTGACTAAGGGAGCTCAATCTATGTATCTTAATAAAGAAAAGGTTTTGGGGTGATTTGATTGCTTTTTATTAGCACTTACATGGGGAACAAATATTTAATAGGTTTTTGGTTTAGCAGTGAAAGGAATAGCACGATCCAGGGTCTGGAAGCTGAAATTCATCAAACTCAGACAAGGTGTCAATTTTTAATCATGAGAGTAATTAACCATTGGAATAATTTAGAGAGCATTGTGGTGGATTCTCCATCCCTGACAATTTTTAGACCAAGATTGGATGTGTTTCTAAAAGATATATACCCTTAGGAATTAATTTTGAGTTTTCTGACCTGTGTAATACCGGAGGTCAGACTAGATGCTCACAGTGGTCCTGGCTGGCCTTGGCATCTGTGTATCTGTGGGCATGGCAGATTGGTTAGGAAATTCAAATGGATATTTGCAGAAAACATTTGTAAGTCTCTTGTAAAAATTTTTGAAAAAATTGAAGAAGATGGAAGGCACCTGCCACATGAAAATGAGACGCTATTTCAAGTATTTGACAAGGCATGAAAGAAGGCGCAAAGCTAAGAGTGAGTGTCAGAGATGAGGAAAGCAGATCATTAAGGTCTCAAATAATGTTAACTCTCCAAAAAACAAATGGGTACAAAAGAAAAGAAGCCTGAAAGTTAGATTAAAGCATATTTTTGTCATTGATGCTCAATGCACACTGCTTATACAGTTCTCCTTTATGACTGGACTAGTTATATTTGCAAGCATAAAATTATCACATTCTCTCAGATCATTTTCAGAATCACCATTTACTTCCTTGCCTCAGCTCTTCTGAGAGATTGATGGCATTTTGTATCGATAGTGTGTGCTCATGTGCACTTGATTTCCTACTTCTTGTGTGACATACATATATAAAATGAGAACGAGAGAGAGAGAGAGAGAGAGAGAGAGAGACCTTGTTTTATGACAGGTTTGGGTTTGAGAATGAGTATTAGTGTTTGTCAGACACTTCAGCTTATAGAAATGCTGATGTTACACTTGAGAAGTGAAGTAGTAAACTTTGAAGGTAAATAAGTTACGCCCAGTTTGTGCCAGTGAAGCAGAGCCCTCGCTAGAGGGTGGTGCGGAGTTGGTGCAGCAGTAGCCTCTCTGAAGCACAATGTTCTTCTGGAGCTCCCTAGGACTGAACATCTCCTTGGTGGAGCACTCTGCACCTCACTTCTTAGCCAGCGAGCTCTGCCAGCTGATGTAAGGTAAAGAGGGGAAAGTGGCTTCTTCCCTGCATTTTTTTTGTTGTTTTAGTACCTGTGGGATGTTAGTGCAGCCCTTGTGCTCAGCCCAGATCTAGGGTTGGGAAGGCAGTATTCCCCAGGTCAGATTGGTAAAGACCTTGGGAAGGGTTTTTTGTCTTCTGCAGCATGGAATGTGAATCACTTGCTGGGGTGACCTGCGCGTATCTCACTTGATTCCCTGCCATTGTAGGGTATAGATTACTAGAACTGGAAGGGACCTCGAGTGGTCATCAAACCTAGTACCCTGCCCTCACAATGGACCAAGTCTATACTGAGTTGTAAAACCCGCAGCAATGAGTCTATGGACTCAGGCTCAACTACCATGCTAAAAACAGCTGACAGGATGTTCAGACTCAAGCTGTGAAGACTAGCAAGTGGGTGGGTTTCCAATGCCAGGCTCTAGCTTCTAATTTACAACATCTATGCTGACAGGTTTCAGAGCCCAGGTCTACACCTTATTTCACCCTTATTACAAAATAACAAGCAGAGCGTCCACACTATCAAGCCAATTACTTCAAAATAATAGGCTGGTTATTTTGAAATAATAACTCCTGCTTTCCATGAGGAATAACGCTTATTTCAAAATCGTTATTTCAAAATAGCTGTTGTGTAGATGCTCCACTGCTGCTATTTTGAAATAACTGTCCGAGGCAGAACATCAGAAATGGCTGCCCGTCGCAGGGAGCCATAGCTTGTAATACCTCTGAGGCTGGTATAGGGGGCTCTGTCTGTGAGGTGGAGTGTTTTCCATATAAGGGCATGTAAATTAATAATCTTCCCCTGCTTGCTCCACCCATTGCAGTGAAAGATCAGCCAATGGGCTGACTGGTGCTCAGGCCTGCTACTCCACCCACTGCAGCAAAAACCAACCTATGGGGTGATAAGTTCACAGGCAATAAAACAGGCAGGCAGCCCCTCTCTCACTGGGGATTCGCATTGAGTGAACGCCTGGCCTGATCACCCAGACGCCTTGCACCCCCCGCTCTTGAGTCTTACTGAGCGTACTCCGAGTTGGTCGACCCGAGTGGAGACAGTTTATGAGCGTGTGACCGGTACTTGTGTTCCTGCTGTCTCCAGAACTGGTATAACCCCCTCCCTCCCCCCCCCCCCCCCGCCATCATCCCTATCCTAATTGATTTTTTAGTTGTCCTTATTGCTTGCCAAGTGACAGTGGCTAAAAAGTTACTAAGTTAGTTTATAAATAGTTGTGGTTTAGGTTTTTTACTGTTTCCTTGTATAAAGTTGTATAAATAGTCAGCCCTATGGATAATACCAGTGTTAATTCAACTGTTCCTAACCCCTGGGCAGTTATTGGAAATTATTGTGATTTAGAAAAGCCTCAGGGAATTGTTTTGTGTTGTCTGGCAATCTGTTTAATTTTTGTTCTGATGATTGTCTGGCGCCATCAAAATAAAATCAGTTTGTGCTTTTTGAAACCCCCAGTTGTGGTCTCATCCTTTCCGGCATCCCTTCGAACCTCGTGTATTACGGGGACTGACAATAACTACTCCCCAGAGACATTCAAACAATTACTTCTCAGTGCTTCCTGGGGCTGTAAGTCGAGGCAGCACGCCCACATTAAGGGATCCTGCCTTGGACTAATTTGGAAGCTTCCATGTATTGTGGATGCACTATTTCAAAATAGTTATTTCAGGAGTTATTACTTTGAAATAAGTTACTGCAAAATAATTTCCTGGTAGACAGGCCCAGAGATGGCTGTTAGTCTATTCCAGCACAAACAATAAGGAGTCCAGTGGCATTTTAAAGACTAACAATTTTATTATGTCCTAAGCTTTCTGTGAATTGTTACTTACTTTATCAAAAGAAACAGGTAGTAGAAATCTAGAGATGGTGGTGTTACATCAGAGCTAATTCAATCAGGGGGGATGTGGATAAGAAGGTGAGAATACCTAAAGTTGGAAATTACCTATTGTAATGACCACTTCCTGTTCAGGCCCATTCTGATCGTGTCAAATTTGCATATGAATTCTAGCTCAGCAGTTTTGCCATGCAGCCTGTTTTTGACGTTTTTTTGTTTGTGGATGGCAGCTTTCAAGTGCATAATTGTGTGTCCAGGGAGGTTAAAATGTTCTGTTGCTAGTTTTTGTATGTTACCATTCTTGATGTTTGATTTGTGTCCGTTCTTGATGACTGTCTGGGTTTGTCCAATTTACATGGAGACAGGGCTCTGCTGGCACATGATGGCACATAGCACGTCGGTAGAAGGGCAAGTAAACAAGTGTTTGATGGTATGGCTGATGTAGTTAGGGCCTATGATGGTGTCATTTGGTAAATGTCTGGACAGAGTTGGCAGCTGTTACTCTTTCTAGTGATGTAGCATGAGTCAAAGTCTGTGGACCTGGGCCCTCAGGCTTGTTACCGCACATTTTAAAACTCAGTGTAGGTATGAGGAGAGGCCTGGGGCACTAGTGGTTCCCCTCTCTGCCCTGTTACCAGCCTGTGATAGATTAGTTTCTTACAGTACTTGAATTTAACTAACGTTTTTGTCCACATCAGGCACATTTGGGTGAAATCTATCATCTCTGTTAGGAGGTCCAACTAGATGATCCCCTCTGGCCTCACACTGTGAAGGAGCTGCAGTTGTGGTTGGTTTCTGTGTCTCTTCTCCTGCCACTTGGTGTGGGGCCCGTCAACAAGGCATTATGTGATGTATCCAGTTAGGTCCATGCATTCTCAATACATCTTCTCTTTGTTTTTAATCCCGTTCATCTGAAGAAGAAAATGTCTGATTTATATGACTTCTAAGCAAAGGC
The DNA here is from genome assembly GCF_049634645.1 of Pelodiscus sinensis. Lineage (NCBI taxonomy): Eukaryota > Metazoa > Chordata > Testudines > Trionychidae > Pelodiscus > Pelodiscus sinensis. The sequence continues at coordinate 16,252,476 of NC_134719.1, forward strand.
TAATGAAATTCTTTTGTCCATCAGTAGCTTCAGAGGTTTTGATCACAATGGGCTTCATTACTTTTGAGAGAAGCTTCATGAAGCTCCCTGTCTTCATACAGTTGAATGTGTGGCTAGTGGAAAGATTAATGGGATAATGTGTTCATTGTTTGAATGGCAAGAGAATTCCGAGCCTTAGTTTGTTAAATTATGGCCTTTTTAATGTGTTCATTTAGGCTCTTGTATATTATAATAAGTAAATTAGATGTGTTGCCCTCACAGCATTAGGGTTAGCATTTCAGGGACTCCGTGCTCGCTCTTACTTGCTCGCTCTCGCTCCCTCTCTCCTTTTTTTAATGTTTAAAGTGAAACTAAGCAGGGAATTAATAGTTTGATATGCGAGATTGGTTCTATGTTATATATGCTTGCAGCATTCTGATGTCCGCCAATACTGAAGGAAGAACAGAGAGTGAAGTATTGCAGCCCAAACAGCGCTATCAATGAAAAGACTATGGCTGTAACAATGTCTTGTACAACTTGACAGAAATGGTAGCCATGGGGCATAAAAGTAAACACAGAGGGATAAATAAGGCTATGACACAGTTTCCAAAAGAGAATGTGATGTTAGTAGTAATTTGCAGCAGGGATTAAAAGATTGCAGTATCAATTTTTGTATAAATGAAATCTGTCAGCCTCTTCAACACGTGCTCACCCTTTTTTTTTTTTTCTGGGCACATGCCGCCTCATGTTTCAGCGCCCTTGAATTTTAATAAATAAAACCTACCTAGTAGCTCAATCATCCAGAACTTTCTTCTTTCCCCTTCCATCATTATCTTATCTAGATAGATAGGTTCTCTTTTATGTCAGGAGAATAAACATTTTTGAGAGTTTAGTGAAGCTTCCCCCTTTCATATTTCAGCTCATTTAACTGGAGGTGAAAGTCCAACTGGTCAGAATTCTAATATTGGGGAAGCAGCTCCTATAACCTCTTGTGGGATCTTCATATCTACCTTTGCAATTTTAAACAATCGCTTGTCTTTCTGCAGGGTGGTGGCTGTTCGTTACATACTGTAGTGATGCACTGTGTATTTGTTACAATAGGGCACCAATGCTCAGGTAAACTGAGTTGTACTTGGCTAGCCATATCTCATACTATTTATTTTTTTCTTCCTGTTTAATGTAATATAGTTAGTGGAGTGGGAAAGCATCCTGGCAGCATAATAATGACATACCAGTTTGAAAGCAATTGTCTTCCAAGGCTTCTGTTTAAAATGCAACAATTATCTGCTAATATATCTGGGGTGGGTTATTGCAGGACTGATCAGGAAAGAACTTATTGGTGCTGTGGTCCTATTATGTATGTGTGTGTATGTATAGAATATATGTATTGTGAAAAGGAACTCTGTAGATGCTATACTAGTTGGCTAAATATTATTTGTAACATACATCTGCTGAAGTTTAGATAAGTTTATTGTTCATGGAATGTGGAAACAACTCCATATAGTGACAAAAAAGAACTTAATACCCTGTGTGTAATGCAATAACCATAGAATTACAATTGCCTAATGTAAAGTATCTGGTAATGAAGGCAGATAATAGAATTCTTGCAAAAGCAAATGTTAACTGGCTCCCCAGTGTTAGGCAAAGAACTGAAAATTGACACCAGCTGGAGGGAAAAGACAGCTAAAAATGCATTAAAACAAAGAAGCCTTAGATGCATGTTTGTTTAGGTAAATAAATGTATAAATGATCTTATGAGAGTCTTACTAAGAGGCAAACTGAGAATACTAACAGAATGTTATAGAAAATTATCAGAAAACCCAAAGGATATTTGTATGCAGACTGGATAATGACACCTTCGGGAATAGAGTGATAATATTTAGCCTACAATTAACTAACACAAAGGACAGCTTTTGGAAGGGTATTTTAAGTGTAGTAGTAAGTGAATCTAGTAAAAATTGATATTTCCTATTATCTCAAATAGTAAAAGTTTTTTCCTCTGCTGAGCAGATTTAATTTTCAAAACAAAACAGAGTATCTGCTCTGTGTGTGTGTTTACACATGCACGCATATAAACTGTGTTTACTGTAGTCGTTAAAGATGAATGTGCCTTCTTACCTGGCTGAGAGGAGTATTCACCACATTAATCATTGTCTTTGTGTAATTTCCTCTGTAGTTTCTTAATCTTTCAGCATTTTACTACACTAGTCTCCTCCACAGGGACACTGTTTCAAGTGATTGCTTCCTAAATAGATATGGTAAGTCTATGAGGAGCCCAGCCCACACAAAGGAAGTGGGTGTATGTGTGTGTAGGGGGAGGGGGGAGGGGAGGTTCACACAGCAATTGGTAAAGGGAAACATTTTTAAAAGAAATGGTCCCTTTAATAGTCATCTTTTCAAAATGTTGTGCTCCTTACTGTAATGACATATTATTGTCCTTACACTACCCGACAGGTTCACTTCTGCTCTGCAAAGTAACATTGTGGGTTGAACTTGATGTACTGTTTGGCCCTGCAGTTGGAATGTCATAAATAACACTATGGTTCCAACACTCCAGTCATCTGAAGAAGTGGGCTGTGCCCACAAAAGCTCATGATACCACCTACATATTTTGTTAGTCTTTAAATTGCCACCAGACAATTTGTTGTTTAAGTTTTTCTGAAACTATAGAAAATGATTAGTCACAATAAAGTTTAGTTCCTTTGCCCTTAGGTATGTGGGCTCATAGGAGAAACAGTTAGTGCTCATAGGAGAAACATTTCTTATTGCCATTTTTAAAAAGAGAATATAACTCTGAATAAACAGCTGAGAAAAAAGGTGTGATTTTTATTTATCTGTATATTCACTTCTCAGAGTCCAGCACTGTTTTAAGTATAGTATGCTGCTGTTTCATGGTGCTCATTAGAGCATTTAGAACTAAACTACAATCTGCTTTATTGCATCAATTATTTTCAGTTCCAGAATACAACTCCATACACAGGTATTGGCATTATAAAGTCACTCCAGCAATCTACCCCTGCTGCTGCAGTCTGTGCTGTGATTGGAGAGAGGCTGTGCTATCATGTGTTCCTGCCATTCGCTCTGTTAGAGTCTCAGCTGAGCGAGCAGACGGCCTCACAGCCAGTCGCCTGGGCCTCCTGCCGGGTTCTGCTGCATTCTGTGCCAGTGTTATGGCTGCAAAATCAGAATGGGCCTTGCTGATGACTTATCAATAATCTTTATAATTGTATGTAAATGGTACAGAAGATTTAGATCATTCTTAACGTCTGCTGCCTCACAACTGATAGAATGAGGAAAGAGCATCCAGCAACAGAGGCATAGGGCTCCAGGTTAGGGAAATAGTAGTTGTATTCCCATCTCTAGTCTGTTACCTTTTGCGGCTCACTTGTTCTCTCTGGCCTCATTTTTCCTAGCTGTACTTTTATTGTAGGAAGTCTCAACCCTTAGGTGAATGAGAGAGCTATTAAATAATTAGTGTTGATAAGGCACTTTAGATAATATACAACAGCTAAGTGTCTGCTTGTTGTTATAACATATGACATGCATCTGACGAAGTGGGTCTTTGCCCATGAAAGCTTATGCTCCAACACTTTGGTTAGTCTATAAGGTGCCACAGGACTACTCGCCACTTTTGCAGATTCAGACTAACACGGCTACCCCTCTGATGCTTATTGTCATGAAATTCCTGACCAGCTGTCAGGATGTCTTAACTCCCTGGCAAGACAGTGGAATTGACTAATAGTATACTCTGTTGGTATAACATTGAGCAACTGGTCTTCCTGCACCATGTAACAGTGATAACTTCAGCCTCAAGTTAGAGCATTTGAAGTAGTATTAGCAAGGATCTGATTCGGTCATGGATACCTTGACTTCAACAGACTGCTGTGACTTCTTTGGCTTCAGCCAGCTGCAGTGGGGCAGGAACAGCTGTTCGCTTCCCAACCCCGGAGCAGCAGCAGGGCCCGAGTAATGACTTGAGCCAGAGCAGTGGCTGGCAGTCATCCCCTACTGCTGGAACAGTGACAGTCTGAGATGTGGCCTGGGCCAGATCATCCCCCACCAGAGCAGATGCAGGACTGCCACCACAAGACCAGCTCCGGGGCTGCTGGGTTGGGGGCTTAGGGCCAATGCAGTGGCTGCCACCTCAGAATCAGCAGCCAGGGCCCTCAGGACTGGAACAGAAGCAATAGCTGCTGCCACAGGATCAGCTCCTAGGGCCAGAGCAGGAGCAGAGGCTGTCACAGCCAGCAGTCAAGAGCAGCAGCTGAGGTGGAGTAGTGGTGGGTCTGAGTCAATGCTGCAGCAGAAGCTGCAGGGTTGGAGCTGTGGCCAGCAGTCAGCCTTTGATGAGGCTCCCAATTGCTTAGTTACCCTCCCTCTAGTCAAGAGTGTATCTAATAAAAATCAAGGATAGATTGTACACTTCCATGATTTTTTTTTTACTGCCTGTGACCTATTTGTGACCTTTATTAAAAATACCTGTGACAAAACCATCCACCTTAAGTATTATTGATAGGAAAAAGAGGGTGAGATACATTAGTCAAATTTAATCTTTTTTTTTAGTGGACAGACTGAGACCCATGTAACTAGCAAAACCAACAATTTTCAATTTAATTTGAAAGGAAATAAATGCCAGTGCCCTCTCTCTCTTTCTCTCTAAATATAATTTAAAAAAAAAAACTAGTTTGCTTTGGAATTGGTGAGGATAGGGAACAAAACCGTCTGAAGTGTGAGAATTGGCAGATACCAATTGGCAGATTATTTTATGAATATTACATAAACCTTAGTTTGATTGCTATATTGCTCAAAGAATGTAAACGCCTACTAGAGCTCACCTCATGTCCTTGAGAAGACAGGCAGTGGTTTTATATAACCAGTCACTGGTACTTAACTGATGATTCAGATGTCAAAAACTTTGAAGTTTTGCCTCTGACCAAGTTGGGCCCCAACATTCACTCTCCTGGGGCAGAGGAAGAGGCCTTCAGTCAAGAAACATATGAAGCCAAAGAGCTCTAGAGCAGTGTTTTTCAAAGTGGTCAGTGAAACCACTTTGAAAAACCTAAAACCTGCTAACTGGCTGCTCCAGTGCATTTATTTACCAACGCCATGGCCACTGAGCCTCGCGGCTCCCGTTGGCTTCAGTTTTCCATTTGCAGCCAAGTTTGGGCTGGGACACCATTTCCTGCGGCTCCCCTTGAGAGAACATTTTGAGAAATGCTGCTCTAGCGTATATAAATCCTGAGGCCCTAAGAAGCAGAGAAGCCATCTGAACCCTCAGAAATGGGCGTACCTAGGATAAGCTGGGGCTACCCACACTTTGAAGGAAATGGCAAAAGAGAAACCATCTTGTTGTTTTAGCCCTTTTCCTGTGACTGCTGTGTTTCTATGGATAAATATATCAGGGTATGTCTACACAGCAAAGTTATTTTGAAATAACTTTCCTAGCATCTACACAGCCAAAATGCTATTTCAAAATAAATTTGAAATAGTGGAGGGTTTATTTTGAATTTGGTAAACCTCGCTCTATGAGGAATAATGCCAAATTCGAAATAGCTATTTCAAAATAAGTGCTGTGTAGTCACTTACTTCGAAATAGGGGGCCTTCAGCCTTCTCAGGGTGCCCTGGTGGCCACTCCAGCCTCAACCAAGAACACTCCTCTCCCTCCCCCCTCCCCGGAGCCCTTAAAGGGGTAGACTCTGGCCACAGTGCCTGTGCCAACTCCAAGCCTGCCAGCCTAAAGCCAGCAGTCGCTGCCCTGATCCAGTGGCCCCAAAACATGAGCCAGGAAGCCACAGGCTCCACTGCTCCCCAGGAGCAGTCTGCCAGCTCCCAGGAGCCTGCCAGGGCCTGGAGAAGGTGGGCATTTTCCTGGTCCAGGGCGGAGATCATGGACCTTATTCAGGTTTGGCGGGGATGCCTCCAACATCCATGATCTCCTCACTAGACAGAGGAACGCGGCTGTCTATGGCAGGATAGCTGCCAGCCTGGCCACCAAAGGCCACATGCAAACTCAGGAGCAGGGTCATATGAAAATCAAGTTGGTCTGGTGAGACCATGACCTTCCCCTTCCCTTTGCTTCCCCCTTCCAGTTCCCTCTTCCCAGGTTTCCCCCTCCCCTCCCCAACCCTCTTTCCTCCTTTCCCCAGTCTCACCAGAGTTTCATTTCCCCCACCCCCAGTTTTGTTAAATAAAGAGAGTTTGTATTTATGAAAAAACATGTATTTTATTTTACATCAGGAAGGGGGGCTCCGGGAGTGGGGGGGAGGAGTAAGTGGATGGATGTGCGGGAGGAATGAGGCACAAGTCCCCTGTGGGGAAGACCAAGGAGACTGTTAGTGCTCCTTAGGGTGGAAGCTCTCCCACAGAGCCTCCTGGATACTGACAGCCCCCTGATGGACCTTCCAGATGGCAACCTGCAGAAAGTGCAGCCAGGCTTGCAGCAATGCGTCCAAGAGAAGCACCAGAGTGCCCAGGGGCAGCTCTGGCTCCATGTTGCAGAGTGCTGTGGTGTCCCGAGTGAGGGCAACCAGAGCACGCAGAGACAAAATGCTTTGCTGTCCCTTATCGAGGTAGACAAGCAAGCAGGGAAACTTGAGAACTGGCTGTCCGGGGGGGCTATTTCAAAATGCATTTTGTTTGTAGATGCGTTATTTTGAAATAAGCTATTTCGAAATGAAATAACACTATAGTGTAGACATACCCTTACTATTTTGGTTTGAAACAGACGTTCTGCATTTGCCAGGTGACCAATTGTTCCCAAAAGAAAGTCTCTCTTGAAGGTGCAGAAATCATGGTTGGGTTCTGTAGCTCGGACTCTGAGAGGAAGAATCATGGGATTCCACCATGAGATGAGAAAACAGGACTCAAAGCTTCAGCTAATCTGTAACTAGGATAATAGAGTATTAATTTTAGTCTGTGAATTGAAGTGTGTAATTGGTGCACATCTTCATGATTTATTTAGGGAATTGGGGGATGATCATATAAAGGATTCACATTGAAGCCAATGAAAGTTGAGGGAAATTTCGCAGGATTGTACTCTATTGTGAAAGTTTGTTTTCTCTTTTTCTTTGTTTTTTGCAGCTATTTTAATTCACTTTTAGTTTTATTTCTCAGCTGCTCCTCCTCCGGTTGCTATGGAAACATAAAATAGCAGTTAAATTGTACTGCTAATGTGCTTTTTCCTGTAGTAGAATAGTAACAGCTAATATTTGATCTAGCTCAAGTGCTGACTCAGGGATACTGTTGCATATATACTTTCTCTCTTTATTCTTATAAATACATAATGCATCGGTCTCATTCACCTTGTGCTTCTTAAAAGTGATATCCTGTCACAGTTAAGTACTGTAATTTGCCTTTTTAATGCCTGCACCATTAAAGTGTTGGCATTAGCTGATGTTATGAAACTGACTTTAAAAACTGCACTGAGTTTGGAACAAAATGGCACAGGGCAATAAGAAATATGAACTTATCTTTTTATGCAAAAGTTGTAGAAATCCATATGCTAGCCAGAACAAATCTACTTATCCCTATGAAAAAATGTAAATGGAACATTTTCTCTCCAACAATTAGGTAAATCTGACATTGCAATCCAACTAACTTTTAAAAGTATCACAATTTGCTTTATAGCACTCCACCAAGCTGAATGGCAATTTTTTTTAAAAGCACCATAACAGAGACTCCGATATTTAAAAAGAGGATTAAAAAAAAGTCACAATGGCTAAACAGTTAAGGTTAGAGGCAAAAAGACATTCAGTTTTTAAAGAAAGTCAGATCCTACCAAGGAAAGTAGAAAGAAACATACATTCTGGCAAGCCAAGCATAAAAGTATAATTGTGCAGGCCAACAAAATAATTTAAACATCACCCAGCAAAAGACTCAAAAACTAACAGCAAAAAATTAAGTATATCAAAAGCCACATCAGTGGGGCCACAAAATGATCAAGGTGCAAAAGGAGCACTTAGATTCTCCACAATGATCTTGTTTTCTTTAACTGGATTCTTTTAATTGGTTTTCACTGACCACACCTGAGATTCCTACACCTCAGCTATTCTTTTTAGGTCGTATATCTGGGGAACTGTCAGATTGAGATCAATAGAGGAGGTTTTCAGACAAATTAATACATTTAACAGTAGTAAGTCACCAGGACCAAATGTACAGAACCAATAACTAACAGGTATGTAACCTATCACTTAAATCAGCTAATCTGCAAGTTAACTGGAGGATAACTAATGTGTCACTAATTTTTTAAAAAGGCTCCAAAACAATCCTATCAATTACAGGCTGATAAACCTACCTTCAGTACCAGGCAAATTGGTTGAAACTATAGCAAATAATACAATTGTCAAGCACATAGATGAACAGATTTTGTTGGGGGAAAATTAACATGGCTTTTGTAAAGCGAAATCATGCCTCAGCAGTCTATTACAATTCTTTGAGGGGGTCACCAAACATATGGACAAGGTGAATCCAGTGGGTATACTGTACTTGGACTTTCAGAAGGCCTTGGACAAGGCCCTTCACCAGAGGCTCTTTAAACTAAGAAATCATGGGTGAGAGGAAAGGTCCTCTCATGGATCAGTAACTGGTTAAAATCCGGAAAACAAAGGATAGAAGTGAATTGCTGGAGTGGTGTAAACAACATGTCCCCCAGAGATCTGTTCTGGGGCCAGATCTATTCATCATGTATGTAAGTGATCTGGAAAAAGGGTAAATAATGATGTGGCAAAGTTTGCAGACTATACAAAATTACCCCAGATAGTTAGGTCCAAAGCAGACTGTGAAGAGTTACAAAGGGAGGTCATAAAATGTGTGATTGGGCATATTAAATGTAATATTGATAAACACAAAGTAATGCATATCAGAAAACCATAATCTCAACTATACGTACAAAATTATGGGATCTAAATGAGCTGTTACTGTTCAAGAAAGAGATCTTGCAGCTATTCTGGATAGTTCTCTGAAAATATCAGCTCAATATGCAGCAGCAATCACAGAAGCTAACAGTGTTAGGAATCATTGAGAGGGGGACAGATAGTAGGATAGTAAATAAAATAATGCCACTATATACATTCATGGTGTGTCCACTTCTGAATACTATATGCAGTTCTGGTTACTCTGTCTCAAAAAAGATACAATAGAAATTGAAAAGTTACAGAGAAGGGCAACCAAAATTATTTAAGGCTATGACACAGTTTCCATATGAGGAGAGATTTAAAATATTGGGCTTCTCAATTTGGAAAAGATTCAGCTGAGTGGGAAGTGTCATAGAGGTGCTATAGAATCATGACTAATGTGGAGAAGCTGAATTAAGGAGGTATTATTTGCCCCTTCACAAAATGAAAGGACTGTGTTCACCCAATGAAATTAATAGGCAGTAGCTTTAAAGCAAATGGAAGGACGTACTTAACACAGCGCAGTTCACACGTGGAACGTTTTGCTAAGAGATGTTGTGAAGGCCAAAACCATAACGGAGTACAAAAAAATACAGTAAAACTCCGATGGTCCGGCATCTGATGGTCCGGTACTCCTGATGGTCCGGCACCATCAGGAACCCGGAAGTGCTCCGGGCAGCTGGACAATTGGAGCTGCTCTGCCCCCAGCTTCCCCGATTCAGCCGCTGCTAAAACTGACCAGCGGCTGAATCGGAGAAGCCGGGGGCAGAGCAGCTGGAGTGTTGCCGGGTAGGTCCCGTAGCGCTGCCCCTTGGCGCTGCGGGACCAACCCAGCAGCACCCCAGCTGTCCCCGATTCAGCCGCTGCTGAAACTGATCAGCGGCTGACTCCAGGAAGCCCGAGGTAGAGCTGCTCTGCCCCGGCTTCCTGGAATCAGCCACTGGTCAGTTTTAGCAGCAGCTGACTTGGGTACACCTGGGACAGAGCAGCTGGGGTGCTGCCGGGTTGGTCCAGTAGTGCCGAGGAGCGGCGCTGCTGGACCAACCCGACAGCACCCCAGTTGCTCTACCCCAGGCGTCCCCAAGAGCAGTTGGGGTGCTGCCGGGTTGGTCTCGCCGCGCCAAGGTCTGACGAACCCGGCAGCACTCCAGCTGCTCTGCTGCAGGCATCACCAATTCAGCCGCTGCTGAAACTGACCATCAGCGGCTGAATCAGGGACGCCTGGGGCAGAGCCGGACTATCGGAAGGGGGGGCTATGAGGGGTCTGGGGTCTGACGCTTCATAGCCCCCCCTTCCGATAGTCCGGCATATCTGATAATCCAGCACCCCCTGGGTCCTAAGGGTGCCGGATTATCGGAAGTTTACTGTAAATTCTTGGAGGAGTAGGTTAATCGATGGCTATTAGTCAAGATGGTTATAGACGCAATCTTCTGCTCTGGGTATCGTTAAGCCTCTGACTACTAGATGCTGTGATTGGACAGCAGGATACAAGCATATTGCTCTGTTCTGTTCACTTTCCTTTGAAGCATCTTGCTGGGGCCAGTGTCAGAAAGCAAAATAGACCATTGGTATGGTCACTTGTATGTTATAATTTTTATGATAGGAAAATCTCATATGTCAGTAATTGAATGTTAGTGATGCCAAGGGACAGTTAACGTGTAGCACACCTATATGTGTTAACAGTCAGCTGCATATAATTTTATTTTATTTTTTTGTAGAAAAAATCAGGCAAAGGTATGCAGATCTGCCAGGGGAGTTGCACATTATTGAGCTTGAGAAAGATAAGAATGGGCTTGGACTCAGCCTGGCCGGAAACAAGGACAGGTCTCGGATGAGCATTTTCATAGTTGGCATCAATCCAAATGGACCTGCAGGAAGAGATGGACGAATGCACATTGGTGATGAACTTTTAGAGGTAAGTGATGCCTTTGGCTGTATAATAGGGTTGGTGTCAAGAGAGGGAGGAGAACCTGTCAACCTAGTAACTAAATATGAAATAGAGAGCTGGTGCCAGTTTATGGAACTCAGTGACTTATGCCAACCAAGCATCAAACAAATAGAAGAAGATATTGAGATTAGGTATGTAATTGGTTTAATTAATTAATCGATTAAATTGGGGTAGGCTAGAGCATTGCCCCTTTCCCCCACCATGGATGGGGGCTTCTTCTGCCAAGCTGGAGCACCCCTGCCTGTGGTGTGCTCAGGCCAGGCCCACTATGGATGAGGGCTGCTCTGGCCGGGATTGCCGGGAACTGCTTCAGCTCGACTGTTCATGGCGGGTCCTGTGAGCTGCCTGCGGTGGGCAGGAGTCTGGTCCAGCCTCCACTAGTTATCCGTAACTGGTAAGCCTCACCCCACAGGTTAACCATTAACATTGAGATGAATGGAAAATGTTTAACATTCACTATGCAGATGATGCCATGCTGTTGGCTGATTCAGAAGTTCTGTTGAAGTTAGTGGTAGTTTTATGAGAGTAAAACAAAGAATATGGTCTAGAATTGAATTTGGACAAAACAAAAGCTATGGTGGTATCCAATGATCCTGTGATATTCCAGTGAACAACATAGGTGCACACCAAAGAAATTATTTGAGAAATTGTTACTTAGTGAGCATTACAGAAGATTTAGTCAGCTATGGAGGTCAGCACCAGAATAAGTAAGAGTGAAAGCTATTGTGGAAGAATAAACATTGAATAAGAAAGGGACATAAATTATGACTTTTAAAAAATGTATATATGGTTTGTGTTAAATAAATTATGGCTGTGAAACATGGACTTCAAACAACAGTAATGAAGAAACTCCAATCCTTCATATTATGGTGTTACAGAAGAATTCTGAAAATATTTTGAATAGAACTATAACCAATGAAAATGTATTAGAGATTATTGGAGCTCAGCAAAATGGAGCTCTTATGAAAAGAGAGTTTTGATTTCCAGGGCACATTTTAGGAGGCTCAGCATATTATTCATGTTATGGGCACAGGACGGGAACGTTGATGGCAGAAGAATTTGAGAGAGTGGAAAAAACCCTTGAATGTATGATGTGGTATCCTGGGTGGATCAAAAAGGCTATTAATCCACAAAGGGATTAGCAGAGGACTATACAGCATGTGCTACCATGGTTACAAATCTCCAGTGATGCAAATATCACGTAAGAGGAAGAGGATGATCTAGTCCATTGATAAATGTATTTTCTGTGAAGAACAAAAATCACATCTCTACTTGCCTGTGACAACCAATGTCAGTGCACGTACGCTTTCAGAATGTTTACAGACTGTGGTTAGGCAGGGACATTGAAAACCAAATGAGGAAATAGTAAATCTATCTTCATATTGTTTCACAGGAAAATTCACAGTTTATATATCATGAGTTTTGCCTTTAGTAGTTTTCTTGGGTTCCCTTCCTTTCCAAAGGATACGAAAATACAATTTCATATTGTGATCCATTTTCATCAGTTGTTAGAAATTCAAACACTGTCCCTTTTTATTATGTAGTTATTTATTTTTGTGATTATCTGGTGCAAATTAGTCCACAGAGAAAATTAACCCACTGAGCAAGTGATTATATCAGCAAATTAAGCATTACAGTGAACCCTCGCTACTTCGCGGTTCGACTATCGCGGATTCACGACTTCGCGGACTTTTTTCATTACATTATGTATATACGTGAATCCGCGATGGTCGAACCGCGAAGTAGCGGTTACCAAAACTTTAAAAAGCCTCCGGGGAAGCCGGCGGGGGGGCATCCCAGGCGCGCCTGGGCTGCTCCCCCGCCGGAGCCCCTCCGCGGCTTTCAAAGCCTCGGGGGAAGCCGGCGGGGGGGCATCCCAGGCGCGCCTGGGCTGCTCCCCCGCCGGAGCCCCTCCGCGGCTTTCAAAGCCTCGGGGGAAGCCGGCGGGGGGGCATCCCAGCCTGGGATGCCCCCCCCGCCGGCTTCCCCCGAGGCTTTGAAAGCCGCGGAGGGGCTCCGGCGGGGGAGCAGCCCAAGCGCGCCTGGGATGCCCCCCCCCCCGCCGGCTTCCCCCGAGGCTTTGAAAGCCGCGGAGGGGCTCCGGCGGGGGAGCAGCCCAGGCGCGCCTGGGATGCCCCCCCCCCCCCCGCCGGCTTCCCCCGAGGCTTTGAGGATCCTACTTCTACTTCGCGGATTTTCATCTATCGCGGTAGGGTTTGGAACCTATCTACCGCGATAAACGAGGGTTCACTGTATTTCCCCTTTTTCTTCCACCCCTTTTCATCCTCCAGCTTGGAACACATTTCAAACCATTTGGCTTGTTATTTGACTACTGTAGAGTGGCACTTATTGCTAAGGGTCTTTTGCTATTCCTATGGTGGATCCCACGTCATGATTGCTACACAGGTTTGAAAAATCATCTCTGTGGATGATTCTCTTAAGAAGCTTTCACTGAAGAATAGGTGTGTGCTAACCTACTGGACTCAGTGGTAGGTGATGTTAGATCTTTCAGCAATTCTGTCTGTGTTGTATAAGCACTGGGGATGTAAGCGACTAGTCGAGTAGTGACTTGACTATCACTTCTTCCCTTCACCGTCCCCCTGCCTCTCTCTGATAGAGAGAGAGGCAGCGCGGAGGGGGAGGCAGGAGCCCTTCCCCCCAGCACTGTCTCCAGAGAGGGCAGGGGAGGCAGAGGCATCCCAACTGCTGTGCCTCCCCCTTTGAAATGTACAAGAGCTGCCCAAAGTTCCATCAGCTACTTGATTAGTTGATTAATCTAAATTTAACATCCCTAATAAGCACCAAGTATTTTCTCTCATTTCTCAACCTAAAAAGAAGTCTGACGATCTGGAGATGTCTTGGAAACTCTTTAGATTTGTCAGTGTCTAATTATAGGTTTTCAATACCCATACAATGTAGAAGGCTTGTGAAATAGAATATCACTATAGGAAATGTAATTTCTGATAGGGTGATAAATTATGTTAAAGTTTTTGTCTCTTGCTGAAATAATGGCAAGCAAATTTCCCTTTCCTGCAAATTTCTGTGGGTCCATGCTTCAGTGAGTGTAGAATCATAGATTCATACGGCTGGAAGGAAACCCAAAGATCATCTAGTCTAGCCCCTTGCCAAGATGCAGGATTTTCTGTGCTATAACTTTTAAGGGACCAGTACATTTTACCAAGATGTTAAAAGACAAATTGGCATCCTTTCTCATGCTTGAGCCCTAAAGAAAAGATAATATCTTAGGATTTACTTAGTAAACCTACCCACACCTGCTTTCTTTACAGATTTTCAGCTCAGGCAAAACTCCCATTGATATCAGTAGGTTTGTGGTTCAGGCACACAGGACTGGGGAACGATGGTTTCTATTACTGGTTCTGGCACTCATTTCCAGGATGGTCTTTTTCATCTCCATCTTGGTTCCTATTCTTTCTCCTCACCAAAATCAGTTGCTTGTTGCCATGCTGTTTGCAGTGGCTCACAACTGTGAGTGCCTACCTCAGGACGGACTGTCAGAGAGAGGGCAGGTATCCCAAGCTGTTGGGGTCTTGTATAATTAGATTTCACTAGGCCAGTAGCAGCACATGTGAACTTCTGGATCACTATACTGGTCTTACCATGGAACCACAGACAGTCCCCTTAGAATCTTCTGTCTATCTTGCCATCCAGACAAATTGAACTTTATGGTAATGGTCATTTAAATAAAAAATCACACCACAGTCCTGAGAGACTAGTCACTTACCCCAGATATGTTGATACTCCAACTCTTACACCAAAGACAACTCTATAGCAAACCAACCAGAGGTGACATACGAGATTAATGATGGTAATAGTTGATCTTTTAGAGAAAAAGGAAAAACGTTAGTTGAAAAAGCCTGGAGCTGTGTGTTGAAAACAAAATAAGACAAACACGCACAAATGGAGAAAGAAAAGAACAGCGAGGGTAGAAGATGCAGCTTCTGTCTCTGAGATGGACTCTCACTTGCAGTTTCATTGCTAGAAAACTCTTGCACAGCACAGTTTTATCAGCTACTGAGAGTCCTGGGAAACTTATGCCAGGATTGAGCAATTTAGGACATTGCTTTTACTTGTGTTACTGGTCACAGGGTTATAGCTATGTTGCTATTTAAAAAAAAAAACTATTTTGGATGCGAAGTCAGACACTTAATAGACAGAAGGAAAAAAGAGGAATAGTAAAGAGAAGAAAAATGGTGACAAAGAAAGAAGGGTGTCTGCGGGAGAGCCAGCTTGGCCAGAGCCAGTAGAGGTATTGATGTCATCCGAGTCCCTCTCTCTGGCCCTGTTTCTCAGGATCAGAACAATGTCTAAACAGTCTTGGTATCTCAGGAGATGGTGGGAGAGGCACCCATGGTGGTAAAGCTTACTACAGTAGTTTTCAGTAGACAGTTATTTTTTACACTGGTTAAATTCTGCTTCTTGACTTTCTTTCGAATCATTCCTTGTAAGACCCCAAAAGGGAACAATAGATGAAACCTCTCATCCAGTCTTTATTTTGTCCAATTAGATTAATTTCTGATGTACCAATTTGTTCATTTTCAGTTCTGCCCTATTTGCATTTACAAGGCATTATGAACTTTGACTTGCTGCTTAGTTATAAAAGTTCCCATCAAAGCTGGGTGGTAAAGACAATGCTCTTCTTTTAATGCCTACTTCTAATGGATTCTCACGTCTTTACATCAGAGTATGAGAGGCAGAAGTTTCTTTCTGTTCTTTTTTAAATTAATGTTAAGCATCACAGCATACAAACATTCAACATAAGAAATCTGTGTTGCAGAAAATCAAATGTAGTTTCCAAGTACCTGTCTGAGGGTTTTGATTCCCAGAAAATAAAGTAAATATCCTGCCATATTTTGTGACTGTGTCACAGTCTCCCATCAAAAATAAGAAAAGATTTCAAAATGGTGGCCCTTATGAAATTCTAGTTGTTCTCTTGCTGTTATATTTTTGTAGAATGTTGTTACACAGCCTTCATCACTAGGGTGTCTGAGAAGCTAACATAACAGATTTTCTTTCCAAAATAAACCCTTTCATTTAAAAAAAAATTAACATAGAGTGTCACTGAAGAATAACTACATGGAATAGTTGAAAACCTCAAGGGAAATGTATTACTTTGACTACATTTTCATTTTTGTATAATTAAAATAATTATAGCTTACAGGCCTAACTTCAGCTAATTAAATTTTGGCCTCTGATTCATTTGCAAAGTAGGATTACTGGTAATTTAACCAGTGTAAAAAATATAAATTCTAATCTAAGCAATTTTTAAGAAAAAAGTATGGCAATTCAACTGAATCCAAACTTTTTATAAAGCAGATCTAATATCCCTAGTGGATAACTTTTTTTTAAATGGGGGGGGGGGGGGAATAAGACACATTTATAACAGGTTATTAATCTGCTGTTTTGAACTCTGAATGTCTCTCTGTAAGTATTCCACTCTTGTGATTTTTCTTAAACTTTTCCTTTGAGTAATGAGGTACAGTATAATATACCACTTCTCTCACCACCAGTGGGGCCAACAGCCTTGCCAGGCCCCTAGGCAAGGTAGGGGAGGGGTTTGCTCCATGCCTCTGGAAGGGGTGTGGCATTGTGTGGAGGGGATGGAGATGGGACTGGGGCTATGCCGTCCTCAGTGCTGGCCAGAGCATGCTGTGCACACTGCTCCAGTTGTGATTTAAAGGGCCCAGAGCACTGGCTGCCCCCTGCTGCCACAGTAGAAAATCTGGGAGCTTCAGGCACTTTTGTATGACTGGTCCCACTTTGATTCTCTCCCTCCCACGCCTGCCCATCGGTGGGCGTGCACCACCACCTCTAGAACTGTGTCCCTTTGTGTGGTAATTACAAATAATAACAACTTGGAGCTCTTCAAACTTTGGGGTAGCCTTGTTTTCTTGGTATTTGATCCTTTCATGTTTTGTGTACCTCAAACTGCTATAGACTTCCCAGGGACTCTGGAGTGTACAAGGAAAGCAGAATCCTATCTTCATGTGCAAAAACATGTATTTTGGCACATCCAAATATTAACCTTTTTTTAAAAGAGGGCGTGGAAGAAAAAGAGGAATATATTTTACAGGAGTAGTTGTAAAATATGGATATTACCATACAGTTTGTTGCAGGATTACCTTCACTATTTGAAGAGTATTCACTTCTTGATTCGCTCTTAGAAAATAATCTCAATAATATATTTTAAAATGTGTCCTGGGTTTTTGTTGTCTTCAGATGGAGAAAAGGAGAGTTAGCACCATGTGGCTAGCAAGTGCAACTTGACCTAGAGGCCATAGTTAGATTAGCTGTTAAAAGGTTTGTTAGAAGTTGTGTTTAGGTAACTTTTCTCATACGGAATTTTTTAAGAACTTGCCATAAATGATCATTAACTTGACTGTGAAAATCAGACATTGTTTATTTAACAAAGGTTTGAGCAGTGAACGAATTCTCTTGTCTCATTTGTGTTCAGTGAGGGTAATAGCCACTAATATAGACAAAACTAGAGGCTGACCATTTCTTGTATAAGGTTTTATGCAGTATGTTAATCATTTTATAGCTTTCCTGGAATACTGTGAGCATTACGATATTAACTCAATATAATAGAGAGAGAGCTTTGAAAATAAGAATGACTAAAATATTGAAAATTAACATTTTTCTCCATCATAAAGCCAAACCATCATGGTCCATCTTGAAATCATGATAGAAAAATAGGGTACTCTTCAAATAAATTCAATATTTATTTTTTCCATAAGGGAAAATATAGAAAAGCTAAATTAATATTATGAAGTGTTACCTCTGAATTCAGTATTGCAACCTGCCGTCCTCCTGCACATGAACTAATGGCAAGATAATAGCCTTGACTGTCCAAATCAAAACTGAATTTTAAGTGAGTGCACTGATAGGTTATCACCAGCATAAACTGCCCAGCGGCACAGCTTCACAGGTGATTAATCAGCCCTGCCCAGTTAGAGGCTCAGGGCTCTGTGCATAGAGCTGACTGGACGGGGTAGCTTGGAAAGAACACTGGTTTCCACTGTTTACTTTCTCCAGTATGCTTTTTCATACAGTGCATTTGTGCTTGAAACCTTTTCCGGCATACTGATGTATCTTACTAAAAGGAGAGGAAAAAATGTAATGTACAATGCTAATAAGCCTATTTTGAAGAGCCTCATGGGCAAATGGATTTGTATTTAATGCACCCTTCATTTTCTCTCTATCCCTTGATCTTCTTTTTAACTTGTCATCACTGAAGTATTGAATTACACACTATAAATAAGTTCAAAACTATACATATTTAGTTTTAATTAAATACGTTTGTCCATTAACCAGTTTTTCCCCATTCTTTTTTACCAGATAAACAATCAGATATTGTATGGAAGAAGCCACCAAAACGCCTCTGCAATAATTAAGACTGCTCCATCAAATGTCAAGTTGGTTTTCATACGGTAAGACCAGTTCTTATCAAAACCCCCTTCCATTCAGAGCCCCTTCCATTCCCTTTGGAATAGGATAATTTTTTTTCTTAACCATGTTACTGAGCATTGTTGAGGAGTTATCTGTAATGTTTTTTAAAATATCTTTCCAAGGATAACTGTGATGGCTTGGTCGCCCTCTGGTGAATAGCTGACACAGATGTTTAGTGACTGTTTATCTGGTACCTTTGCTGCCACCAGTGTATGCACACCAAGTATTTGCTCCTTGTCTCTTAGACTTACAGTTAAAAGGTCCTAGTTGTGGCTCCCTACCCAGAGATACGCTCCAGCATGTGTTAATTGGGTAGCATCACTTCAGTGGCAGCAGTCAGGTACCTAAATAACCTTAGCACATATCAGGCTTAGTCATAAAGTCAGTGAAAACAAAGCTTCTTATTTATTACACCAAGAACAACTGTAATCTAACATGGAATTGGAAGTGTTAGTTTTATAGACACAAATTGCTCATCTTTCCAGATCTATGTAACTCTCTTCAGCATCTTAATTATTTACAAATAGACATACATACTGTGCCAGGACCTATTGGTATGTCTGGTGTCACCTCTCGACACCTACCCTTGGTGCTCAGGTTGGCTTCGGGAGTCCATCACTTCCTCTGAGGAATTTCTGCCCTCCAAAGCCTACATAGTCTTACTTATGTGGGAAGTGTTTGAAGCTAGCGACACCAAGCTGAGGTCTCTTTGGGTTTCCTCCTCAGAGCTCTGCTAGCCCTTCTTAAGTGAGCCGCTCTCTCCAGTCTGACCCTCCAGCTCCTGTTCCCTGTGATTGCCCTGTCATCATTCCCAGATCTCGCTTCTCAAGATCCATTTTCCGGATGTCGTCTTGACCAACTCTTTCAGAGGCTCCGACTCCCCTGGTGTCACCAGCCCCAACAGTCCCTTCACAGTAACTCTGTGGAAGCCTGAGAGCTGCAGGGGGCAGTTCACACCTATTAGAGCTGTGGTTTAAGCTGTCTGCAAACTCAGTATCATTGCATCATTCACGTTTTCATGTTTTCTTCTACTACAGTCATCAGCTCTAGACACTTTTTTTAAAAATGGGCACTAAGATTGTGATGTTGTCAGATGTTTATATTGCATAAGCACATTCCTGTGTCTTAATCTGGCCTGGCTGAGAGAGCAAACATCCTGATGAATTTTCTTTCTTTTGAAATCATTCCCTGTAGCTTCTGTAGAACTCCTTGGCCTGCTACAAACCTATAGAAAACTAAGCAGTTCCCATATAGATTGGCTAATTTATAAGGGGTGTGTTAGGGAGGTGAATGGGTACATGTTGCTGGGTTATGCTTTCTGGGTAATGGTTAACTGGCTCTCAGGAGCATCCCCTGGCCCGCCACAGGCAGAGGGCTTCTCCAGCCCTGCTGGGCCCACTGCACCATGGGTCGGGCTGGCAGAGCTGGCAGCCCCCACCTGGGATCCTACTTAATTAATTAACTGGTTAAACCTAACTAGTTAACCAGTTAACTAATTAAAGGGGATTTTACAGAGACAGGAGGAGGATGGGTTTGGCCACTGGGAGAAAAGGGCAGGTTAGGCTATTGGTTATGAGTTCCAACCAGCTCTCAAAAGGGGTTAGCAGCTGACCTCAGTGTTAGAAAAAAGAGAACTTTTCATGGAATCCAGAAAGGTTCAGTCTTGGAGACAGAGCCACTTGGGGAGAGTTGGCAGGGGAGAGCATGAAGCATCTTGCTTAATGTGGAAAGTGACTTCTTCTAAAAGTGGCGTTGGATAGGGTTAGAGAATTGGGGAAAGGCTCACTTGGAGTCAAGAAGGGTACAAGACCAACCTTGTGGTGGTTATGTGTTGGAGGGAATGAGATACAGCAGTGCACCACGGATCATTATATGTATCTTTCAGTTCCTAAGGATTAAATATGAGTGTATTTCTTATGTTTAGGTCTGCTCAGGAACTGCAATTTCTGTCCTGCAAAAACATCTGAATTGCAGAAAGGTCAGGGGGAGGGAAGAGAATTCCAAACTAGACCAAACAGAGATATGTGAGATTTTCACTGGGAGGTACATTTACACCCTCTTTCCTCCCCCTCCCCCCCCCCCCAGCCAAAAAAAAAAATTCTGATCCAGCCTCCCCAGCTCTGCAGCAGCTGGACACAAGTTGCCAAGGAACTGGGGAGGTAAGCAAAGAAGCTGCCAGAAAACCTGCCTTGTTTCCCTCAGAATATTTATCAAAATCAGTGGAATCTTTTGAGTTTTGCTAAATCAACATTCTCCAACAGAAAAGAGTTCCACTGGAAAATTTTTGACCAGATGTATTTCTGTTCTAAGCAGGAAAACTATCTTTATATTATTCTGGCCATAAATGTCTTGAGACACCCTAACTTCCTCCACCATAGCCCAGCCCTAACACTTTAGAGTTACCATTGCTATAACTTGGGAGAAATGTGCTCCACTTATATTATTAGCATGAGGACTGTCTCTTGCATATAGTTCTGGTTGTATATACTTTAATATTAAAAAATTATTAACTTGGGACAAATGTATCTAGTCTAGTTTTGGCTTGCCTTGTTTAATTATCACCCCACCAATTAATTACATAGCTTTCTAGCCCATATATATTTGTGCAGTGTATCATATACTTCATGTTCTGTTCATAAATACATATTATAATCAAAGTGTAAACACATTTGTGAGTGTTTAGACTCACACATCTGTCTTTGAGGATCACTATACACAAATATAATGGAAGATCTGTATTAGTGCAATGAAGAATGAGTTGCTGTACTTGGCAGAACAGAGGATTCAGGGGAGATTAATGACTTTGCCTGCAGCTCCTATGTTACTTTCCTTAGCTATTGAAAATTAAATGTCACATATAACAACTCACTCTCCATTAGTTAATTGCATGTGGAATGTGTGTCTGGTGTGAAAGCTCCAGAGGGTAAAGCAGAACACATGAAACTGAACCCCAGAACTAGATTTAGAGCTGGCTGTCAGGCTGTGCCTCAGATGAACAGACTGCTTGTGAAATCTGCTGCCACTGCATTGATCAGACTCACTTTTCTTTCAGCTTTCGGTAATTAAAAATGCCACAAAGCTCATATTAAAAGTGTGGTTTTGAACATTTTTAGCATTTGTTTTGGGACACATTTAAGGGAAATTCATCTCTAAAAGCAATAGAAGTGTGTGCCTGAATGCTCCCTTTTTTCCAGTTTGGTCATCCATTGGAATAAGAAGAGCTTCTTTTTAAAAATAACAGTTCCTCTGCTACATGCACTGAATTGGGAATACTGTAGCCATTGAATGTGTTCTTTTTTTACTATCTCTTTGGCTGAAAAGGTGTCATTTTAAAAGTTGTTTTCCAAGTAGTTAACATATGTATTATCTTTAGACTTCAGCAGAACAAGCATCTTGTCACTGCTGCCTACATTATATTATGGTACATTGATAATCAATGTGCCTGTCTGTTTGACCTGAACACCCTTTCAAATATTAATGCAAAGAAAGGCTCTCCAGGGGAAAGTGTTATTAGCAATCGGAGCAGCAGCTGCAATGAATAGGCAGTTAAAAGGGGAGGGGGGAAACAACCCCAAACTCATGGTGTCTAGACATAAATTTATCCTATAAGAAAACCTAATACATCATGAAAGTTTGTTTCAAAATTCTGCAAAAAGCAAATGTTACAGGTTTAAAGTCCAGTTACACTGTATTAAATGAGAAACTATAAACTACTTAATATACATTGCTCTAGGCCCAATGATCAATATAGCTCCTGGAACCTTCTTCTATATCTTCTTATTTAAAAAAAAATCCCCATACTCCTCCACTTTGTTCTTTTTTGAGTGATGTCCCTGTGGATGCTCCTCTGTTGGTGTCAGGCTCACCCTGGTGCTGCAGATCAGAGACTCTTTCTAGCAGTGTCCATTTCAGCGTTCTAGTCAGGCCTTTCATGTGTGAGAGTGGCACATGCCTTTGGAATTCACGTGTGCGGCCCGACTCCCCTCAGATCCTTCTTGACCACCCTATGTTGCAGATGGAGCTTGATCCCTCTCCTCTTCAGTTCTCTACAGATAGGAATTGATTTCTAATTAGTTAAAATTGTTAGTTCTCTGTTAAATTTATAGTTAGTAATAGTTTTAAAAAAAAGTGTTGTAAATAGTTAAGGCACAGGTCCTCAAGGGCTGCAGTCCTCTGACCTCAAAAAGGGGGGAGGGAGAGGAAAGAAGAGAGAAATCTAGAAGAACAAACAGAGAAGGGAAACCAGATAAATTGATTATCCTCAAAAACTCTGAGAATACAACTTGCCAGGCATATAGCTACTGACGTGCCACAAACCAAACAAACGAACAAAATGCTGGACTCCCTTGGTTATAAAAGTGTGGAAAGTGCCCACTTTCTATGGCTGCAGGTCTTGTATTTGTTGCCTGGGGGAAGCACATGTGCCCCAGAAGTGCACCCATTGCCGCAGCCTTACAGCTAGAGCTCAGGCTATGCATGCTGCTATTTGATAAAGCGGTCGAGCCACAGGCAAACAGGGATGATACCAATCTGTTGGAGTCTGCCACCAAGCAGCAGAAAACCCCGAGCTCTCCCTCACATAGGCCCTCGACCAAAAAAAGGGTCTCTCCAGCCCACTCCCTGCCCCCAATGGTTAGTACTGGAGACAAACAAGGCACCTCAGGCACTGCATGCCCCTATACCATCAACTGCTACAGCATCCTCTCCCTACACCATATTCCATGGAGACACGCTGGAGCTCCGCCCCACCCTTTATTCCTCCTGAAAGTTTGTTCCGATTTCCACATCAACAAGCCTATTGTCCTTCCAGCCTTATTCCCAAAGCTTCACACCTCTCGAGAAGAGGCTATTCTACACACCCTGGATGTCTGAAGGGCGTTATCATTCTATATAGACTACATGACCCGTCTGGAAATCTCAGACCCTGTTTGTTTCACTTAGGGAGTTCCCCTAAGGACATTTGCCATGCTGCTTCCTGGCCCTCTATCCACATGTTCATGAGGCACAATGCAATTTCTGCATGAGTGGACATGAACTCCTTTCATCTGCACATAAAACCTAGCTGAAACCCACCATCTATCTTTGGGTACCGCTTCGTTGTGCCCAGCTCTTGAGAGAATAAATACCTTACCTTCCTGAATATAGAGACTTACTCATATGTAAGTTCCAAACCAGAGGAGCCTGGGACAAAGTTTAAAAAATGGGGGAATGGGAGAATTTCAAACCTGTAAATAAAGTTTTTAGCATCAGCCCATATTTAACAGGGCTTTGAAAGCGTGTGTTGGCTCACTTCTTTTGAAGGGTTCTTTTTCCCTACTGTCTCCTCCTCCATGCATCTTTCCTGTCTGCACGGACAACAGCTTTTTCTGGCTAAAATGCAAGCTGTGACAGTGTTAGCGACTACAAGCTGTGCTGGTGCATTTGCTGCTTGGATGACTTCAGCTGTGTCCCTCTCACCATGCAGGATCTGGACGGAACAGAGTGCTATTGCATTTATGCTTGAAAAAAGGGGTTGAGCCATTTGCAGATAGCCAAGAATTTTTACTATAAAGCTTTTCCCGTTAGTATTAGGAGTTTCTGGGGCAGTTCCACCTTACCTTATTGTACCAGAAAGTCACAGCTAAATGACTGAAGTGAGCAACAGAATAGCAACTTCAAAGCAGATACATTGGCCTGTTTTTCAGTTGGAGAGATTGGTATATTATACAGGTTACAAAAATCAGCAGCCCCCAAGAATGGTGATTCATCCAATGTAATAAACTCAAGTAGAAGCAGCAACAGTAGCGTATAATGTTAGGCTTTCCAGTGTGGTCCCCAGCTGTGATCTTCTCTTATTGTGGAATTGAGCAAAAATGAGCTGTGGATATCTGCATCCACATCCACGGATCTGGATACCCGTGAGTATAAAATGGATATCCACAAATGTTATGGGCTCTCCTAACAATCTCTTCATCTGCTTTTTTACACCCCATTCACTCTCAGCAACAAGAATCTAATACCAGGATTTCAGTTATCTCCCTATTAAAGGCTCATCTCCCACATTGCCGTTGGCAATCCCCATGGCAAGCAGAGCCCTGTGCACACGCAACTGACTTCTGCTAAAGTACCAGCCACAGAAATTAGGTATAATGGATCCTTCAGGGTCCAGTGAGTGAGAGTGAATGGGTTGTACAAAGAGGTGAACATGTCCTTGTGTGTATAGGCAGGCATGAGCCAATCCTGACCATAGCAAAAATACAAGGTGTCTTCAGCCTTTCTGTGTCTACCAAGAAACAAATCCTAGCTCAGCAGCTAAAGTGTAATATGGAAAACTTACACTTTCTCACATCCAGATAGTGTTAAAAACTGCCTTTTCCTGGAACTTTTGCTGATTAGACAAATTGCTATAATTGCAATGAGGAATATAGAAGTCCCATTGTATTAGAAAGTTTTTCACACCAGCTTATGATCCTTTCCACTATAAAGTTGACAACGCTCATTTAAAACTGTTTCTGGCCAAATTCCAAAACACAGGCCTTAAAGCAGAGCTATTTCCTGAAAGCCTCGTTAGTTTGTTACATAAACTTGTAATAGCATATGAAAAGTTCATAGTTGTATTGTCACTATATTTTTATTTAGATTCAACACATGTTGCTATTTTTTGCTTTCTCTAGTAGCAAACTGGAAGACACACAGCCTGTAAACATAGTTTGTTTTTTTAAAAAAAAATCACCTGAGCATTGTAAAAAGTATAATCTTTTGGGGAAGCAAAGCCTCAATTCAAGTCTCTAGTTTATATTATATAACACTGTACTCCACTGAGTGGGAATGGAATGCTATTTTCTAGATAGTGTGGTAGATGGATCTTTGGGAGTACCAAGTACAATTTGAACCATTCTGGTCTGAAACTCTGGACCACAGATGTTGCTGCACCAGAGAGCCCTGGGACCAGAGAACCCTCGAAGGCTATTTGCTGTGAGTGGAGCCAGGATCCCCGGAGCCAGGGCTGGTCCCGGAGCAACGGAGCTGCTGCTCTTGGTGCAGCAGAGCCCCGGGGCCGTGGTACCAGGAGCCCTGTGGTGGAATGCAAGTGATTCCTGCTGCCAGAGCCTGAGAGATCCCTTCTGCCAGAGCAAGTGATCTCTGATGACGGAGCCTGAGAGAGACCAGAGTCCATCAGCAGAGGGGCAGAATTGACCTCCCCGAGTCTGACAAACTCCCTCATTCAGAACCGGTTCAGGTCCTGAGAGTGCCAGACCAGGGAAGTCCAACCTGTACTGGAAATAATTACATCTATTATGTGATTTCAAAGGAGCCTAGTAGAGCTAAGTGTCCAAAGCCCACTGGAAATTCAGTGAGAATGAAGCCGCGAACTCCCTAAGCTTTTTTTGAAATACCCAGCGTTAGCCCGCATTGGGTGCGGTTTGCTAGGCAAACTTTGAAATGTTACTTGGCAATAATTTAGAAGAGCAGTGGAAGTTTTACTCCCGATGACTATATAAAATATTTTAAGGTATTTTATTGGGAGATTCTGTAGGGTTTGATTTCCAGAATAGATCAAATATGGGCTGACACTAAAAACTTTATTTACGGATTTGAAATTCCCCCATTCCCCCATTTTTTTAAACTTTCCTTTATGCTCCTCTGTTTTGGTACTTAAATATGAGCAAGTCTCTACATTCAGGAAGTTAAGATATTTATTCTCTTTTTTAAGATTGCCAGGACCCTGCCTACTCTGCAGCCCAGGTACATTGTGTACATTTAAAATGATTGTCATAAAACTAGCAGCTAGTTAAGCATAGACTGCAAAAAAAAGGGGGGGGAGGAGTGAGAGCTGGGGTTACCAGGTGTCCAGTTTTGAACCGGACAGTCCAGTATTTGAGCTTTCTGTTCGGGAAACAAATTGAGAAAATATAAATATCCGGTATTTTCTAAATAAGATGTAATGTAGATTGTGATTTGAGATGATAGTCAAGAGTCATTGAAGGGACAGTTGTTAGATAGAAATGGTCCGTTCTTCTATATATTCCAAATTTGCTTCCTATTAAGGATTGGAGTGAGAGCAAGTTTTGTAAAGAGGAAGGAAGTATAGTAATCAACTAACACAGGTGGGGAGAGACTTGGGTGTGCAGGCCTTTTCAAAAGTGCAAGCTTAGTCCTGCTTCTCTTAATCCTTTTGAGTTCTTATTGCTTCAGCACTATGAGACAGTGCCAGCTATTGCCATAATTAGTCCGCACTCTTATTTCTGACTGCAGTGAAAACATGGGTAACTTTTCATCCTAAAGTGCTTCACCTCATATACACATTAACATTGCTGAAATACAGACACATCTTTAGGATGAGTTCCACGGTCAGGTGGACAATATTCACACAGTATCTTGAATAAACCATGGAGGATAGTGGTGTAAAATTATGGGATGTTTATAATCCTTGCAAAATGGAGAGACATTTAGATTTTAAAGTTATAGCGGCAAGACTAGCATAGTGTTTAAATTGCATGAAGTTGCTTTGACCTTGAAAGAATGAAGGTCTGTCTCAATCCTGATGAGATGTGAATGTATGCTTCCAGGAGCTCTATGCGCGAGTTGCTGTTGAGTGATATTTTGCGTGCAGTGGCGTCTTAGAATAGTTTTCTTAGTGGTAACCATAGTAACTCATCACAAATGTGTTGAAATTTCATTGGAACCACTGTAATTCAAACATTACGTTCAGACCACTAAGCATTGCTCCAATGTCAAAAGTCGATCTTTAATTTTAAATAAGTTCCTGTTTTAATCAAGGAAATTTCTGGAAGTGGAAAGTAAAAAGCTGTTAACATTTAGCGCTGTCATTTTAAAATATGCTCCCACTTTGAGTCTTCTCTGAAGCAGTCTCTGTTGAAGTATTGAAGTTTTTAAATTTGAACAATCGCAACTGGAGTAGATTACAAGTTGTTACTTTTTCAATCCTGTTAGCCCTGCCCCGGAATTATTCTAAGTTTTTATAATAGAAAATAAAAATTACCATTTGTTTAAAATTACAAATATTTATAAACCTGATGATGGTGTATGTAAACTCAATATAAATTATTTTATGTAATTAAGTATAAACAGTTTTATAATACCAATATTAAGAGTAATGTCCAGCAGTGTTTTAGAGTTACAACTTCTCTCATGATGATTAAGGTGTATGCCTTACCATCAAGCTATAGATTTTGCATCATGAACTTTAGTTTATGCTAGCTTCCTGCTATTAGTGCTTAGGTAATATTTTGTCCCTTTCTGGTTGTGGTGGGGCTTTAATCTGAATAATACTAGACAAAAATTACTAGGTTTCTTAGACACCATAGATTTGCTGATTTAATTCTCATATGAAAACTGCAGTGTAATTGCATTGTACCCTTATGAAAATAAAAGCAGGAAGAAATGTCTTTGCTTAATACGCTGTATTGGTACAGAGATACATGCTTGGAAATCGTTATCCAAAGATGAAAAGAAAATCTGATGCTGCTCATTACTTCAGATTTCTGGTATGGCCTCCTGCATGCATGGGTTGGTGACATTGGTCCTTGGAGTTTAGATGATAGCATATTTTCTGAGTGCTACAAAGTTTTGAGGCAGGCCAAAAACAGAGACTGCAAAAGAGCCTAAAAGTGAGAAATTATCATCAATATAGAGGCTTTTTAAACTGTATGGCCGCTTGGTTGAAGATTAAAGTAAATGAATTCACCAACCTCTGCATGTAGGATTTACCTGGTGCAATCATAGGCATTTAAACATCTTCTGCTATATAGAAGGGTATTGATCTAGCATTGTCTTTCTGTCTGAGTAATCAGAATATCTTGGAGTTACATGTTTAACCCTTTGAGGGATAATTGAAAAACCATGTTGTTCCTCCAGACACATTCTAAAAGTGATTTTATAATGTACTTTTGCCAAATCTCTTACTTCAGTAATTAAAGGAAAGAAATCTTTTTACTGGAAGGAGGGAAATCTCAGGGGGGAAAACCGTGGCAGCAGGACCAGATTCCGGGCCGGAAGTGGGGGGAGCAGGGGCTGGGCTAGCAGCAGGGGGCTTGTAGCCAGGAGCCCCGTGTCATGGAACCTGGCTGGGGCAAGCCAGGAGCCCACTGGCAGGGGAACAACAGCTGGGAGCAGAGCTGGGCTGGCAGCTGGGAGTGGAGGGAGCAGAGCTGGGCTGCCGGCAGGGAACTTGACCACAGCCAGGAGTAGAGCCTGGTAACTGGGGCCGGTGGCCAGGAGGGGCATCTGGTAGCTGGGAGCAAAATGGGGGGGGATGGCGACTCCCCAGGAGTAGAGCATAGAAGCTAGCAGCAGAGGGTCTGGCGTTGACCTCATCTGATCCAGCAAACTCCCTAGTTCGAGACTGGTCAGGTCCCAAGAGTGCCGGACCAGAGAGGTCCAACCTGTACAGCCTTTCTTAAAGCAAAACTTGAAATCTCCCTTTTTTTTCCACCCCCGTATATCAAATATTTCTTGAAAGCAATATGACATGAGCTACAGTCCCTTTGGTTATGTTTAAGATCACAAAGGTGTTAACTTCATCAGCCAATTTTGAATGCCACCACTTAAGACATCCTCTGCGATGGCAGCATGAATATCTGTCCGCTGTCCATAAAAAAAATCTTTGTGACTATCCAAGTTGTCAGTTGTTTACTTGGGAGTACATAGTTATACAAGAGGAAAAAGTGATAATACTTAAAATTTTTATTTAAGTATTATCTTTGGGTAAGAATGCATTAAAACATAATGGATTTAGTGTTTTGTATTAACTTCTTCCCCACCCCTTCTTAACATATTACTAAGTTTGTTTCAGAATTTGGCAAGTGTGTGCAGCAAATATAAACTGAAAAGAAAAAGCTACATTACTAATACAGGTAGTAGATACAATAGTGATACCTATATGCCTGATCCGAGGAGCCCTTTCCTGAAGAGATTTTGAAAGAATAATTTAGCCTTTGTGTTTGAATACATAATAAATTGATTCTGCCTTTTTTGATGTTTCGTAGAAATGAAGATGCAGTTAACCAAATGGCTGTTACTCCTTTCCCTTTCCCTTCGAGCTCCCAGTCTTCCATTGAGGTAAGATGTTTTTTTATTAGGGTTGCAGAATTAGGTTAATCATAATTAGTACAATCTAAGGTCAAACACCTTGTCTGATTAATCCCTGAAAGCTACTAAGCATTAGGTAGGAATTTTGTGTGTGTTTTTCCTTTCTTTTTAAATGAAACAATTGGATGATCCTAGGTGACGAAATATTGTCTTGATTACTGTGATATGGCAGGAAAATAAATCATTGAAGGAAAGCTTTTCTGTCTCCTGTCCCAATTATTTTTGAGAGGTTGAAAGTTTTGTGATGGGGAGTTGTTGCTTGCAATGCAAGTGAAATATGAGGGTTCTTCCTGAGGAAAAAAAATGACATTTTCTGTGGGAGACACACACCTTTCAAATGAAGGCCAACACATGCCATCAAGTCTTCATGCCTTCAGAGGCCTTAGGAATAAATCAAGTATCTCAATTTAGAAAATAAGCATTAAAGGCCTGACCATGCCCACTGAAGGCCATAAAAAGATTTCCATATTTATTATCTGCATTACAATAGTCCCTAGAGGTAGATCCCAACCACAATTGAGAACCCCTTGCACTGAGCACTATACAACCACATGGTGAGAGATGGTCATCTGAGTTCCTATACGCTTTCAGTCCAGATAGCAAGAAACTCAGCAGGGGAAGGGGAAACAGGCATGGTGAAATAACCTGTCCATTTGTCATGACCAGGAATAGGACCTAAAATATCATGGCTCCCAGTGCAGTGACCGGTTTGTTGAACTATGTTTATGATTAATGGCCCTACTATATTTCTGTAGTGCATGGGTTCCCAAACTGGGGGGCATGCCTGCCTGGGGGGGGAGGGGTGAAGAAATTCCAGGGGGAACGTGAGGCGACCCAGCCCTCTCCCCTCCACCCCCTCAAGTTTTGCTACCCCGGTCAGTTCCTTTTTTTTTCTCCACAAGTCTTGCTGCTATAGTTTTGCTGCTATTTTTGCGGGGTGGCGGGGGGGAAGGGGCATGAGAGTTTTTCAGAAATCAAAAAGGGGGTGTGATGCTGAACAGTTTGGGAACCACTGTGGTAGTGGAAATGACAGTACATTACTGTATCTGACTGGGAGGGAGTGAAGAGAGGAGGACCTGGCATCACAGGAGTTAAACAAAGCCTGTGGGCCGGGCTAGCCCCTCCCCACTTTACCTGTAGCCAATGCCAGGCCTGGAGGGAGGATAAAAGGAAGGAGCCTGGCTCAGTTAGGGGCTGACTAGCAAGGAGATAGTAGCGCTATTCTGCAGTCTGCAGGACGTGAAGCAAAGCCTGTTCACTTGGCTAGCCACCAGAGCAAGTAAGCCTCCAACCACACTCCCTGGGACAAAATGGGGGGGGGGGAATCTGCGAGAACTCTAACTACGGGGGAAACCTGGACTGTTGAGGCTACGCCCCAAACTTAAAGACTATACTAATACATTGGGCCGAAGTTTCTAAACTGGGGGCACCAGCGGCAGGATTCTGCACCCCTTTTCTGCTGGCTACATCTGGGACCTATCCACTAGGCCACCCCTCTGCCAGGGAGACCTGGCCACAAGTGGTCAGAGGATTATTCTAGCAGTGGGTGGGTGAGATTCTGTGGCCTGCATTGTGCAGGAGGTCAGACTAGATGATCATAATAGTCCCTTCTGACCTTAAAGTCTCTGAGTGGTGGAGAATGTGAGTGCTGCCCTAGCACTGGTGAAGGGCCTTATTAAAGAGTCAGCAATTGAACAAGCAAGTGCAAGCTCAGCCCTTGAAGGGAGATGGAGCTGCTGCTGAAGTGGATGGCAGAGCAAAACGCCAACCAGCAGCAGCTATTACAACAGATGGTCCAACAACAGCAGCTGATGCAACATGTGACTTCTCTGCTACAACCCATGAGCTCAGCCGAGCTCTGTGCGCCTGCACCTGTGCCAGCATCTATCAATCTTGACAAGATGGGGTCGGACAATGATCCCAGGGCATTTCTGGAAACATTTGAGTGGGTAGCCATGGTAGCCTAGGGCCTAGAGGGCCCAGTGAGGGTTTGTCCAGGACTCATACCTGAATAGAGTAGTCCAAACTACATACTGCGCAGCTCAGGACTAAGCCCAGGTCAAAGCAGCTATCCTTGACACCCTAGACATCTTGGAAGAGACATTCTGACAACGTACCTGCCAGGAACAGTACCTGCCAGGAGCCCAACCCAACCTCGTCACCCAGAAGCTGCACAATGCCTGCTGGAGATGGCTGAAGCTAGAAACAAAGACAGGCATGGAAGTTGGCGAGCAGCTCTTGCTCGAACAGTTTACCCAGAATCCTATCCTCTGCATGGAGGGAATGGGTTGTACAGAATCACCCTGGTAGCGTGGCTATTGCAATCTACTGATGGAGAACTATCTGGCAGCCAGAACCCTGGGGATGACCTCCTCTTCGGGTCCTAGACTGACCAAGAACATCACAGTCCTGACGGATGGAACTATCCCTCAGGGACACCCAGGGCTGGGGAGGAACTTTGGCATCCTCTGCCCCTCCCTAGGCCCAGAAGGGCTCATGGGTTCAAGGGTACTGCATACCCCAACTCCCGATCTCATCACCAGCCACCCAGCTCCCTGTTTGGGAGGCCATGCATCCAGCAGACATGAAACCAGGCCCCTTACTGAATCCCAGACTCAGGGAATTCTGCCAGACCCATCCTCCCGGGCACCCAGAGAAGATAACCCTAAGGCCACCCAGGATCAGAACTTTTGTGTCTAGGGACTTCAGGCACTGGTACAGGTACTGCTTGTACATGCCCCCAGCTGACCAGAGAAGGAGCCAGCTCTGTTACTAGAATCCATGTTCCTGACTCGCCTCTTCATGGGAGAGCAACAAGCTGACAACACCCAGAGCCAAGCATATGACCAGGTGGCCGTAGTGAATGAAGAGACTGTGGGCCCCGCCCCCCAGCAGGTGGGACGGTTCTCCTATTTTGAGATTCAGGGAGACCGCCTATACTGGACAGAGGAGGACCTGCAAAACAGAAGAGGTGTGCTACCAGCTCTTGGTGCCTCACCCTTACCGGTGGGACACCTGGGGAGGGAAAAGTCACTGGCCCGGATCTTGTCCTGCTTCTTTTGGCCCGAGGTCCACAGGGAGATGGTAAACTTTTGTGCCTCCTCTCCGGAGTGTCTGCTCATGATGCCTTGGCCCGTGGAGCAAGCCCCGCTAATTCTCCTCCCACTCATGAGTATACCCTTTGAGCGGACTGGAGTTGATATAGTCAACCCCCTGGAGAAGAGTGCTACTGGATTTCCGGCTCATCCTCATTGTAGTAGACTGTTCGACCGGGTATCCCAAAGCAGTGCTATTACACTCCATGATTGCCAAGAAAGTAGTGACCAAGCTCATGAACATCTTTGCCTGCATTGGAGTCCCTCGGGAAATGCCAACAGATCAGAGGACAAACTTTATGTCCCAGACAGTGCAGCAACTCAGCTGATTACTAAAAATCAGAACGCTCTGCACATCCATCTACCACCCCCAAATGCACCGCTTAATAGACTATTTTAACAGGACCTTGAAGGCTATGCTCCATAAGTTTGTCCTGACTGATGAGTGTCATTGGGATGAGCTCCTCCTGTCCCTCATGTTGGCAGTCCAGGAGGTCACCCAGGCCTCCACAGGGTTTTCACTTTTTGAACTTCTGTATAAGAAGCAACCAGGAGGGGTTTGGGACCTAGTTCAGGAGATGTGGGAGGAACAACCCTCCCGAGCAAATAACAGGTTTAGTAGGACTGCACTATATCTCATAGAACTGGAACAGACTTTGAGAGGTCATTGAATCCAGTCCCTGGCTTCATGGCAGGACCAAGTACCATCCGTGACAGATTTGCCCGAGATCCCTAAATGGTTCCCTCAAGGATTGAACTCACAACCCTGGGTTTAGCAGGCCAATGCTCAAACCACTGAGCTATCCCTCGCTTCCAGAGACACTTGCAGTGTTAGGCACATTTGCTTGAGAGAACCTTCTACATGCCCAAGAAGCCCAGGAGGCAAAGTAAACAGACAAAACTCCACGAATTCCAGCCTGGGGTATTGGGTCCTACTTCTGCCAGTTCGGACTCAAAACTCCTTTCCTAATAGCAGGGACTTAGAGGTGGTTCAGAGATGGGCCAGTAAACTGAGGTGCACCAGCCTGACAACGTTCGACAGAGTTATCTGTCGATAGCTCTGAAAACCCTGGAAGGGTTACTAATAACCCTACCTGCCGGATTCGGAATTGGGTTCACAGGCAGATGATGCATCAAAACCAGGAGAGGTCCAGATTGGCTCAGTTGCTACGTTCTCATCTGCCTTTTGGGCCAAACCAGGCTGCACTCACCTGGCTGTCCATCACAGCCAGATGGAACCTGGGGTTAAGGTCCGGGAGAACCCCCGGACTTTTCCCCAAAAACTGAGAGAAGTTGTGAAGCAAGAATTCTAGTCGGTGCTGGCATTGAGGGTAATCGAGGAGTGCCTCACCCAGTGCCTCACCCAGTGACTGGAAGGGCTCACTAGTCCTATTTGCCAAACCCAATGTGAACACCTGTTTTTGCATCAACTTTCGAAAGGTGAATGCTGTGTCCAAATTTCATACATATCTGATGCCCCAGGTGGATGAGCTGCTTGATCAGCTTGGGGAGGCAGAATAAATTGCTACACTAGACTTACCAAAGGGTACTGGCAAATCCCCCATAATGTGAGTCCAAAGAGAAGATGGCATTCTCCACCCCCTTTGGACTCTTCCAGTTCCAAACCATGCCCTTTGGGTTGCATGGCACCCCTGCCACATTCCAGTGACTAATGGAACACATTCTGCATCCCCATAGCCAGTACATGGCTGCTTATTTGAACGATGTAGTGATTTATAGCTGCAACTGGCAGACTCGCTTACAACATGTGGTGGCTGTGTTGCAGTCCCTTGAGGAAGCTGGCCTGACAGTGAACCCTGCAAAATGCCAGCTCGGAAGGGATGAGACCACCTACCTGGGCTACACTTTGGGGAAAGGCACTGTCTGTCCCCTAGTCGGAAAGGTCCAAGCTCTCCAACGAGGTGCCCCTCCATCATCAAAAAACCCCAAGTACACCAGTTTTTAGGGTTGGCTGGTTACTATTGCTCCTTCATCCCAGGTTCTCCTCTATCCTGGCACCTCTGATTGATCTCCTCAAGAACGAGAGTCCAAACTGGATCCAGTGGATGAAAGCCTGTGAGGAAGCTTTCCAAGCCCTAAAAGCCCAGCTCTGTTGAGAACCCGTCTTGTACAGCTCCGACTTCTCAAAGAAGTTCTTGCTACAAACGGGTGCCTCCTACATAGGCCTAGGAGCTGTTCTCTCCCAGGTAGTAGAAGATGATGAACACCTGATTCTCTACATTAGTAGGAAGTTGTTTCGGAGGGAGATGGCCTATTCCGTAATCGAAAAGGAGACGCTAGTGGTGAAATGGGTGGTGGACTCACTCCACTATTACCTACTGGGCAGACACTTTACCCTCATCACAGACCATATCCCTCTCTGCTGGCTACATGCAATGAAGGACACAAACCCTAGAATCACACAGTGGTACCACTCTCCCTCCAACCCTTCTCCTACAGGGTCTAACGCTGGGCCAAGAGGGCCAATGTAAATCTAGACTTTTTCTCCAGGGAGGGTGGAGTGCCGCTTGAGGGAGGGCCGACTCCAATAGGGGTCATCAGTGGGGGGTGGGGGAGGAGTAATGTGTGAAGGAGTGGAGAGGAGGACCTAGCATCGCAGGGGTTAAACAAAGCCTATAGCCAATTCTAGGCCTGGAGGGATGATAAAAGGGAGGAGCCTGGCTCAGTTTAGGGGCTGACCAGCAAGGAGACAGGAATGCAGTTCTGGACACAAACCAAAGCCTATCCACTTGGCCAGCCACCAGAGCAAGTAAGCCTCCAACCACACCCCTTGGGACAGGGTGTGTGTGTGTGGGGAACCTGCGAGACCCCTAACTAAGAGGGAAACCTGGACTCTTAGGGCCATGTCCAAAACTTAAAGATTATACTAATACAGTGAGCTGGAGTTTCTAGGCCAGGGGCACAAGAAGCAGGGTTCTGCACCCCCTTTCTGCTGGCTAATTCTGGGACCTAACCAGTGGCCACTCCACTGCCAGAGAGACCCAGACACACTGACATATTAACATCGCGTTTTAGTACATGGTAGCATAATGTGCCTCTTAGCGACTAAAAGCATATGAATGTTTCTATTTGTTCTAACAGCTTCCCCAGTGGGGAAGTGCTGTCAGTGCTGTTCTATATTATGGCTGTTGCATCAGCCCTACTGTAACTCTTTTTTACCCTTTTGAGCATTATGAAGGTAGTGTGCCTACTGTGCAATGCAATCTGTAATGTTATCACATTATAAATATGATGTCTCATCATTGTAATGTAACTGAGAAATATGGTACTTACTTATAGATATAGCACATAGCTGGCTGCTTATTAATTCTATATCTTCTTAAGCTTATAAAGCAAAGCATGTTTTATGAATCAGTTGGGGCTTGAGCTAGCCTTGATTGTTAAATTCCTGTCATTGGTGCGTTTGCTTTTGGATATTTCAGTAAGCATCGTTACAGTCATGCAGTGTTAGCGCGTTCTTTGCAGTGTTATGTGGAACTTCTGGAATATGCTTTCTGTAGTTTTCAAGATACAGTCATGTTTAAGGCCATGTATCATACCCTGTAATCTGATTTGAGTGCTCTTAATTTGTACAGAAAAGCCACATTAATTGGCTTTTGTTTCAAGGGAACTCTTGAATCAAAACCCTGAGTTTCAGTCATCTATTTTTGTAAAAAAAGAATGTTGGCTTCATGCTCCACTCAATCCTGTTCCATGCAGACAGAATCGTGGTTAGGCTGAGGTTTCTATGGACCAAGCCTTTAGACTCACTTTAAATGTTTCGTGGTCAGTACCTGCTCTTGCCCCCTGTACTATATCTATGGTGAGCATATTTTCTGAACCAAAAATAGGGATACATGATCTGACAAAGGATTTTTTTTTCTGATTTGTGAATTTCTTTATATGAAAAGACTTACAAGAGTATAAAAATTAAATTACAGGATGGTGAGGGAGTGGGCTGAGATACGGGGTGTCAGCAGGTGTCATGGGGCAGACACTCACTGCCACGCTGCCTCCTGCCAGTAGCACTGGGAATTAACTCATCCATTGGGCACTTTTCTCTGGCTAGTCTCCCCCCATGTCCTCCTTGCTTCCCAAGACCATTATTATATGTCTCACTATAGTGTTTAGAAAGCCCAAATGAGAGTTGGGCCACCACGTGCTTCATACTGTCGAACTATGGGCAGTGTTGCTCCCAGACCATGGCATCCTCTTCAGGACACTGCCCTCCAGCAGTGACCTCTTCAGTGTTTTTCATGGGGGGGGGGGGTGTTTATCAGTATCTGCACTCTGGGGTCTTCTCCTCCCAGGGAACCTGTAATTCCCCTTTCCTCAGTGACTCACTGCCAGTCATCATCTAGCCCCTTACCTCAGGGGCAAACTGCAGTCTGGAATGACCACTCATCCTTGGCAAGGCGGTGGACCTGCTGCCTTTGCCTATCCTGGCCGCCTCCCTGCAGCCCTAGAATCCTGAGACCTTGCTTCAAGCTCTTCAACCTAAGAGCGAGACCAGGCCGGAGCTCCTCAGCCCTGCCTGCCCTTCCCCTGCACTGCCCTGTCCTAGGAAGCCCCCAGCTTCCCTTGCAGACAGGTCCCTCCTCCTCCCCAACTAGAGCAAGAGTCTCCCTCTTCCTCCCTCCTGGAGCCCTTATTTATGTAGCCGCAACTGGGCCCTAATTGGCTACTATCTGCCACAGCTGTGGGCTTTGCTTTCAGCCCACTCCCAGGGCTGGGGTTTTTACCCTTAAAGGGCCAGTGCGGGGCAGATGCTCCGTCACAGATGGGCAGTGAGTGAGGGGGCTGAGGGTACAGAGTCTTATTGGTGAGGGAGTGAGCTGGGGATGCAGAGTCTGGGCAGGAGGGGAAGAGGGAGCCACTTACTTTCATGGGGCCCAGCACTGCCTCCCACTGCTCCTATTAGTTGGATTCCAGAGCAGCCGGAAAAGCCTCCATGAAGTGCGTCTCTGCACTGCTGTTCCCCATCCGGAGGAGGGGGAGGAGCAGCAGCACACACAGCCACTTCTGGCTGCGCTTCTTCCCTGCAAGCCAGATCCAGAAGGGAGCATTGGGGCTTTTTCTCCCCTTCCCCCCCCCCCCCCAGCCCCCCAAAAATTAACAAAATATTGGCATTCTGGGACATTTTGATGGTTTATGGGGGCAATGTGACAGAATATTGGAAACTGGGACTGTTCCAGAAAATCCAAGACGAATGGTCGGCGTAACTATATCTAAACTCATACTTTCTTATGTTGGCAGATGCTGATGATAAGATAAAGAGTAACTTCAGCTGCCATGTTCTGCACCTCGTAGTATTAGGCAATATAAATTTTAAGGCATCTTTGTTCAAAGGTACATTTGGGGGATGGGGAGAACACTTGTAATTTGATATTGAGTGGTGGAATAACTCTGGGATTGGTGACAGTTATAGAAACTTCTATCTCTAGTTCTCCGTTTACAATATAATTTAGGTCAACAGAGTGAAGTTACTTTCATTTGATAGTTGCGCCATATCCCATAGAACTGTTTGGTAGTCTCCAGGTCGCCATGGCCAAGTGTCCATCCAAAACCCAGTACCCTGCAGGAGCAAAAGAATTCTTTCCCCTTTGCTGTTTGACCCTTCAAGATAGACCCAGTACAAGGGTAAAGGTACATGCAGTGAAGTTTTTGCTGCCAGACATATTTTGTGGCTAAATTCAGAATTTTTGACTTGCAGAGTTACCCATCAGTCCTCTGATGTCCCTTTAAAAATACTTCAAATGGTTATTATTAAATATTCTTATATAGAACTTTATATCACATTTTTTGCTGTAAATGAATTGTTCATATCTTAAATTGTAGACTAGATTATGTACTTTCAGAGGAGATACTAATGGAGATTGATCCTTCACCAATAAAGACCAGCACCTGCTTGAAACACTGGTTTTAATCAATAATGATTTATTGTGGATCATCTTCCTTATATCAAACAAGCATGACATCACATAAATTCTGTAAGCTGTCTGTTTATCACAGGCTATTTAGGGGTAACATACTTTAAAACAATCTCTTTACTAGGATCACAGTGGCACAGAACCTGGAAGCAGTGAAGAAGATAGCAGCTCAGAAGTTGTCATGAAAAGCTTGACTGATGATGAATGTATCAAAATGGTAAGTGTCCCTCTCTTTAAAGAAATGGGGTTAGTCAACCACAAATTCAAAGCTTGGGAAGTGCTGACATCATGAGCCTGTGACACTCCCAATAATGGTGCAAAAGCATGGGTACCAACCTCAGGGATTGTTAAAACACCAGGGCACAAACCCTCAAATGGTCATGCATCCTAAACTTAGATTTCACTAACCAGCCACAATAAGAGCAAACTCCTCAGGCACAGTAACAGCCTTAAACAGAATCACGGACAGTCTTCTTGGATACTCTAGTCTGTATCCTCACCCAGGCGAGGTATCCTTCTGATAGATGGCCCTTAAATCCAGGGTCACAACAATATTCAGTTTATTGCTAGGTCCAAAGTACCAGTCACTTTCCCAATGTTTTGGATCTCACATGGAAGACAATGCTTGTAAGCCATTCCTATAATAAATTATATGAAGATGTATTAAATAGGAAAAGGAAACTAGGGTTAACTCACATGAATTTAGACTTGTGAATTAGTTGGGCTGTAAATGGTAATAGAGACTTTTATAATCAGCAAGCTCAATTGTCCTTTAGAGTTAACTCAGACTAAGCAGATGGGGATCTCCTCCAATGCTCCTCCTAATCCTTTCCATCCATGTGTGGATTTTTTTCTCTCCATGTGCAGAATAAATCATATGTGAATGTGTGAATGTGCACCACTATTAGAAACAGAAATCTAGCTGTGGATGCTCTGCTATTCAGCCGGGTGGCATTTGAATCTCTCGTGAGCAGCCACACAAGTATAGCTTTCAGGGAACACCTGTCTCTTCCTTAGTCCTAGGAAATTCCTTGCTCCTTCATAGTCCCTCTAATACCTATCCCAGAGTTCAGCTGAGACATGGGAATTTTGGAAGGAGCTAGTTCCTGGTCTGCCAGCATCACAGGTTCTGTTTTCATGCTATTCTAATGCAATTGCGTTTTAGTGAGTAACTCCTAATTTTTCTGAGAGGGAAATTGAGGTGTTGGATTTCCTACGCCTGTTCTTATGATTAAGTTATGAATACTGTTTCCTCTATATTTAGTTGTACATAGTGGTCCCTTTCTTGAGCTGTACTCAGCAGCAATGGGTTCACGTCTACTTTTGTCAGCAGTACCTTCCATGCCCCCAGAAAAAAAGTCTGTAGCTGTAAATTACACTCATATTTATGTCATAGCTCCAACTCTGTATTGATAGATGGTGGTGGTTTTGTGAGGGTGGTGGCTTAATGTGTTCAGATTATATGTTATCAGAAACTTAGAATTTCTAGAGATTGTGCCTTAATCTTCTGTCTAAACCTCTGCTAGAGGTTAAGGAGACAAAAACTTAAGTATGCTGAGCAGTGGCTAACGTACAGAAACACAAAATCTGCTGGGATGATCTTTTTTTTCTTTCCTCCACTGGCCCCTAGCCATCCGTCCCCCACACAACTCTTAATACAGTCCTTCAAGTAGTGCATTAATTATGTTTGAATAGCATGTCTCAATCTGTGTATGTTAATTTCATTGAAGGGGTGGGTTTTTGTTTGTTTTGAGGGAGTTGTGTTACTTTTACTTCATAATGTCTTTGGAACCAGTCCTGGTTTTTGCAAACTTATTTGTTTTTAGAAAATATTTTAACATTAAGGACAAATACTTGGAAGTTCACTGAGTTTTTGCAAAGAACCACCAATTGATTTAGTATTTCAGCATTGAAATCAGCTAACACTGGTTGTTATGTATTTCTGGCTGACAAAGCACTCATGGGTTGCGTACATGCATTTGACTGAATTGTCCAGACCACCATGGAAGTTCCACAATGTTAATTGGCTAAAATACAAATTAACTGGGGTTTTAATGCACAAATGCTACTTGTAAATGCAATTTTTTAATAACTCCCTGCTTTTTTTGGAAAAAGCTGGGAAGCTTATTGAGAGAGAGATTAATATGAAAAAATACACAGTCTGAAGTAGAATCTGGGGCTGATAAAGGGTGTTGGAGATGTCAAGAATATTGGCTGTATAAATGCGCATTTCTGTACATGGCTTAACTATTGTTGCTTTCCTCAGAGCCAGGTTATGTATTCAAGGCCCATATTGGTACTTGAACTTTTTGCTCCTTGCTACCACTGCAGTGCTGTGCTCAGTGACTCTTTCTTTAGATGAAAGAAACAAACATTCCTGCTGCCAGTCTCTTGGTGACTGTCAAGGCCAAAGGAAAAAGATTCTTTATTGCTGAGAGCATATTTCCCCTATTACCAATATAGTCATAGTTTATTTGGAAATGTATGGGGAAATATATAAACTTACCTGAAAAATTTGCTCTTAGATGAGTCCAGCTGAAAGCCTCAGCATGACAACAAACATTCTTGATTGTACCAACTACATGCAGTATGTTTTCATTTAAGTTCAGAGGTTCAAAGAATGTGACAGCTCAGCAAGTTTTTGAAGTGTGGGTTTTAAGAGTGACTTCCAGCTGATACGTGCTTCCCCAGGGGTAACCAACTATGTTTCGAAAGCCAGAAGGTGATCTGACACACTTGTGTCCATTAATTCTTGGTAAACTTGTCAGGCTGCTCTTGGATATCAAGTGGTGCCAGTTCTACATTTTTAGCAGTACAAATGTTACATTATTGAAGGAGAGAAAGGAAGAGAACTTTTTCTCAACTGGGATCCATGAAAGCACTACCAGCCAAATACAGTGCTAACAGAGGGGGTAGTTGAGGAGGATTAGATGATTAGTTCTCTCTTATTTGTAGGCCTGATTCAGCAAGATCCAATGAGGCTACGCAAGATGCTTAAAGATAGACACATGCCCAACTTGTGTCACAGGATCAGACACATGTCCAGTAATCTCCTAAAGACCTGATGCTTTAGAGGAAGGTCCAAGAAACCTCTCAGAAGGCATATATGACATAATCTCACCTCCTTTCCTTGCCCTCTTCCCTCTGGGGGTTTCCTCCCAACCTCTGTAATGCATCAAATTTAAGTGTGTATAAACCTGAATAATCTTGTTACCCATGTAAATTCCTAGTTCTTCCTTAAATCCT
Organism: Pelodiscus sinensis; assembly: GCF_049634645.1. Lineage (NCBI taxonomy): Eukaryota > Metazoa > Chordata > Testudines > Trionychidae > Pelodiscus > Pelodiscus sinensis. The sequence continues at coordinate 16,294,124 of NC_134719.1, forward strand.
GCTAAATTTTTGAGTTCAGTATCATGAAGTAGCAGGCCTGTCAGTGGGGGCAGCGAAGGGGGATTGGAGCTCGATCCGACCCTGCTGCTGCTGTGGCAGCCGTGGAGCCCGGAGTTTTTTAAATTGCAATGGGAACACCATGCAGCGTGCTCCAGGCAGCTCTTAGGGCTGCCTGGAGATGCAGAGGTACCATGATGTGTGCTCAAGCAGCACTGTGGGGACACACAGTCCAAGAGGTGCTGTGGGCTGGCTACCATCAGCCTCCCCACCCCTTCTGCCGGAGGCCCCACCCCTTTTGGGAGCATAGAGCTGCCCCTCCTTGCTCAGGGCCCAGCATGGCTGTCAGTTCCTCTGTAAAGTAGCAGAGTGTGCCATAGTGCAATAGCGTGTACAGTGTAAAGAGTATCACATTGCTGAATCGGAGTCTGGATTTCTCTGGGTTTGAAGAAATTTAATATTAAATGAAAGTTGAAATGGATATGTCATTTAAAAACAAATAAAGCTACCTTTTTTCCTATTTAGGATGTCAAAAACAAAGCTGACAAACAGATGTTGATGATAGACCATCAGGATTTGGTGGAGCAACTCCCAGAAAATGTATGTGTGTTTATATTTAAGGGAGAGTTTGGGGAAAGGGAGTCAATTGAAGAAATTGTTGCATCGCAATTTACCCTACACCAAGGCAGTTCTATAACTGATAAGAAAGTGAACTAATCCCTTTTTTGAGCCCTGAGTGGTTTAAAAATATCCTTGTCTTTAAATATGTAGAAATGATCGTGAAAGACTGTGTTAAGAATACATTTTGCTGTTTTTAAGAATTCAGTATTTCATCTCTCGCATACATCTCTTACACCAAATGAGAGTCCATCAGACTTTCTTTCCAGGCATTTCTAGATTCTCAAACCTACCCAACTTGGTTCTCTTAAAAATACTAAATATTTATAAACTGACTTGTTCTATTGCCAATCTCATTAAAGAACTTCATACCTTGCTTTACCCATTTAGCTCTTGCTGATTTCACAAGAATACATGCTGCCTATGTATTTTTTAATATTAACACCTGGACTATTTTGATTTTTTTCTTTCCTTTTTTTTTTTTTTTTAGGTCCTCACTCAATTAAAACAATCAAAATCTTCAAACAAAGCACCCATCAGTTTACATGATATATCCTTGGCACCAACACCTTCTTATCTTTCTCCAGAGGCAGAGTTTACCAGCCACAGTGAGACCCAATTATATCTTTCTGCAAGATAGCCTATATTAATGACAAAGTTATACTAAAAACGTAACAGCCAGTTTTGTCAGACTTGAGCTATAGTATTCTACTATAACTGGGATTGTTTTAGTACTCCTTAAATGCATTTTGCTGTTGTTTTTTGTTTCTTTGTTTATTTTTTGTTCCAAAGGGTCAATGTAACCATTTTTCTAATATAAAATGATTTAAAAAAAGTCCCGTTATTTAATTTTAAAAGTTTGAAAAAAATCTTTCTATCTTGATATCCTATTCAATGGGTAAACAGTAGGGATGTAAAAAATGTTAACATTAACCTTGTAACTTATGGAAATTTCATCGGTTACACAATTAAACAGGCTCTGTTCCACGCAGACTCCGGGATTGTGGCTGCCGCTGGCCCCGCATGCTCTTGGCTGCCTACCCACACTCCCTAGCAGAGTTTAAACAGTAACAGGATCAATAAGCATCAGCTTATCAGTTGACCAATGAACTGTTTAAACACATCCCTAGTAAACAGTAGGGTTTTATCTCCCTTTTTGTGATGAAGAAGATAAAATTACAAAAAACTTAACCATTGATTGTTTATTTTTTGTTTGCCAGAAGGATGGTTATCAATAATAACAGAACTGCACAGGTATTACAAATATTTTGGGCCACTTTTGTGTTTGGATAATTGCCTTTGGGAGCTGAAGAACAAAAGTGTTGCAACTGTATATGTGAACCATGCTTGTTCTAAGAGACAGGTGGATTTTAAAAAATCCTGAATATAAATTTGAAAAATCCCTGCATTTCACCTTCGTGACACTGCATTGTCACAGTGTGCTTTGTCATACTGATCAAAATTATACATGTAATTCATATGACTTTTGAAAGCCAATTGCACTCCAGTGTCTGATGATTTTAGGTCTACTCCAACATGATTACATAGGGGTATTTTGTTCTTTACTTAATAATGTGCATCCTGATTAGTTCAATTATATGCACATTTAATATTGCTGACTAATTTATTTATTTTCTCTTCATGTTTTAGGCAATGTACTGCCTCCTCTGTTGCCAGTTGATCCGGCCACATGCCCAATTGTTCCTGGTCAAGAGATGACTATAGAAATATCCAAGGGGCGATCAGGCCTCGGTCTCAGCATAGTAGGAGGGAAAGATACTCCACTTGTGAGTTTGTTAAACCTTAATTAAGAAGCAGAAAAGACAGGGAAAAGCAATTTTTTAAAAAGAAATAGCATATGTCCAATAGCCCTCTACTAAATTATTCAGTATTGAAATAGTATATAGCTGCTTCCATAATAAACTTGGTAGTCTTGCCTAATATGCAAGATTAAATATTTAATATTTCCTTTTAAACTGACAGTTAACTACATTTTCATGATTGTCTTCCATTATCATCATAATTGTGTATTATGTACCCTACTTTCTAAGGTTTAAATCATATGAATTAAAGGATTCAGTGAGTTCCCATTGCTCACTTTTATTATTCCAAGAATGAGTTCTGTTTTACACACAAGCCTCCTCCTTCTCATTTTAAAAAAAAGTAATGGAATTTTAAATTATTTAATCTGAATTGTCTATCAGGGTGACTGAATCACAAAGTGAACGTCATGGTTTTGCTTTGTGCTAACAACTGTATATTTTAAAACCACAAATGCTTATTTTATGCTCAGTTTTTTAAACAGGACATTTACTAAGCCCCTACCAGTGCCACCCTGAGCTGGACACAGATCAGCAAAGATAATCTTATTTCAGTTATATGTTCCTTTGTTTAGTCTACCCCTTCAGATATTCTGCTTTCAAAGGTTGCTTTTTTTTGTCAGTAACATCCAAATTTATAATGTATTCAGCACTACTGAAGTATCATTAATATGCAAGTTCAAAAGTTAACTGGACTAAACCTTTTCTTTCTTGTTTGTGGTAGGTGATTTACTATTTAAGTTCTTCATGCCTTCTCTGAGAGATAATACTATAATTTAACAGATTATCAATATAAACTCTTGGTGTCAACAAATTTAGTCTAGAGTTTTCTGTAATAACTCTGTTGCAGTTTGCATGAGCATTGGGTCATCTTGAATCTTGAGATGAAGTGTATTAATCTGATTGAGTTGCTTTGTATGTAATCTCTTTACATACAAGTTATTCAAGAAATTACAAAATAATACATCATTAAGCAGGAAGGTCTCTTACTATCAGCAGTACTATCAGCATTTACTACAATCTGAAGCATTTCAGAGGAAGTCACTTAAGCAAGTGGCAGCCTATCCTAATCCAGAATAAATCCTTCTTGAGAATTTCATAGTAATTAAATATATAAAAATTTCTTCTTAGGGGCAAACAAGAAAAAAAATAGCACCATGCTCCAACTTCAAGAGCTGTTATAGACTGGGTGTGATGGACCCGCCATGCTTTATGTAATGGATTTATGGACACAAATATGCATAACTCAAAGATGTTTGTAACAGATTACCTCATGTAACCTATCAATCTTAATGTCATAATCTGCTGGGTCTGTGTATTTTATTTTGGTCTGTATCATTTGGTATGTATCATTCTTGTGTGTAAAGTTAGCTATATGGAGTATGGAATGCTTTATGATTTTAAAAGTGTAAAGGCAAGCCATCAAGGATGTATCCCTCAAGGTCTGGTCAACTGTAAACAACACTTTTGTCCTTTAAGTGATAACAGTGGTTGTTCCTAGGTAGTCATATGACCTCCCTAACTGGTAGGGGCTGGCCATGTAACTTCCCATGAAAGGCTGGAATGTAGAAATAGAATTCCCCCCCAAAGGTGGTGTCTATAAAACAATGGGTCTGGGGCTGGGCTGGCACACCCAGGAGATTAACTAAAGACCCCAAGGAGAGGGAACTTCCCTGGTTTGAAGGCTTAGCTGGAACAAGAACAGTTTTAGGGTGAGTTTGTAGTAAGTTTATAGTGAGGTTTTAGAATTAGCTAAGTGTTTTCTGTTATTTTAAATTGTAATCTTGTTTGCTCTGCCTGTTTTCAGTTATAACCTTTTAAATCCTACTGCTTATACTTAGTAAATAAAAGTGATTTTACTATAAAGCCCAGTGTAAATAATTCTTACCTAGGGGATCAATCAGTGTGTACATCCTCCTTTCATTGCTAAAGGGAGCTTGCCTAAATATAGCCACTCCCCGACTTACGAACACACTGATTTATGACCATCCATACTTACGACCAACCTTCCATTAACTCCATTATAATATTTTCAAGGTGAGAACCATGTACGTCAAGTTTTTCTAAAAGCGCGGGCAGCGCGTTTAAGGGTATTTCTGACTTGTAACCAAATCGAGTTACGACCAGGTGTTCAGAACGTAACCCGTTCATAAGTCGGGGACAGCCTGTAATTCATTTGGGGTTCTGATCCCATTTGGGGAGCGGTATCCTGAGAACCTGGGCCCAAAGCTGCATTTTCTTTGGACCCAAAAACTTTCAGTGTCTGTACTAGGGATGGTAAATATCAGTTAATTGAATAGTCGAGTAACCTCATGAAATTGTATTGGTTAGTCGACTAGTCTGTAGTCCCCAGGGCCGACAGCCAACGTATCAGAGGCAGCAGCGCGGGGTGCCAGGCGGGAGCTGGTCTGCGAGGGGAGCCAATTTAAAAACCAGCTCCCCTCATGGACCGGCTGCCTGTCGCCCTGTGCTGCTGCTTTTGTGAAAGTAGCAGCAGTTCCTGTCTAGAGCGGGGTCTGAGCTCCCGGACCCAGCATGAGCTGGAACTGAGCTGGGCTGCCTGCCCATCTGGCTCCTAATACACTTTAAATGCAGAGCTGCAGCAGGGGTAGATCCCAAACCTGTCCTGAGCCAGGACTGAGCCAAGGCTGCTGGCCAGCCTGCTAAAAAGTTTACTGGCAGGAAGAAAGGAATGAGTGTAGTCTGTAGTATTAAGCTATTAGCATAGTCGATTAACAGATAAGGAAAAGCTATTACATCCCTAGTGTGTACTGCTCGGGGTGGGGTGGCAGTAATCTCAGCTCTGTGCCGTGGCCCAGGGGAGACCAGCTGAGCTGGTCCAGCAGGACAGGGTAGTGGGAAGCTCCAGAGAACAAGCAGGCAAAATGTCAGAACCTTTGTCGGCACTCTGGGAAGTATCCCCAAGGAGTCTTCTGTGTCCTCACCCCATCACACTGGGTTCTGTGTTTGTTAGGTTATTTATTAAAGTGTCAATCTAGAAATTTGCAAGGAAAACAATTTATAAAGTTACTGACTTGCTTCCAGCAACAGAAATGCATCTGCATGAAATAAATGTTCAAACATGTCTGTCTTTTTAAGTTATAGAACCTGCCAAAATAAATCTTAGCTGGTCTTCACCTTGTTCATTTTGAACATTCAAAAGCATACAGTATTACTTCATAGAAAGCACGTTGCTCTTATTAGATCAGAGACTGGTCTGCTAATTTATTGTGAGGAACGAAGGGATTCTTTCTTCAATTACATGCACACAACCACTTTTTGCTTCAGTGGGACATGCATATGCATAACTACAGACAAAGGTGCCAGATCTTCAGTTGGTTTATATGACACAGCTGAGGTAATGGAGCTGATTTATACCATCTGGTGACCTGCTCTCCAGTATTTTAATATTTGTTACTAGGGCAAAGAGATGATGATTGTGGTGTGGTGATGAAAACTGAGGGAATAATAAAACAAAACCAGAAGCAGGTGGTGGGCAATACCACCTGCATTTGTTAGAAAAATGTCTAGCTCTTTGGGATATGTGGTAAGAACAAAGGAATGGAACTGCTACTTCTCTTCTTTCTTCACTTTCAACCCTGTGGCATAGGTGGGTACATTTTATATTGGTAAAGCCAAAATAATTCACTGATAGCATCACAGGTTACGAGTTATTTAATACTTAGGGCCCACAGATATCTGCAGCCACTTTTATGAGCACAAAATTGTGGTGTCTGTGGCCTGTAGTTTTCCATAGTGTAATTTGAAACTGGTATCCACAACATGGTTGCATTTAATACTTAAAAAATATTTTTTAAAACGCAGCCAATGGGAGTTCTTGAGGTCAGGGAGCAAGAGAACAGGAGCACAGTCAGCTAGGCCTCCTTTTATTCTGCACATTCCCATGTCTGAAAGGGATAGGGACTTGCTGCCTAACATCCATAGAGAACTCTATATGGGGATAGGCAAGCAATGGTAGAGTAAGAGCAGGCTTGTGCAATGGTACTTCCTTTCACATCGAAGCTGCTGAAAAATTCCCCTGCGCACTACTTTCTCGAAAATGGGACAGTCACACTTATTCCTTGTTTCCTTTTCTTGAGCATTACATTTGATCCTCCATGGCTACGTCTACACTCCAGGCTTCTTGTGCAAGAACTGTTTTGCACAAGAGTTCTTGCGCAAAAGGTCTTGCGCAGGAGCGCGTCCACACTGCAATGTGCTTTTGTGCAAGAGCATCCATGGCAGTGTGGACAGTCTCTTGCGCAAAAAAGCTCTGATGGCCATTTTAGCCAGAGGGGTTTCCTTGCGCAAGAAACCCCTGTTCCCTGTCCACACTGCCTTCTTGCACAAGAGCTCTTGCTTTTCCTCATGGGGAGAGGAATAACTCTTGCGCAAGAAGCCCTCTCTTCTGATGCTTTACTGTAAATTTACTTGTGCAAAAACACACATGCAGTGTAGATGCTCCGCATGGTTTTGCAGAAGAATGACCATTCTTGCGCAGAAAGCCTGCAGTGCAGATGTAGCCCATGTATTTTGTGAGTGGCTAACTTTGTGGAAACATTCAGAGAGGGGGAATTATGTAGTCCTTGAATTGTGAAGAATAGATTGTTTAGTGATGTACCTTGGCTCATGATAAACCAGTGATATGTCAATATCACAGCTGGTCCACAAAGAGCTTGTATCTTTTTGCTAGCGCTCTTAAATTAATCTAGAATGAAACCTAGGGTAAGAACACGAGGACACCTAGTCCAGTGTGTTTTTAAATACATTTGCAGCCAAAATTCTTTATTTATTTGCTGTACCGGTTTTTTACTGTTAATAACAGAGACCCACAACAGCCGTTTTCATGGATTAGAAATGTCCAGTTCAAAATTCTTTATGCTTATGATACACTGCCCCAGTTTTTGGCATAGTAAATCTAACAGCACTGCAGAAATAGGCACCACTTAAAGATGAAATACAGTCTGACTTTCAAGTTATAACCTTTGATTATCATCAAAAGTAACCAATTAGAGGCATTAAACTATGATAGAATGAATGTTGCAGAGGAGTTAATTTACACATGTGATTGGAATAGAGTTTTTTTGCTAAAATATTTATTGCAAAGGAGACCATAATATTCTGATTTTTAAAAACTCCATTCATCTGAAGAAGTGGGTTGTGCCCATGAAAGCTCATGATACCACCCACATTTTTTGTTAGTCTCTAAGGTGCTGCAGGACTATTGGTTATTTTTAAAATTTATTCAGTTACAGACTAACACCCCTATCCCTCCGAAATTGTCAAGATGCAGGCACTGTAATTGAGTATTCTGGCTGCACTCAAAGAAAAAGCAGGAGAGCACCAGACAGAACTTCTGCAACTGTTGGGAGGACAAATCTGGAGAAGTCACAAATGTTCTTGGAAAAATTGAAATGTCTGTCACTATTTTGTTGGGGTTGTCTTTGTGTTTGGTGCTCTCCTGGCATTTAAGGAGGCATTATTCCTTTTCATTCTGAGGGCTAGTTTTCTCTTGTGCTTCCTTAGCTGTATGAAGAGATGTAATGGAAGATAAAACACACAGTCTCTCCTTATAGTAGTTAAATTTGGGAAGCTTCTGTGTGAATTTATCCAGCTGTGAATTCTGTAAGAATAATGTGGTAAGGTTTCTGCTTTCCATCAAAATAAGTGCTTCCTGATTGATATAAACAGTCTCCTTTCAATTAGGGTGGGAGTAAAGAACAATAATAAACCTTGGGAACCCATTTGGCATTACCTAGCAACTGGTCAAGGCCTCCATATACCACAGCAACCTTGACCTAGTTTCTGTGTTAAAGGTCTTGGGTTCTTTGCTGTTTGAGTGAGAGCCTGGATGTTATGTGACTGCTTCAAATGCAATTTTAAAAATGGAGATTTGTATTGATTTAAATATAAAAATGAAAACACAACCAATGAAGTATTTTGTAAATCAAATTTTGTATGTATTTTACAGTGCCCCAATATTTTTCATGTTCAGTTTTTACTCTTGAAAATGCATACTTTCTCTGTAGAATTTGTTGGGGGAGGAAGTTAAGCTGAAGGATTTGGGTAACAAATAGAGGACAGTTTGAGACTTAGCACCTGGAAAAGCATTAGGTTGGTTTAGGGTGGTGAGAGGTATTTCTGCTAAAATGTTCAGCAGTGGAACAGTTAACACTGTTGACTTTTAAGCTGGCATCATTAAGTTCCAGGGTCAACACCTTTTTGATACAAATAAAAGCAAGTTCATGCTTAAAGCAAATTTTTCAAGCTATTTGCAGAGTCAGACAGAAATGACTACATCAGTTAAACTCAATTGATGTTTAGGTGGTTTTCCATACAATCACTAATAAGAGCTAGTGCTAGAATTTGTTAATTGAAAATATTTGCTGAGTGCATATATTGTCCGTCTTAGGATATTAGTATTATATTGCTCCTGAATATTGGTAAAAAGTGTGCATAGTTTATTACACAATGAATGAAGCAATAAACAAAAATGTCTCTAGAAATCTTATGTTTTAAATCATCTGGATAATAAAGAAGCTGATGTGATTTTGAGAGTAAAGTATTTAATTTTAATTTCTGAACCATGCTTTTATAGTCATCCGATAGGTGTAACCAAAATGTCATACTTAACTGATAGATGTAGTCTGAACACTAAAAGCCAGAAGTTAGTTCTAATCAGAAAGTTCTGTGGATTTGAAGAAATCACTTGCTCCCTTTTCACATCTAATTTTCCCTATCTACAAAGTGGAGGGACAATATCTACCTCTTGGATTGTTATATGAAGTAATGCTTTTGATGTGATTTAAAAGTAAAAAGTTGTAAGTGAATTATCAAATTATTTAAAGTTCTAAGTTAGTTATTATTACTAATAAAAGTTTGGATCTGGTTAATGACACTGGAGATTTGTAGGCAATACATTATTTGATTCTTGCCTCTGTCCGATGAAGTAGCTGGTTATCAAATACACACACACACACACACACACACACACACACACATGCGCGCGCGCAAGCTACGCTGATATGGTATCATATGTAGAAAAGAGTACTTACAGAAATGTTGATTAGTCTCATAAATTGACTTGTTCTGAGTCCTTAGATTAACTAAAGTAAGCAGGAACAAAACATAGTCATAAAGGGACCATCCTCATGGCCTTAAATCTGTGTGAATTAAGTATCTGGGATCATACTTCTGGGATTTAAGATTTTTAAAAAAATACCATGTGCTTTTTGGGTGGCCTGCTTCTTCACCATTAAAGTTAATGGGAATTTTTACTTTTAAATGCAAGAATTATCTGAGCCTTTGTTTCCATCTTTTTGATGAATGGTGTGCGTTTAAGAAAGACATTACTTAACCTCTTTCATATTCATCTTCAGTCTATGAAGTACACTACTAATTAACAAGTAGTAACAGTAAGGTGCTCAGTAATCATTAAATAAACCTATACTGTAATGATTTAGTCTTTGTGTTAGTAGGTAGAAACTTTGAAAGCTATGTATATTTGGAATATAGTCTCATTTAAAATTGTTAGCAACCTCCTACAGAACCTTGTTTAAACTTAATGCAATTTCTCTAAACTTTAACTTTAAAATATGGTTCTGTAGAAAGGGGCTAACACAGATAGAAAACTGTAAGTTGATAAGGCCTTAGATGTTTCAAGCAGTGAGAAAAATTTTCCACATTTTGGATAGTTTTACCTCAATATATGGGCTAAACTAATTGAGTAGTTGTGTATAATGGTTTAGAATGATGAGCCAATGTAGATTGCAAATTGGGCAAGTATCCCATATAAGTAAATTAATTCTGAGTTGTTAGTCTCATCACCAGAGTTATAAAATAGGAAGCAATTTGATGTCAGATTAGTCAATGCCTTTAACCTGGAACAATGGAGAACTGGGTTGGTTTCTTGATTGAATAACATAAAAATTAGATTGGTGGGTTCATCCTAGTTCCTAATGAACATTGGCCCACATGCCAATCATCATAAAGAGGAGTCAAAATAAACAAGTGTTGCAGGTCATATAATTGACGGAGTCTTGGGAGGGTACAGTTGACCTCTGCGTTTGAAAGGACAGTCACTTTCAAAAACACAAATCAATGACAAAATTTAAACTAAAGCTATTCAAAAGCAATAGGACATCTCAAAAAGTGATTTCAGGATAGCTGTGCTTCACAGGTAGCTGAAGCAAGTTGGCATTTGGTTTCATGCCTCATGCACTTTCAGGCTTTCATGCCTGAAATCATGCCAGAGATCATCTTCTCTGTGGTATGTTGTGTTTTGGGCAATTTTAATTTAATTAAAAATCCAACGGTGAGAGAGTTACAATTTTGATCATGGTCCTATATTTTTATTATTCCCTCTAATGCATACATTTTCAAAAACGTTGAAAGTCTCAGAGGGCTTGGGGTGTTAGTCTGTAATCTAAAAAAACACCTTAAAAAACAACAATGGTCCTGTAGCAACTTAGAGACTAACCAAAAAATATATAGATAGTATCAAGAGTTTTCATGAGCAGTTCCGCAGACTCTCTCTAGAAAGCTCAGTCACCAGGTATGCAGTGGCATCATCAGGAATAGTGTTACTGACAGCTAGTAACACTGCACAAGACCATGTGACTGCGCCCTGCCTAAGCACATAAGCCACCACATCAGAGGTTTATACAACTGCACATCCACTAAAGTGATATATGGCATCAAGTGCCAGCAATGCCCCTTTGCCATGTATGTTGGCCAAACTGGACAGTCGCTACGACAAAGGATTAATGGACACAAATAATATATTTGAAGTGGAACACACACAGAAACCTGTTGGGGACATTTTAACTTTCCCAGGCACTCATTAATGGATTTAAAAGTGGCTATTCTCTGACAAAGCTATTTCAAGAACCAGCTAGAGAGAGTCTGCAGAACTGGCCTTCGTATGCAAATTTGATACTGTCTCTCATGCTTGAACTGGATTATATTCAACACCCAAATGGTATCAAAAGCTAAGTATCGGGCACTTACAGTTTACTCATTTAGCATGAACATTTTGACAGGTTTTTTTTCTCCTTTACCCCTCCTCTTTTTCTGCTTTATAATTCAACCTCTGTGCCTCATGTTCCATATTTGTCATCTGACGAAGTGGGCTGTGCCCACAAAAGCTCATGATAGTATCTGTATATTTTTTGGTTAGTCTCTAAGGTTCTACAGGACCATTGTTGTTTTTAAAAAATGTTGGTTTGCTTTGGCAATGTGATTGATAGCTCTTTCTACCATTCTTACTTAAGTCATATATTTTTATACTAAACATCTTATTACCTTAGTTTTATTATTTCAAAATCAAGGGCGAGTTTGCTAATGTCTGACTGCAGACTGAAGGAATGTTAATGAATAGTGCCATTGAATTTTCAGGTTTGAGCTTTTCTGATCTTAAAGAATATAAGTGTAAGCAAAAATATTATGCAAGCTGAATAAAATTTGAATAAATATAGACCAGATGTAAGTATAGGGGCCCATAAAATGTAATACAAATATTATCCATATCCTTAAAATAAATCTATATTTTAGCATGAAAAATTATATTCATATTGAAGTTGTGGGTTAACCTCTTATTTTTTTTATTGGAACTTGGCAAGTGAACATTTCATGCAGGGGTTTGTACTTAAATGGGAAACAGATTTTTTTTCTAAACCTGTAGAAAATGTTTTCAGTATTGTGAAATGAAAAATGTTTTAATGTTAATGTAGTAATACATTTTTACATTATATTGCCTGTTTCTATTCACGTAGTGTTTTAGCTTTGCATTTTGGGTATCTGTTAATCCTTTATGAATGTTAGTAATTCAAAAGGATTCTGCATGCAGCATGGTACATTAAATACATTTTTTATATAAGAGGCGTTTTGCTCTTAATCAGCGTTTGGTTGCTCTTGCTGAACTTTTGTCTTCTGGGTTACATTTAGATCTGTGAATTTAGAAACAAATACTACTATATACCACAGTTTATTTGGTGTAACTTCCTCTGCCTACAAGTAACTAGCACCTGGATTTATTTTAAATACTGGAAAAATCCTTAGGTAGGGTCAAATTTTTCAATGACATTCTTCATACAACCAGTTGACTTCTTCTGTTATCCATGAACCAGCCTTTAAAAGTTTTAATGACAGATTTATAAGGTCAGAAACAAAATCTGCTTTCTCTCCTTTTACTGTGATGATTGATGATAATGAAACAATTAAATTATTTTACTTGTCCTGAGAGTGGATGTGTCGGTAATCCTATAGTACTTCTAGTCAATGGAAGGTTCTGCCCTCTTTATCAACTTTAATAGCTATGTTTAGTGGCTGTAATATACTTTACTACATAGTGAATTTGTTTGAAATATATTATTCTGGGTTAGGCAAATGGTATGATCAGTTAACCAAATCTGAATACAATGATTTCTTTACAAGATTGCTTACATTATGATGTGTATAGTTTACCATCTATAGTTCCCTTTTGGGAAAGGCTCCAGTTCATACAGAATACTTAACATTGCATATTTTATATCAATAAAGTCTACTTGTGACCAAGAAACTATTGGACATAAAATACTACCTTTAAAAGAGCCTCTATGAAAAAGTTTATTTTAAAAAACTTTGTGTTAAGAAATTCTATATTACTTGTTCTTTAAATCTGAGAGACAGTAAGTAATATGTCCAACATTAATCATATATTTTTGGAATTTTATTTTCCTGCTCTCATCCTATACAGTAGCAGTTGAACAGCTCTTATCTCCCATTGCTTGTATATGGGAAATGGAAATAGCTGGACTTCTTGGAAGAAAGGAGTTATCTCTTACTTTAAGTGGCAAATCATATAAGCAGGAGCCTACCTACTTCCTGCCCTGGTTTTGTCTTTTGATATTGGAGGTACAGAGCACCTGTCTTAGCCCTCCTGCTCTCTTTCTCTCACTGCCTTTCCTCTCTCTCTATCCTAGGAGAGAAGGAAATAAAATATAGGAGGCAGCAATGGAAAAAGGATTCAGACACAAGCTGGATAGATTTAATCTCTTTGATGATGCCTTTGTCAGTGCCAAAATTGTGGCCAAATGTTATGGAGGTTTTGCTGGTGATCCATATAGATATCTAGTTCAGAGACTAGAACAACACATTAGAGACAGGTCAAATTAAAATTAACTAAGATCCCTTTTACGGGAATTAAGCTCTTTTGGAGATGATCTGGATGAGATTACTAAGGACCATTTAGTGTAATGTGAAAGATGCTTCTTCATCAGAAATTCAGGCCTCCTCTCTTGTTCAGGCCAAAGTTCTGGAAGTGGAGGATTTTTCCTCTCTACTTCTTGTTCTTATTCAACATTCTTCACTTCCTTTTTTCTTTGCAGCATGGTCTACTTTCTGTTTCAGCTCTGGCAGGCAGGACTCTCTTGCATCTCCCTATTCCCCCCCAAATCCCATCTGTCCCCGTGAGCAAGCAGGCTGTCTGAAATGAAGACCCTCTCCACTCCCTCATAGTGGAGGACCTCTGGGCCAGTTGAGCCTGGTATTTTACTTCCAGTGTGTCCTGAACCTGACACAGATTGAGGCTTCTGCATAATCCTGGAGCTGTGCTTCTTCAGCTGCATTTCTTTGCGGAGACCCTCCCCAAAGATCCATACTTCTCTCCCTACTTGCAGGTGACTTCTTTTGAATCCATAGAAACGAGGTTGAAAGCCCTCCAAGTGCATCATTAATAATCTATAACCTGTCCTGGAAAACGATTCCTCTCTCTCTCTCACAGACAGCCCCCTAACTAGAAACTAATTATTTCCAGCAACCATGCATCACACCTCAAACATACTCACCAGGAGCCCACCCTTGCAATAAACTCCTATGCCAACTCTGTCCACACATCTACACAAGCGACATCATAGGGCCTAACCACATAAGCCACCACATCAGAGGTTTATACAACTGCACATCCCATAATGTGATATATGCCATCAAGTGCCAGCAATGCTCCTCTGCCAGGTATATTGGCCAGCTGGACAGTCTCTACGACAAAAGATTAATAGACGTAAATCAGATATTCAAAATGGTAACACACAAAAACCTGTTGGGGAACATTTTAACTGACCCCAGCACTCATTAATGGATTTAATTGTCTTACAAAGTAATTTCAAGAGTCGACTAGAGAGAGTCTGCAGAACTGGCCTTCATATGCAAATATCTCTCACGGGTTGAACAAAGATATGAATTGGATGGGCCATTATATTAAACACCCAATGACATCAAAAGCTAAGTATTGGGCACTTCACAGTCTGCTCTATTAGACTCGTTTAGCACGACACTTTAATTGACAGGGTGGTTGGTTTTTTTTTCACTTCCCTCCTCTTCCCCCTTCTTTTTCTACTTTTTATTTGAAGCTCTGTGCTCTTGCTCCTTATTTTCATCTGAAGAATTGGGTTGTGCCCATGAAAGTGCATGATACTATCTGTATATTTTTGGTCAATCTCTAAGGTGCCACAGGACCATTGTTGTTTTAAAATTTTTTTTTAGTTACACGCTAACACGGCTCCCCCTCTGAGACTTTTATTCATTAACAGGATATATTTTAGTTTTATGATCCTGTGATTTGTGTTTTCCTTCCCTGTTACCCCCAAGTGCTTGCAAACCTTATGATTGGTCTTGATTCCAACTTGCATCAGGAAGGGGCTCTTTGTCTTTGCCACTTCTTGTCCTTCTGAGCAGGAGCAAAATATATTGCAGAGGGTTTAACTTAGGTGTCATTAGCTCACCACAAATGAGGATTGGGGGCTCAGTCCACAAATGTAGAGTCAGGTCTACAAATGATGTGATAAGCCTATCTTATAGATGGCTTGTGTCAGAACAAGTGGTGAAATTTCCCTACGATTGTCTATGATTCTCAAGTCTCAGGACTCACCCGATGAGTGTTTCCTGTTTAGCAAGCTGATTTCACCCCTCTTTCCACAGTCACACAGCTTCGCTGAAAGTTGGGTTAGGGTAATTACATCTACTCCCTAATGCCTGTGCTCTGTTTATGGTTTTTAGATATCCAGGTCCAGAGAGTCGTGATCTCTGACTAATTGTTCTCTCTTCACTGGACATGTAAACCAATATATTTGCCTCCTGGTTTTCTTTTCTAAATGTTGCTCTTCCTTGAGTGAACCAAAGCTTTGCGCACTTGATGTAATGAGAGCATAATCATCTATACAGACAGAACAAGATCCTTCAGAAATACATGCAAGCTGTAATGCTCTTTGTAATGTTTTTTTTTTTTCTTTGGGAACATCTGCTGTTGGCAATAGGAGTGCATCACTAGAACCTTCCCTGAATTATATCTGCCACTGCCAACAGTTTCTAACCTCAGTAATAAACAAGTCTGAACTTCATTTCTTGCAGATCTAACCAACCCTATAAAATACTCATAACAATGAAGAGTCTGGCTTTAAATTATGCCATAAAAAGTAAATGATATTAATACACCACACTACTTCAGGTAGAGTTCATGTAGTGCAGACACCAATGTGTAAAAATGATAGAAACCTTGTAAGAAGTACTACTCTGAATTGGTGAGCAAAATATTGTAACCAAAATGTAATTGGCTGATGAATGGGTGTAATAATGGTCTTATCCCCACATATCTGTAACGTAGCCTTACTTATTTTCACATTAATTAAATTATGGAATGTTGTGGATCAGTAATCATCAATTTTAAGCAACTTTTGGAATGGATGAGAATAAATGCATAGAATTTTGTTTCTACAGGATGCTATAGTTATACATGAAGTTTATGAAGAAGGGGCAGCAGCTAGAGATGGCCGACTCTGGGCTGGTGATCAAATTCTTGAGGTAAATTAATTGCAAAGCCTATTTTAAAGATATTTGTATTGAGTCCGAAATTGCTTTCTTCAGAGCTCTAACCATTTAGTAGATTCTGATGCTTGTAATGAAGATACCAGTAACACTATGTTCATAAAGCATTTTTTTAACCAATAAAAAAATCCCAGGATATATTATTTCACAAACTTCTATAAATTACAGCTAAAGATTGAGAATGTATTAAATTTTATCAAGCAGGATTGCTTTTGAATTACATCAGTGTCATTTACAAATGTACAATTGCTAAGAATCATCCATCTGCTTAATCTTTTATTTAGAAACCTGCTTTATAGTGTACCTTTGTTATGCTTTTATATTCCTTCAGAATAAATCGCAGTACTAGTCAGCATTAGTACATCATCTTCAACAGTATATATGTTTCATCAATAATCAACATAATTATCAAGATGTAGCACTTTATTATCGTTTTTATAAGCTTGATGTTGTATCTAGATCCCAGCGTGCCTTTTAAAGCATTATACTGAAAAAAATGAAGTGTTTACAGTTTATTTTTAATGTATTTTTAACTGCATTCTGTAACTATACATTGGCATAAAAGCTGAGCTTTGCAGAATCCTGTGCAAATAAGTGGGTGACTGCAGAGTCATTTCAAACTGTTCATGCAGGCTAACTTATGGGACATAGCCTGTGGTGTAAAACCTGTAGACTTGTATTTTGTTTCTTTAATTAGAGTAGTTTGACTAGTTGGTACATGTGCACATAGTCAACATCACATTTTTATTTGTAACTTAATATAAGAAAAAGACTGACAGCAGAATTGTTGGAGACAATTGGAAATTCAAATATATAGAAATAGAGAGGAGAGGGTTAAGAGAGGGATGTTGATGACTGCAAATTAGACTTGAGTCAGGCACTGATGGTTCTAGTACAGCTGTTTCCAGCGTTTCACTCTCAGATCAGGACAAATTCCCAGCACACCCATTTTGCTGTAGTACATGGGGTTAGAAAAATAGTGAGGGGCACTTGGGGAATTGTTTTACAACTCTTTCACAGAACACATTTTTTTAAATGTTAAGGTTATATTTGTTTTCACTTTATAAATGACTGTGTCTGAACAACATGTGATTATTGACCATGTGATAAAAATGGATGAGGTTAATGGATCCTCCGCTGACCAGACAGGAAAATGCAAATGCTTGTACACCATTATATTTGTATGAATTATACCTTTAAAGCTGCCCTAATGAGGCAAATGTACAACAGAACTTAGCTGACTTAAGCCTAATTAAATTTGTTTGACACAGCCCAATATATACATATATGTGTAAATTCAGTTTATTTTATAATTAATATATGACTATGGTTTGATATGAGTAGGACTACAAAAACTGATTTTTCTTCCTACATAGTAACTTATAAAAATATACAATATCATACTTATGTGTTTGTATTACATTCTACAATTACTTTATTATACTTTTATACAATTACTGTTTCATCTTTCCAATTAAACCTTTAAATTTAGACACACTTGCATTTTTTAATATATAACATGCAAATGAATGCACTGATCAGATAATCTGAAAATGTAGGCTTGGAAGGATTAAATTTTATCTGTAAATGTCATATAGCCAAACGCAAACTGGCGAAATAATATTTCCATCAATGGTAATCAAAGATAGGCAAAGTAAGGAAAACGTTGCTTGAGAACTTATTAGAATTTGATTTAAGGATATTTATTTTGTAAATTTTGACATGTGATGTTGACAATTAGTGTATTATCAAGCATAAAACTGTAACACTTTAAAACTCGGCGTCTACTGCGATTACATAATTATTTACTCTCTCACACTCAACGCCATATTTTTCTGCGTCTGCAAACATTTTACTTGATAAAACTAGGAGATGCTTAAAACTCAGAATTTTGTGCAACTGTAAACATTTTGATAATTTAAAAAAGTGCAAAAATAAACATTGATGTCTATTGAAATTATGAACAAATAAAAATTGAATTCTGCCACGCCATCTTAAAGGATATTGATACAGATACTAGATTTGGCTAGATATGGAATCTGAATTTCAAGTTTCAGTACTTTTTCAATATTTCTAAATTCGCTCAGTGCCAATGCACTATTCAAGCTTTCTCTGAACTAGAATGCTTTTCAGATTAGGTCAGGAAGCTTAACTGAGAGCTTCTGTAGTGGTCTTGTGTGCCATCTATTGGAGCAAAGAAAAATAATCATTTTATAGCAATCTTGTTAAAGCTAAAATATTTTCACTTCCTAACTTTTCTGTAAGTTTACATTTGAATATAGTGAATGTAGTAATGAGAACTTGAAAAAATAATGCTCTTACTACATAGGAAAAAATCTAGTTTACAGCCAGTACATAATTTCTTCCTCATGTTTTCTATTCTTTAGCATAATGAAGTTGGGGGGAGGGAGAATCTAAGCTTTCATACCAGCAAAGAAAAAGCAACAGAAACATATAACGTGCAGAGGGAAAAAGACACTTTCTTCTTTGATACTAGGAAGAGAAGTAGCTTTATCAATAGTGAATTGAGATTACTGAACAATGGGGAAAGGCAAGCAGACAAGAGTAAATGCTACAAAGCCACTGATTGACAGCTTTCTGAACGGGAGAGCCAGGACAGACTTATAGAGTACATCTCATTTCAAGTGAGGTGATCCAGTACAAGGCATCATAAGAAAGTACAGAGTAGAGTGTGTAATATTTTTTAAATGTTGGTCTTTAGAAGATAGTGCTCAGCACCATAAAAGATCAGGCCAATGAGTTGTTGGGCCTAGACACCCAAGTTTAAAATCTTTTGGCCTGAAATTTGTAGTAGTGGTAGATACTTTTTTTTAGATATTTACAAGTATGAGTTTTCCCACAGTGATCTATAACACTCACCTCTGCTCAGGACAAGAGGTGATCAACTAAAATATCTATTCGATTTTCCTTGCTTTTCACTAACTGACTTTTCTATTCACTTTGGCTGATTAAGGCAGTAGGTAGGTATCTGCAAATACAAATCACTGAATGTCACATATTGTGCAGTTAATTTTAGTAAACAGGAATTTTGCCTGTGTAAGGACTAGGGGATCGAGCCCCAAGTTAGAACCAATTGATTGGATTTTAGATGACATTTGGAATGATTCTGCCAGTTTACTCTTCAACGGTTTGATGGTTATTCCAGGTTAATGGTGTTGATTTGAGGAATGCTGGTCATGAAGAAGCTATCACAGCCTTGAGACAGACACCTCAAAAGGTGCAACTGGTTGTTTATAGAGATGAAGCTCAATATAAAGATGAAGAGAATTTGGATATTTTCTATGTAGATCTGCAAAAGAAATCAGGCCGAGGATTAGGCCTAAGCATTGTTGGAAAACGGTAAGAACTTGTCTTTACTGCACTGGCATTCCAAGTGAGAATGTATTGTGTCATACAAACAGTTGCAGCCATTATATGTAATGTGAAATACAGAAAGAATGACTCAAGCCGCAAGATCTGACCACTTCATGGATGTTTTCCACCCTGGGGTTTTGATTTGGACTCCTCTAGAAATAACAATGGCATGTATGTCATGTAATAACACTATTTCTGAGGCTATTTGTTGTTACCCTTAGTATTTGGCATTTTATAACTCATAATATTAATAATATCCATTTATGAAAAGTATGGTCTAGTGCAGGCCTGGGCAAAATACAGCCATGGGCTGCATCCAGCCTACCAAGCCACCGGATCAGGCCTATGGTAGCAGTGGGGAGCCCCAGGCAGGCTCCCCAGCTTGCCCCGCAGCCCCACGTGCTGTGCAGAAACGTGGCTGCAGGGCTCCGTTTCTCTTTTAAAATTGGGGGCGAAATTTTAGGAGCCGCCCTGCTCCCAGAACATTCTCATTGGCCGGTTTCTGGCAGAAACCAGCCAATGGGAGCTGCTTGTTAGAATAACAGTCAGCTAAGAAGAATCACGCCCCCTGTCCTGGGCTCAGTTATTCACAAAGCACATGGCCAGTCAGGCAGGCTGGCTAGGAAACATTTTAAGCTCTGCAGGCAGGCAGGCTAGTTTGGCAGCTGACAAGACGCTTGGCTACTGCCTGTTTCTGGCACTCCCCGCCCTTCTCCCCCCCCCCCACGCACACACTCAACATACCCAAATCCTCTGTCCCCCTCTTTCACCCATACCTCCTCCCAGATCTAACACTCCAATCTCCTGCCCCATATCACAATCTCCTACCCAAGGTCACATCCCAAACCCCTGCACTCTAGTCTCCTGCCCTAGGTCACAACCATCTGCTTCATTCCAACTCCCTCCAGATTCCAGTCTCCCTCCTGCACCCCAGTCTCTTACCCTAAGCTCCCTTCTGCACCCAACCTCCATCCCAGACCCCACATTAATATCATGGAAGAGTGTGGCCCTTGACCACTTTCCAAAAATCTTGGTGTGACCCCCCCCATCAAAAATTACTGCCCTCCCCTAGTTTAGTGACTGAGAGTTAACCACTCTTGGGTTTTTTATTCCCAGTCTGTGACTGCTGGCAAGTCCTACTCTTCCTGACTCAGCTTTCCTAGTTTTAAAATACGCATAGTGCTGCTACCTACTAAGGGTGTTAAGTAGCATGTATTTTACTAATCGAATAGTCGATGCATTTTTGTATCGACAATTCGATTAATCGATAGGGCGGCGTTGCCCCTTTGAAACTCCGCCACAGTGGCGCACAGCTGATCCGGGGCTCCGTGCAGCACTGCTGCTTTGAAATGCAGCAGTGTTTCAAAGGAGCAGCACCGGACAGAGCTGGGGATCAGCTGTGCGGCACTGCCCCTTTCAAACACCGCCACGCCGCATGGAATCTGGGCTCCCTACAGTGCTGCCACTTTGAAGTACTCCCTTCTTCCCTCCTCCCTTGCTGCCTCTATCTGATAGAGGCAGCAAGTGGGGAGGAAAACAACTAGTTGACTGTCCTGTCGATTATCCAATAAGTATTTGCTTATCCAATAGCAGACTAGTCCTTAACATCCCTAGTACCTACTATCTGGAAGTGTTTTGAGGATTAATTAGAGAGCTCTTCAATCACTGATTATAAAATACTAGTAAAAAATGGGGCAATTAATAACAGCTGCTTTAGTAAAAAATAGCTTTTTGCTGATGTGTTTTTAAAACTGTTCTGTTAAAGTTGTTTGTATTAAAGCTACAGTATATTAAATGTATCGTCTATTGCTAGAACAAACTTCAGGTCAGCACAAGAAAAGTCTCTGATCAGTCTTGGTGCATGTAAACATCACCCCAACTTCTGTTTCTTATTGCAAAAAAAAAAAATCATTATGCAATTATCCCAACTGCTTGTGGTCAGTAAAGATTCTTTGGTAGTTTTCATAAGAATGGAGATGTTTAACCCCAGTGTTGTGGATATATTTTCATGTGGGTAATTTAATTCTGCTTCCTCGAATTGGATATGGTATTCTCCAATCCTCCCCACAACTGTCTCCATGCTAGACTGTTGTGTAGTATTGCTAAGTGCTCCTATAGTGGTTGTGTTCCCCTTCCCCCACCCCCTCCCGGAGCTTGCTGGATTTCTGTGAGAGATTAAATTATTCCTCTGTACAGTTAGTAGTATTAGATATCATTTTGTTTGTGAAGCACTTAAGATCCTTCTGGATAAAAAGGTACTGTATACATTAAGAATAGTAATAGAAATGTAGCCGTGTTAGTCTGGTGTAGCTGAAACAAAAAACAGGACTATGTAGCACTTTAAAGACTAACAAGATGGTTTATTAGATGATGAGCTTTTGTGGGCCAGACCCACTTCCTCAGATCAAATAGTGGAAGAAAATTGTCACAACCATATATACCAAAGGATACAATTAAAAAAAATTACCTCTCTTTGGCCCTTTACTAATCCACGCTGAAATAGCTGGACTAGGTTCCAAGAGATTCTTTAGGAGCTACTAAGGGCATTCTTCCTTGTTCTGTGGCTGGTAGAGCCACTCATCTTGTCCACTTCATGCTTTAACCCAGCTCTACCCTGCTTTTGCTAGCCTCACTCTCTAGCTACATGGGAAATCCCACAGAACTGGATCCTGCACTGCCCTGGGTACACAAATTTATATGCAAACTACAAAAATCTCTGTACAGTTCTCTATACTCTTCTCTGTGCCTGGGGCCCTCTAGGGCTGCAAAGAAGAGATTGGATTTGGCCCTGTATAAGGGGAAAAAAATCTAACATGAAACACTTCTTACCAAGCATTTCAAGAGATAGTCCAACTCTATCCTTAGCAGATTGTGCCTTGGTTTCAGGGCAGTATTTTTATATTACAGTAGCATATGCTTTTCTTATTTGAACAGATTGTACACACCAGAACTAATAGCATAAGGGGGAAGGGAAATAGTGCATTTTTTTTATTTTAATGAGTTTAAAATCTGTAGCTTATAATCACTTCAGAAGGTCAGGTGTAGTCTAAAATTAGTTTCTCAGCTCCCATGTTTCTTTTAATGTCTCTTAAATACATGCAATCTGAATTGAACACACAGAGACTAGTGGATTGTGTAATTAGCCATATGCTTCTTGTATTGTCAGAAATGGAAGTGGAGTGTTTGTCTCTGACGTTGTGAAAGGAGGAGCTGCAGACCTAGATGGGAGATTAATACAAGGAGATCAGATCTTGTCTGTTAATGGGGAGGATATGAGAAATGCCTCTCAGGAGGTTGTTGCTGCTATCCTCAAAGTAAGTACATACTACATTTTTAGATACGAAACTGCAGTTACTGACAGTGTGCAAGGTAATCATCTTGGAGTGTAATTTACACATAACCAGGACAACCTAAAACCGATTATCAAGACAGATAGGAATTTGATATGGAAATTACATTGAGATTCATTTCATTTTAGCTGTACATGTATATTTATGTAGTGGCAAAATTAAGATGCAGATATTATGTTAGGCATTTATTTGAGAGTCTAGCCATTTTTTCAAGCGATGGAAAAAACATGAAAACTGAGAGGCATATAATATTGTGGAACTGAAACTTTTCTAGCTTGCACTAACCTAGCAGCCATCCAATGTAGTGTACATTTGTTCTAGCTAAGGCTTTCTGCACGTGTTGGTGCCATTTTTCTGAAGTACTTGGGATCAAATCCTGATCAGACATACATCCAGAGCACAGACAAGTCTGTGCAAGGAAACTCTGCACCTTTCTTTACTACACATTCAATAACACTGTCCATGGAACTGTGGAAAAGAGTATTATGGATGGGCCTTGGGCATACGGGGCTGGATAAAAAATTAGGTTTTAGGTTTCAACATTCAATGGTTTCTTAACATTATGGCCTAAAACTATGTTAGTAAGTCTAGGAGAGCAGAAATGTCACAACCCTGTTTAAATACTGTGTATTATATTTTATTATCTTCCAAGTGTGCTCAAGGGCTAGTGCACCTAGAGATTGGAAGACTGAGAGCTGGTTCTTGGTTATCATCACGGAAAACATCCCAAAGCAATCAGGTTAGTGACAATTCTATCAACAGACAATAAAGCCACTGCGGTCTGCATGGAATGTAGATGAAGACCTGTTTGGAGCAGCTGACATAATCTGGGTCATAGATTATTGTTTTAAAATTATCATTATGCAGTACTGTTCTTTTTCATCATTTTTAAGTAAATCTCATTGATGTATAAACTGTTTCAACCAGGTGTTAAATACTGGGCAAGTGAAAAGAATGAGTCAGTGCTTTCCTTTTCAGCACGTCTCTGGTTTGAACATACCACAAACATTTAATCACTTTTCCATCTTAGAAGTTCCCCTGTGATATTTTGAGTCAGCAGGAGGCCACACTGATGCACAACAAGCCCCCAAAGTTCGGGGCCTCAATGGCCTGACTGCAGGCCAAATATCAGTTCTGCCAGCCCATACTTGTTCAGAACAGGCCAGCAAATAAACAATTAAGCAGTCTCTGGTAGACTAGGCCAGCGGTG
Organism: Pelodiscus sinensis; assembly: GCF_049634645.1. Classification (NCBI taxonomy): domain Eukaryota; kingdom Metazoa; phylum Chordata; order Testudines; family Trionychidae; genus Pelodiscus; species Pelodiscus sinensis. Next base: position 16,318,351 of record NC_134719.1, read on the forward strand.
CGCAACCCTGTGGGTCGCAACCCTCTTGGGGGTCGCAACACCAGGCCGACCACCATTTTTTTCCGAGCTCAGCATGTACACAGTGGGGGAGCGGAGCAGCAGGCGAGTGGAGCGGCATTTAAAGGGGCCGCTTTTTTTTTTCTTTCCCTTTCACTCAAAATTTTCCTAGGGGTTGCGCCGGGAGAAAGGTCGCACACCACTGGACTAGGTGGCAGTCTAGGTGCCACGTCCTTGTTCGGGGCGGGGCAGCAAATAGACAATTAAGCAGTGTCTGTTAAGCTATCTGATAGATTATGAGCCCGGGCCCTGGGTCAGGGCAAGGCAGCACATAAACAGTAAAGAGGTTCAAAGGTGCAGGCCTGTCTGCAGGCTGAGCCAGGGGTTGGGTCTCCTTGCTGACAGAGAGCCGACACGCACAGGAGCTTATTTCCCTAAAGGGGGAACCTACCACCCAAGGGAAGAGGCAGGGGGGGACCCAGGCCCATCCGCTCCACTGCATCCCAGCCCAGAGCTATGTGGAAAATATTGCACTCAAATAACACGCAGAACAATTTTCAGCTTTACTTATTTTTTCCAGAATAAAAGAAATGCTTCACTTTTCAAACACGGCACATTTTTAGCACTTGCATTATGAGCACTGTTTCCATCAGAACTAAAATCCGTGTGTGACAGTGGAGAGTGGCATTACCTGAATTGCACTATTTTGAGGAGGAAAACTTAAGGTTATAATAGAAATTCCTTCTAGGAACTCTAGCTCACACACCAAAGTATTTACATTGTGCAAATCAGATCTCTCCCTGGGAGCACCCAGGCAATGCTTTCAGACCACATTATCACTGTTGAAGATGTAGTATGCGGTCTCCCACTCTGTACACAGGCTGCTGTATGGACAATTGTATGAAGCCCACCCTAAATCCATATATAGACATTTTCAGAGGTGTTCTAAAACTCACAAATCCCATTGAACTCAACAGTTGCCTCAAGTACTAAACAAAACACCTTTGAAAATCTGGTTCTATTATTTAAGTGTTTAAATATGGATTTAGGAACATAAGAACGGTTGTACTGGGTCAGACCTAAAGGCCCATCTAGCCCAGTAGCCTGTCTGCCGACAGTGGCCAACACCAGGTGCCCCAGAGAGGGTGGACCGAAGACAAAGATCAACCTATTTGTCTCCTGCCATCCTTCTCCAGCCTCTGACAAACAGAGGCCAGGGACACCGTTTCTATCCCCTGGTTAATAGCCTTTTATGGACCTAACCTCCATGAAATTATCTAGCTTCTCTTTAAACTAGGAGCCTTTGTTGCCCATGTTTTGATCAGTATTATTAATGCTGAAAACGTTTGTCCTATAGAGTATGAATTTAGGGAGACATAGGGTGAAAACTGACTTGAATTCTGATAATTGCATGATGAATAGATTCTTGAAATCCTGGTAAGAGGGGGGCGAGAGAGAGAGAGACCGACCGACCTCTCTGGTCTGGTGACATCCATGGTCTGGCATGATTTTACTTAGCCAGACGACTTACCTTGGGTGTGGCCAAGTTTCCCGTGGTCCCATAAAGTTTGTTTACAGCCACCGGTCCTGGCTCTGTTCTGTGCTTTCATTTATCATTAATTTACCCCTAAGTGTCTTCTAAGTGGCCAGTAAGCAGCGGAAGTGCTGGTAATGCTGCTAAACAATATTGACCTCCCGTTGTCCGGCAGATTCTCTGATTTGGCACAGATCAGGTCCTGAGAGTGCTGGACTAGAGAGATTTTAACCTGTACATCAATTGCCAAGGCTTGACAATTAATGTAATCTACTCGCCCGTGGCAAGTAGATTTTAGCCTGGCGCAGCCAGCGCATGCATAGCATGGTCTGCGCATGCGCAGCATGCAGTTCCGCGCGGCTGGCGAGCGGGGCTTGCCGCCGCTTGGCAAGCCCTGTCACTTGCAAATACTGGCTTATGTGAACTAAGAAGCTACTGTTGAAAATATGGCTTCCGCTCAGTTTTCACATAGATCCACCAAAATTTATTTTATGTCAACTTATTATCTGTTGAAGTTCTAATTTGGTAAGTGCTGTATGGACCAACATTTAAAAAAAATGTTCTACATCATTGCAGTAGTCCAAATATTTAAATTTGGTGACTGAGAAATGGTTTTTAAGCTCCTCTAAATTGTGATACTATAAAGAAAAGAATTCAAAGGATACAACAATGGCTGTCATAGGTATAAACAGGTTTTTGTGACAATTCATTTATCACTCTTCTTCATTTCCATTTAACAGTACTGTGCAGTACATGTCCGCTTCTCACAGCATAAACATATGTGTCTGGTTTGTACTACATCTCTAAGATTTGCCTCTCTCTGAACTGCTCAACAGAAACATGCTTGGCCTACATGAATTTATTTCTGAGTTTTATTCCGGACTAGTTCATTGAGCTCTCCAGAGAGTAGAGAGCTTGTGCTAATGAGTTATCCATACAGTCTAAGGAACACTAATCCTGATTCCCCCCGCCCCCTCCCCCCCCACACACACACAAAGAAATTTTATTATCACTTTGTCGCTTGAAAATCTACTTGACTAGAAATGTTTCTGGGTGCAAAGCATGCATGGCTGCAGGTTGGCCACTGGGATTCAAGTTTGGATGGTTGAAAAGTTGTGGAAACTATCAAGACTGGTTTGAACCCCTTAGTTGCTACATTTGGATAGAAACGAATAGTATGTTAAATAGCATGTCATTCGCCTACTTCAGGTTATCCAGACAACAGATATCTTCTTTGTCCCCTTGCTTTTCTATCCCATTTTGTCCTTTTCTACATCCATGGATTGGACTTGTACTCAAAATACAAGTATCCCTTTATGATCCTCTGCATCTCTCTACCACCAAACTCAGCTTTCAAACATCATGTGGATCATGCCCTAATGTCTCATTTTTAATCCCACTGGTCCATCCCACTTGCTGTTCCTTTCTGCTTTCACTGTCTGTTACTTTAATATAATACACATGCTTGATACAAATCCAGGCCTTGGGGTGGATTTATCCTAGCCTTAGCGAACAAATCTCTCACCAGGCTGTCCAGGGAAGGGAAGCTATGACTGATGAGGCTTAAGAGTTCAGGTGGGCCTACAAAATAATTCTCTACCCATCCGAAAGCATGTACAGTTCCTTCTCCAAACCACGTATGCACAGGTACAAGCCAAACGTCCCTGATTCCTCTCATGAAAAATGCGTCTGTGGGGAGGGAGGAGGTTGAGGTCCTCAACGTGTCCTGCTGCAGAACTCAGAGCCCTGCAGCTGTTCTCTACATCCCTTATTCAGACTCTTTATTTGCCTTGGAAATGCAAGGCAGAGGCCTAGAAACTTTCTGTTTGACATGAAGCTGAGCACTCTCTGTGCAGTCCCCAAACATGAGCGCCAAATGCTTTACTCCCACGGACAGTCCTCTGGCAGAATCCCAAGGCAGGGAAATTCTGTGAAAATCCATGGACCTTTTTCCAAATTCCTTCAGTGGAGACAGAGCAAAAAGTAACCAGCTCCACTGCAGAAGCAGTTGTGCCTGACAACAGAATTCACAGATGTTCTGAGATCTGCGCACAGGGTTGTACATCAAGAAGGCCCTACCTATAGCCTTCTACAGTTCCCTGGCATCGTTACTGTGTTGCTTTTCCTACCCACGGCTGCCACTGGAACACCCTTTAAAAGGGATTCACCAGCACAAAAGGGGCTTGATATCAAAGCTGCAGTCTCCCATGACTCTATGGACTCACGTGGAGAATCCCCACAGGCTGTCAGTTAGGGGGCCTGACACAATTGTCAGGCACGTGGGTAAGCTGGGAGAGGGGAGGGGACAGCTTCATACTCCTGGAAGCAGCAGGGACATGGGCAGGGGTGGGGGCTAGCCTCCCCACAAGCCCTTCAGCCTCCAGGGCTCCAGCGGTGATTTAAAAGGCCAGGGGCTCAGGCTGCTGCCACAGTGGTTGGGAGCCCCAGGCCCTTTTGAACGGCCTTGGGGCAGTTGCCCACTTTCCTACCCTTTCTCCCCCCTATTACCCTATCAGTGGGCCTGCTAGCAATGGAAAATGCACCACCCCTCTCATCCTTGCCCACACGCCAGGCCAGAGACAAGTGGAACTGTGCCATGGAGGTTTCTGATCCCCACCGCCATGTGGCCAGGAGCAGATCTGCACCTGAGTGGTCCCCACTGTAAGTGTGTCTGAGAAGTGTAATCTGGCCCTTGTTATTTAAGAGCAGTATTGTGTATTGTGCTTTGGAGAGGAATGTGTAGTGCATGTCTGAGGTTCCAGCGCAGACGCCCTGTGGATGCAGGATGCAGGAACTCTGCAGTCCGAAAGCCATTGAATCTATCACTAGATTCACTCTTTTGGCCCAATTGGGCCCCTTGTTTTAGAAGAACAAACCTGGGGATAAAGCATTTGGTTTGCCCCACCGTTACTGGTTTTATCTTTATTTTCAGGTGAACCAGCACAGCATGCATAGTCATTTTCATCCTACCCTGGCTCCAGTCATCACTACTTTACAGAACTTTGTCAGCACCAAGAGGTTGTCAGCAGACGCATCTCAGAGAAATTCAGGTACAAACTAGAGAGCGATCCCAAAGTCACTGTGTATTATTCTGCAAAGACATTGACCTTTGTTATGCTGCTTTTTTTAAAACAAAAAAGTCCTATATGAGCCGAATGTGGTTTCCTAATCCACCTCTCACAAGATTTATTCTGACATTCCAACCTCCCTGAGCAACTTCCAGCAGCTGCCATTCTTTTAAGTAAATTCCCAGAGAAATGTTTCCTCCTTCTCTAAATATACACTTCCCATTCCTCTCCCCAGTTTCCTTTACCTGAATAGACAAGATTCTTTCCTATTACATCAATCCCTGAGAGGGCATCAAATATTGCCATTTGTTTGGCATGGCTGCTATAATTCACTTCCAACTTTACTCGTTAGCAGTGTGCCCATCCTAACCTCTGAGAGAACCTTTAAATCCTATTCTGTATTGTATGTGTTAGGGACGTCACCGTGTAGATGACTACACAATCGATAAGCCTGAGTTTATTGGTTAATCCTGTCAATTACATACACGTACACCCCTTGCTGCCTCTGTATCACAGGCAACATGGGAGGTGTGAACCTGCGCCTGTGAGGAGCCAGCTTCTAAGCTGGTTCCCCACAAACACCAGATCCTGTGGAGTTACCTGCTCTCCCCTCCCCCGCACTGCTGCCTAACCTGAGAGGTAGCAGTATGGAGGTAGCAGTATGGAGCTGGTACGTGAGGGGAGCCAACTTTTAAGATAGAGAGGTAGCAGTATGGAGCTGGTACGTGAGGGGAGCCAGCTTTTAAGCTGGGTCTCTGTGCATGCCAGCTCCACAGAGGCAGCGGAGGGACAGGCAGGAACCGGTGCTTAAAAGCCAGCTCCCCCCAAGCACTGGCTCTGCCTAACCCCCTACCCCCACCCACAGCCTGTATCAGGCTCACCTCTGGCAGAGGCTGTTCTGTGAATGCCGATGCAGCTTCTTTCCGCAGGGAACTCAGGCCCACCGCAGGCAAGGACTGCTGCTGCCACATGTTGCTGCCTCTGTATCAGAAGCAGCAACACAGGGTGGCAGGTGGGAGCCGGTCTGCATGGGGAGAAGGTTTGTAAACCAGCTCCTTTCGCGGACCAGCTCCCACCTGCCACCCTGCACTGCTGCCTCTGATACAGAGGCAGAAACGTGGGGGGCAGCAGCCCCTGCCCTCAGGGGGCCCGAGTTCCCTGCGGACAGGAACGTGGTGGGTTGAGAATGTGAGTAGTCGACTAATCAACTACTCGCTTACATCCCTACCTGCAACACCACACTGCTGCCTCTGTAGATGCTGATGCAGCTTCTGTCCACTGGGAACTTGGGCCCCCTGTGGGCAGGGGCTGCTGATGCCCCACGTTTCTGCCTCTGTATCAATTGACTACTCGCATTCTCACCCTCCACGTTCCTGTCTCTATATCAGAAGCAGCAAGGGGTGAGGAAACAGGAGCTGGTACTGGGGGAAGACGGCTTAAAAGCTGATGCCCCCAGCACTATCTCCATGGTGCTTCCTGTCCCCCTGATATAGAGGCAGCAACGGAGAGGGTGGGGTGGAATGCGAGTAGTCAACTAAATGTAGCTACTACATTTAGGAGCCGGGCGGGCAGGCAGCCAAGCTCAGTTTCTGCTCTTGTCAGGTCGGGGCCAGACCCCGCTGCAGCTCTGCAAATTAAAACACAATAGGAGCTGGAGGGAGTGGGGGGCAGGCTGCCTGGCACTTCCTTTTAATTTGCAGAACCGTGATGGGGTTTGGACTGAGTTGGCTACCTTCCCCTACTGACTAATCGAGTAGTCAATAGAATTTTTATCGACTACTCGATTAATAAAATAACCTCATTTTAACATCCTTAGTTGCAGCGGGCTCCCCAGGAGTGGAGACGGAAGTGCAGTGGCTGTCGGCTCTGCCCCTGGGGACTATTGAATAGTAGTGTCACCACTAAAATTTGATGCCATTACATGAGTATTCAATTACAAGCTATCTAACTTCCCTAGTATTTGTGTGCAATATCATATATGTATAATCTGTATAGAAAAGTACTTCAGAGTGTTAATCAAAGTAATTAATTGTTGAAAGAGACTGATACCATTGATCTTCAGAAACATACTCGCAGTATTTTAATTGAAGCCAACACATTTAATGAGAGATCCTTTCCAGAGACTTACCCGTCAAAACCCTGGATTTAAATATGCAAACTTTGAGGCCATTTTGCTCCAGGTCCACACTTTTTGCTGGTAAACCATCTCCAATTCTTCTGTATAATTTTAGTGTTTTTTTAAGCTTGAACTGTAGCTAGTTGTATGCCACAAGGAATCTGTGCCAAGCTGACTGATTAACTGGATGTCTGTTATTTACGAATACCGCACAAATTAGAAAAGGAAATCAATAGAACTTTGGCAGGCATGAACCAGACTTATTCAGTACCCTTTGTGGTAGGGGCACTGTGATTTATGAATATTAAGCTGATCTTTAATTGAGTGAAATACACAATAGGTCTATATTCCCATGGCCAACAAAACACTGCTATTCAATAGATTTCGTGAGCAACTGCTGCATATAGTGGATGTCACAGTGGCATCCATCAAACAGAGTGATTGCATCCATGTTTATCGCTTGGTGAAAGAGAAATCCTGTCCTCATCACATGATCAGTGCCCAAGAGGGCTCTGCTTCTGCTCAGTGATAACTTGGGCTAGTCAACCTGAGACCATTGTCACCTGACAGTGTGAGCTCTTAATTATATTATCTCTTAATGACAGAAGCTAATTTTTTTTTCTTTTTTTATTAGGAGTAGATATGGACCTGAGGACTGTGGAGATAATAAGGGTCAGTGAGTTATTTTCTGAAAGGTGGTATCTCCAATGAAAGCTGTTAATTTTTCAGGACTTTTTGCGTGCAAAACTGCATTATTATTTAGTTGGCGTTGGCACATTGTGGTTTTATTTATAGTTTGATATGTGAGGTGTTATTACTGGATTAGACATGTATTGCTGCCTGGATATCTCTGTTTCCTTTGTAGGCTTGGGTTCCTATCCTGCAAACTCTTGCTACCTGGCATAGTTCTCTGTACAATGAATACAATGTGATTGCTTCTATTAAGAGTATAGTAAGCCCGATAGTAATAGATAAAGGAGCAGGCTGTCGTCTAGCAGAAATGTTGTGTTGAATCACTGAGTACAGGCGGGAAATTTTGGAGCATAGGCCATATGGACTAATTAGTAACCGTTTTGTTGTTGTGTGCGTTATGGATTGTTGCCATGGTGAATGGTTATGATATGTTTCCCTCTTTTAGGGACCAAATGATGCCCTTGGCATCAGCATAGCAGGAGGGAAGGGAAGCCCATTAGGAGACATTCCAATCTTTATTGCCATGATTCAAGCTAGTGGAGTAGCTGCACGTACCCAAAGGCTCAAGGTAAGTACAAGAGGAAATATAGATCACCACTTCTCTTATTCACTACTGTATCTTAGACAAGGAGCTCTCAAATATTTGTAAATGTGGGCCACCCGTAGATAGGCACTTTGCTGCTGCTGACTGCAGTACATCTCCTTGACAATTACTTTGATTACCTATGTGAAAACGTAACATTAAGTTGTAAATATTTTTGCACGGGTCCCTTAATGCAGTTCAGTAGCTGGAACTAGAGAGAAAAGTTAGCACTACATGACCAGTCAGCTCTGTAAGTAGTTTTATGGGTAATAGGTGGCCTATGAACAACAGCTGGTGCACACCCTAGATCTTATATAGAACGAGGCAACACATAACTGATTTTAAATTGAAACTGACTTTCATGTGCTAAAACAAAATAAAATTACACTTTTCTTATTGTCACTTGGCTTTTATATACCAGTAATGAAGATAAATTTGAAAGACTGTTGCTATTACATTTCAGTTTTTGATGAACTACTGTGTTGAAAATCCCACAATTAGTGGGTAGCTTTTCAGGATAACAATAATTATTAAAATGTTTGTAATCGATAAATACCTACATGAGGAGCAAAAAATTTGGTAACAGACTCTTCAGTCTAGCAGACAAAAAATATTACAACATCCAGAAGCTGAAAGTTGAAGTTAGACTAATTCAGACCAGAAATATGATGTAAATTTTTAACAGTGGTGCATAATTAACTATTGGAACAACTTATCAAAGTTGTGGTGGATTCTCCATCACTTGCAATTCTTAAATCAACACTGAATGCTTTTCTAAAAGATATATGCTAACTGAAATAATATTTTGGGGAAATCCTACATGATTGTTATTCAGAAGGGCAAATTATATGATCCACTCTTGGAGGGATTCGGCACCAAAACACTAAAAATCCTGTGCACAGTATTTTTAAAAATCTGAATCTTTTATTTGTAAAAATAGCAAACTATAATCATCCCATGCCTCCTAAACTTCTGCAGGTAGGGTGTTGTGATGAACATAGCCAGCTGCTGTGGCAGTGGCCTCTGGATGAAAGGCAAACCTGCAGCACTTCTGCATTTTCTGTGCAGAAAAAATATATCCGCACACATGCACTGGTGCAGAATTCCCTGAGGAGTAATGTCAGTGTGACATGTCTACACTGCAGTTAAATACCTGTGGCTGGCCCATGTCCGCTTACTTGGGCGTAAGGGGCTGGTTGAATTGCAGTGTTAACATTTGGGCTCAGGCTGGAACTGGGACTCTTGACACTCTTCCCACTTGTGTGGTCCTAGAGCTCAGGCTCCAGCCAAAGTCTGAACATCGTCACTGCGATTAAACAGCCTCTTAGCCCGAGTATTGCAAGCCTGAGTCAGCCGACATGGGCTACCTGTGGGGTTTTTAATTGCAATGTAGACACGTCTAAGGAACCCTTCTGGCCTTTGAAGCTATGAATCATAATCTATGACATGACCTACTTGAAAGAAGATACATAATGTGCGCAGGAAAGCCATGACTTTGATCCTACAATGAGATCCTCTAGCACATACCCCTGCAAAGTTCTTAACATTATTTTTCCAGTGTGTTAAGCCCCAGTATATCATAACATATGCTTTATTAGATTCAAAAGCTTATGTATTTATTCATTTATGAATTAATATTGATAGTGCCTGCTTTCTTATATTATAGTAAACACAAACATATGTGCCCCTCTCCTTATCCATGTATGTCGACATGCACGTGGCCTTTCCACGTGGAATGAAAATGGTTGGTTGCTAATGTCATTGTTCCTTGCAAATGTAAGCAATAGAATATGACCCTTCTTTATCTGGGTGTTATTTTTAAGGAAACGTGCATTATGCTTATTCTGAAGAATGCAGAATGATCAGTGGAAATACAAAATCCTCACAAAAGGCATACTGTATATGAGAAGCATGAGTGTGCAGTGCCAAGTTCATAAGGAATTTTAAGCATCCTTAAATTTAATTTTCCTTAATGCTGGTAATTTTCCATTACTGTTGTACTTTTAGGTTGGAGATCGGATTGTCAGTATTAATGGGCAACCTTTGGATGGGCTGTCTCACGCTGATGCTGTTAATCTACTAAAGAATGCTTATGGGAGCATTATCCTGCAGGTATGGTGATAAATTGAACATGCAGCTGCATGCGGGTAGATAAGTGATGTTCAAAAAAGACTAAGCATCACTGGCACACGACATCAGAGCACAGTGGGGTGCTTCTTGATGTGAATTATACAGGATGAAAGCAATAAATTATTATTTTCATTCAAAAATTCTTTATTGCCACACATACAGACTGTGAACATGATTATATAAAAGCATAACGGGGAACAAAATGACTTGTTGCTACACATGATAAAGCAACAAAGCTTTTAGCTTCCAACACTTTTTAAAAATGGAAGTTAGCTACAAACATGGCATGATTCCTTCTCTTCTGCTGCTAGACTGTGACTGAGCCGTCCAAAGTGTTAATTTTCTTGTTTGCGAAAGTACAAAAAAGTAACTCTACTTGTGTGTTGTGTAAATGATTGCATCACAATTCAATATATTAGGGTACATCTAGACTATAGGCTTTTGTTGACAGAAGTTTTGTCGACAGATACTGTTGACAAAGCTTCTGTTGACAAAGAGTGTCTAGGCTACATCCAGATCTGTCGACAAAGCAAGAGGCTTTGTCGACATGACAGTGTAGACGCAAAGGACAGTGTAGAGGCAATAACGCCTTCTGTCGACAGAACTCTGTTAACAAAAGGCATTAGTCCTCATAGAATGAGGTATACAGCCGTCGACAAAACTGCTGAGTTCTGTCGATGTTATGTCGACAGAACTCAGCGGCAGTGTAGACGCAGGTATTGTTTGGTGGACAAAAGTCCACTTTTGTCAACAAAACCCTGTAGTCTAGACACACCCCTAGTGTGTAGGATTGAATACCAATCAAACTACCATACTTGAGTGTACAGTTGATAAATGGCAATTAAGAATAGTCTTGGGAAGAAAAAATCATCTCATCTAAAGAAGTGGGCTTACCCACAAAAGCTCATGATACTATATATATATTTGTTCATTTCTAAAGTGCCACAGGACTACTCATTTTTATTGAAGAATGTGTATTTTTTATTTTTGATTACAGCACCCCTTTTCTGTTTCTCCAGTGTACAGAACTTAAACCTGCCAAGGGTATTAGCTACAACAATGCACAAATTAAAATTCAAAAAAGAAAGAGCTTGTGATAAATAGTGAAGTGACATCACATTAATCTATTGAGTCAGCTCCTCAGATGTTCTAAATCAGAGTAGCTCCATTGAAGTCAATGGCTCTAAAGCAACTTACTCCAGTTGTGAAAGATATAAGGCTAAATACTTAACCTTGGAAATGAAAGGATAGTGTAGTGGTTTGCCTACCTGTTTCTTTGTAAACCAGCTTAAAGGTGGGAAGATGCTGTCATTTAGTGGTCTAATTGTTCCCTACAATTATATTCACTACTAGTCTTTTTTTGACAGGGATAAGAAAGCTTAATCTTTATACAAATAAATAGGAAAAATGCACTTCAAAGAGGAGGGTCAAAATACTGCTGATACATAGAGCTGCTATAAATATTATAAATCAAGTTTTCCAAAAAGCCCACTCTAAAATGTATTATTAATATTATGGTGAAGCAGATCTTAATTGACTATTAGGCTTCTCATTTTGTGTCTCAAAGTTAATGTAAATATCAAAGTGGTAGGAAGATATTGAATGATACTGAAATCAGTTTTAGACTAGCTTATTTTTTCTTATATTTGTTCATGAACTGCTGACGTGGTGGTAGGTGGGTCAATTCTGCAGCTGAAGTCCAGCGAGAGCTTTTTCTCCCACATTCACAACTGCTAGAATACTTAGAATTTACTTAATTACCCTTACAGATTTTGTATTTTTTTTCTCAGTACAATGCAGTTCTTTTCCACAAACATTAAAAAAAAATCTCTTTTGGGAAGCTACAAAGTTTTTATTTTTTTATAATGCAGTTGGACAAGTAAAGTATTCAGGTATATTAGTGGAGGCTGTAAGTATGCTGAACAGGAAATAAATTACATTAATGAGAAGTACTGGTATTTTTCAATATTTTTTTATTAAAACAGTATAAGTGGAATAGTTCTATCAGTCTAGTAATCATGACTGACATGTCATTAAGTAATTGTATTTATTATCAAGTTAGACCACCTCGTGACAAACTGCACTGAAAGGTCAGATAATTGTGTTCACTGGGGTGGAAAGGCTTATTATCGGGATGTCCTGGGAAGGGAGTTAAAGGAGTTTGCAAATGGGAGATTAGGTTCTCGGGGGAACAATCATCCCTTCCGGCTGTTTTGATGCTTTGGTTTAAATTAATCTGCTTTCTGCAGGTGTAGTAATGAGATAAGAAGCTTTTTACAAGGTTGTTGAACTCTGATACATTCTTACGGCCACAGATTTGTGAATATAGATTTATTTTGCCATCAGGGTTTATTTAACAAGGAAATACGACAATTCCCCTCCCCCCCCCCCCCCCCCCCCCGGAATATTGGAATAAATTTGTTTACAACAGCTTCTACCTTCTGAACTGTGTGCAATTCTGCTGCCTCCTCCCCCCAGCCACCCCAAGGTGAAATCTAGAACATGAATCTCCCCTTAAAAGTGTGGCATTCTGTTTTTTTCATGATGATTTTACTAAGAATCACGGTCCGATGTGTTAGGACAGAGGCTCTCAATCCTTTTCGTTCTGAGCCTCTCCCCAACCACACCATTAAAAAACTCCAGGGCCCAACGAGGGAAGCCTCAGGGCTCTGGGTTTCAGCCATCAGGCAAAGGGCGACTTGGGGTTTTAGTCCTGCAGAGGGCCAGGGCTCAGAACTCCAAGCTTCAGGTGATGGGGGGCCCTTGGGCATAGGTGGAATTTGACTTCTGAGGAGGAGAAGTAGGGCCCAGTGGGGTTTGGGCCTGCTCTAGATGGCAGGGCGCGGGGGAGGAACACATCCTCCACTCCCTGACACATCACAGCACGCCACCCAGCTGGGGGACCTATTTGAAATCATGGGATGGTGGGCGGGCGGAGCCCACCCACCTTCTAAAAGCCCCTCCCCAACCTTATGGGAGGGACACTGGACCCATGTTCAACTGATTGCTCGGGCCAACCAAAAATGATGATGCTCTTTCTGGCCCTCCGAGAGTAGGCTATGGTGCAGGAATACAGATAGTGTCTAGAAGATTATGTCCTGACCCCATATCTGACATTTTCTTGCATCCCAATTTTCAGGTCGTAGCTGACACCAATATCAGTGCCATAGCGAGCCAATTAGAGAGCATGTCTGCTGGATGTCACCTTAACTCTCCTACTCCTGAGTGTCATTCTGAAGATCCAGAGTAAGTATGTGCTCTTTGATGCTGGAGTACTTTAGTTCAGAGAACTGCCTAAAGGATACTAATTTCCCTTCCCCTCAAACATGGGATAATGTGTTTTATCTTGTCTCTTGTCATTTGTTCTCAACCAATTTTTCAGCACCTTAGAAATGCTTACTATTGCCATCTAGTGGCAAATAGTGGAACAATAGTGTCTGCCTTCATCTGGTAATTCAAGTGTGAATCTTCATACTTTTGTTTTGATGGGTTTCCAAAAAGCACACCTCCATAGATTTTCCAGTTGATGTGTTGTCATGATGGTTTTGCTCCTGTTTCACAGCTTCCTCTTTGAAATGATTTACGACAGCAGCAATTCAAAACAATCCATTATTTTGGGGATAAAACAAGAAGAGGCTTGCAGAAAGCAGGGGTTGTGATAGAAATATTACAAAATGTGCAACAAAATTGTTTTTCTTTCTCCCTTGAATTGTTTTTCCCTTAATAACATGAAGAAATATTACAGATACAGATGAGTAACATCTGATTATAGCTATCTAAATTACAGATATTCTGTCCATTGCAAGCATTAGATAAGACTCAGAGAAACTTACAGGCAGAAGACCTTCATAGTCCATCCCTATATCATACAGCATTAGTCTCAACCACACATTTTCCCCTCTCTCCCCCCCCCCCCCTCAGTTTAAAGTGTTCCAAGCTGTTGAGCTCCCAACACTTTCCTTGGAAGACTATGTGGCAGAAGAGCTCCCTTCCTGATAGTTTTTCGTGGTATTCAGGTTAATTTCTTTTCACCCTTCAATATAACTCAGATTATGTTGCAGACATTTAGCTGTGTTACTATACATACTTCCTTAATCTTTTTGTGCTCTTTTTGCCCTTTGTTTTTGCTGTTTGTTTTTATTTGTTTTAAAAATTGAGGACAATTTGGGGACACTAGTAACATTTTGTAAACACAAAATAAACCCTTTTAGTTGAGGTCTAGAAGTGAGATGCTAGAGAGACTCATGCTGCACTAAAGCTGAAGTGTATCACTGCTCTACAAGATTGGTTACATTATAGGAAATAAATTACCTATATGGGCTCAGATCAGCTATTTCCTCAAATACAAAGCTGCTCATTTCTTTAAAAATGGGTTGGGGGGGGGGGACATTTGCACAGTATTTGCATGCATTTTGCTAGGCTTCTAGATATTCATTTATATTAAAGAGATTTTGTCTTCCATTAGCTTTTTCATTATATTATTCCTTTAGTCAGTAATAATAATAATAATGCTTAGCACTAATGCTGGGTCAGAATTGAATACCAAAAAAATCACAAAAGTTCTCAGCTTGTAACTATTTTAAGCTTGCACATGCTAATATTTGCATTGAGTGCTTGTGTGCTTCTCCAAAAAGCACAAATCAGAAGTCAGATACAGGAAAAAAATGAATATTTTTCCAGACTTTGCAATCTTAAGAAACTGGCTTCCTAATCACCAATATTAAGCAAGCAGAAACACGAGATCCATGAAATACTGTTTTCATTGTAAGCTGTTTATTTAGCTCCACTATTTACAGTGTGTGTGACATCTGTAAATTTGCATTGTGCTCATGAACTAGAAATGTTTCAAAACACCTGTGACATAGAGAAGAATAATTACCCCTTTTTTAATATGGAGAAATTGACATGAATGATTATGGCCCCAATACTACATGTTACTACATGTGCACTTCTGAACCCACACAGAGTAAGTGGGACTTACGTGTCTCTTGGATCCACACTACATAGCTGTGAAAGAGCTACAATTAGAACTCAGGAGTTTTTATGTTCTATCCACTGGACAGCATTGCCTCTGAAGTCAGATGATGACATTGTGTTGCTAAGAAATGATGTTGCAAATTCACTTACCCTAACCTGGGGGAGAAGATGGACTCGTGAAGGAGCAAATCTTATTTAATAACACATAGCAACAGTGTAGGCTGAGTCCTGCACCACAATTTGCTACTGCGGAGTAATGTGCTCTTGTTGAGTCCACTGAAAGTAAGTGTTATACAAAGTGAAATCAATGGGACATTACTCTGTTCAGGGTTACACATTAGTACATTCCAACACAGAATCAGAGCCATGGCTTTTGAAGTTATGAAACGCATCTTACAAGGAAAAAAGGGTGTATAATTCCTAGTCTGAACTGATTTGAAGTGTTCCATCTATAAAAAGACCCTCACACATAGGTGCCGACTCTGTGGGTGCTCCAGGGCTGGAGCACCCACAGGGAAAAATTTAGTGGGTACTTAGTACACACTAGCAGCCAATCTCCTCCCCACCTTCCAGCACCTCTCACCCACCAGCAGCCCCACTGATCTCCTCCTCGTCCTGCTGCCATGAAACAGCTGTCTAGCAGTGTTTGGTACATTCCAGGAAAGAAAGAGAGGGGTGAGAACATGGCATGCTCGGGGAAAGGGGGAGGAAAGAGGCAGAGTAGGGGCTGGAGTGGGGACAGGAAGAGGCAAGGTAGGGGCAGGGCTTGGGGCACAGGGGTCAAGTACCCCCTGGCTAGAGAAGTCTGTGCCTACGTCCTCACTGGATATATATTGTTCTTCTAAGTGGTATTCATTGTCTTTTCAGAGCTCCTCAGCCTAAGATTATTACTTTGGAGAAAGGCTCTGATGGCCTGGGTTTTAGTATTGTAGGGGGATATGGAAGTCCCCATGGAGACCTGCCCATTTATGTCAAGACTATATTTGCCAAGGTATCTTTTTTTTTTCCTTTTTATATACATCTTAAAAAAAGCCAAGGTTAGGAACAGATAACAAGCCAAATGTAAAAGAGTTGTGTCCAAAACTCAGTGTCTGGGTATGCATGCATTGATCTTCACTGCCTGGACACAAAGGTCACTGTCCCTAAAGGATTAGGGAAAAGCTGCTACAGGCAGTCCCCGGGTTACATACAAGATAGGGACTGTAGGTTTTTTCTTAAGTTGAATTTGTACTTAAGTCGGAACTGGCGTCCAGATTCAGCCGCTGCTAAAACTGACCAGCGGCTGACTACAGGAAGCCCGAGGCAGAGTTTCTCTGCCCTGGGCTTCCTGGAATCAGCCGCTGATCAGTTTCAACAGCAGCTGAATCTGGACGCCTGGGACAGAGCAGCTGGGGCGCTGCCAGGTAGATCACCGCAGCGCCGCACCTCTGCGCTGCGGGGACCAACCCGGCAGCACCCCAGCTGCTCTACCCCAGGTGTCCCCAAGTCAGCTGCTGCTGCAACTGATCAGCGGCTGTTTCCAGGAAGCCCGGGGCAGAGCAACTCTGCCTCGGGCTTCCTGTAGTCAGCCGCTGGTCAGTTTCAGCAGCAGCTGACTTGGGGATGCCTGGGGCAGAGCAGCTGGGGTGCTGCCGGGTTGGTCCAGTAGCGCTGAGGAGCAGCGCTGCGGGACCAACCAGCAGCACCCCAGCTGCTCTAACACAGGCGTCCGCGAGAAAAGCCTGGTCTGCTGGGGGGGGCACACTAGCTGCGCCCCCTCCCCACCCCCAGCAGACCAGGGAGACACGGGCGGCGGGACCGCGGCGCGTCTGGGCGGTCCCGCCGCCCGGGTCCTCCACCGCTTTGCTCCGCGTCTCCCTGGTCTGCTGCCCCCCCCCCCCCCCCCCGCCGCCCGCTTCCTCCGGGGCGAGAAAAGCCCCGTTTGTAAGCGTAACCCAGGGACTGCCTGTATTTCATTGCACTGCTATGTGGAGAGAGCCCTCATCTGAGCAAATACATGTTGTTCTGTGTATTTGAGAAATGTCTTTAAAATAATCTGTATATGGCATTATTTCTTCCTAGGTCTCAAAGTGCTGTGCATAAGTAGCATTCTCCACCCCCCCCCCCCCCCCCACCCTCATTTTACAGCAGGGAAACAGTTGCAGAGAGGTTAAATGTCTTGCTAAGGTCACAAAGAGGAAGATGCTATCAGCCTGATTCTCCATTGCCCAGCATATTGTGTGATCACTTACACTAGTGCAAAGTGGATATAAAATTATACTAAATCATAACAGTAGTGTTTCACAATTTGCACTGGTGTAGATGACTTCACAAGGGACAGGGTGATGGGGAATCAGGCCCTAAGACTTTATTAATTTTTAATTTCTCTGTTTCCAATTTGGGAAGTGTTCAGCACCACCACAGTCTTCCCTCCCCCCGCCTCCTTTTTCAGTATGGTAGTTTCAAAAGCTTTGAAAGTGGGTGTGCAGTTTTACCTCTTGTGCTCTGCTCTTGCTAAAGAGGAAGTTAGCTGCCTGCAGCCTCACAGTCTTGATTTTCTACACAGGTAAGGTTCTGTGTAGACATGGACTGAGCCGCAAAATTTGCATTGGGTTTCAGACTTCTGTAAACATATGGCAGGTATTAATCCAAGTTCTTGGTTTGGCCTCTTGTAAAAATAGGGACTAGCAGATCTCCTCTCTAATTTTCGCATGCCTCCCTAGTGTCAAGATCTGGAATTTTGGCTCAACTCAACTCTCACCCTATAGAATTGGGAATGCTTAACAGAAATCTGAGTTAACAGAAAGTCACTGACAGTACCATCTCAGTGAAATAGACCAAAAAAGGAAAAAAAGGCAGGTGAAAGATGTAAGACTGCATAAATATCTGGAGGGTTCTGCAAACATTTCAGACCCATTGTTTTGTAGGGTGTTTAATAATCTCTGGGCACTAAGAATTGCTTTTCTTTCAGTGAGTCCACAAATTTCAACAGAAGAAAAAACTATGGGACTAGTACTTACATTTCAGAATGCCTTTTTGTCTTTCCCTTCAAATAACCCCTTGCAGAGACTCTCTAGGTGTGTTTCTAATCACTGATTTGCTTTATACTGACTCCACGGCCGGTCAGATGCAGCCCAGATGGAGAGCAGACTGTCTTTATCAGCTTTTGGCACAGTGCCAGGAGTTTAGCCTCATTTTCCTATCCTAAAGCCATCAATGCATTCACGAAATGTGATGTGACATCACTACTGCACAATAGTACAAATAATTATTAATAATACTAATGTATCCTGCATTTTATGTCAGGGGGATCCTTATGCCTTCAGGCAGTCAAGCAATACATTTAGTTTCAGTGGAACATCTTACAGTGTGTTGCTCTGTTTTATGTAACTTTATCTACATTTTCTTGGTGAGAAAATGAAGTCAGCCACTGGCACGGAGTAAAAAATAAATAAATAAAACTAAAAGTTTCCAGGTTTCTATAAATACTTTTCTCTTTGATCTTCTGTACCAGTTCACATGCTTGGGTTTGGATTCTACCCAATAAGCAGATGAAGACAGAACAATAAAGGCCTGCTTTCATTTGAATAGCAGTCCTGTTAGACTTCTCTTGACAGTGAAAAGGGGCTTTAAAGCGAGAGTGTATAGAAGGGCCATTGTGTAAATGAGAATTGGGATTTGTAACTCAAGTGCCATTTCCCGCTCATATGAGAGTTGAGCCATCGCTCAGCTTTCAGCTCTCTCTTTCTCCAGCAGGCCAAGAACACCTGCCCTACAAGGCTGCTGCTGGAGGATAGCAGGGCTCCAAGTCCCAACAGAAGTGTTGTGGCATAAACCCTGTGCAGCTGGCAACACACATGGGGCCTCAACCAGTGCCCCATCACCTTTACCCCTGCCATTGCAGACCCTAGCAAGGAAACCAGGGCCAGATGGAATCATGTCCCAGCTCAGCTAAGCATTGCTAGACCCTTCCACCTAAAATGCAGGGGTGGCTCAGACTCAGGAGTGGGGTCTCTCCTTTCAGAGAGCCCCACTCTCCTTCAATGAATTCTGTCCCATTAAAGGAGGAGGGGGTTCAGGAGCTCCCAGTCATATCACTACACCCAAGGACTGCAGTGGCTTTGGCCTCCAGACTAAGGAAGAGAGGACGTACAGCCCTCCTTCTGCTTCAAGGACTTGACCCTTCCTTGAGGAGGAACAGACATCCCAGAAAAGAGTACAAACAGGACAGCAGAATCCCCTCTACCTAGCCACCCACATGCATCCAGCCTCTGCCAAATACCCTTAGCATTTGCCAGCATGATGCCGAGTTATGGCTGCAGGAAAAAGTTGAGGGTTGGTAAGCAACAGAACTAATGTTACGGAGGGAACAGTGTAAAGCTGTATTTTTACAGTAATTTACAAGTCAGTCACATCAAATTGTTTGGTCTCTAACATAAAGTTGTTGTTTGCAGGGAGCAGCTGCAGATGATGGCAGACTGAAGCGTGGTGATCAGATTTTAGCAGTTAATGGAGAAGCTTTGGAAGGTGTTACTCACGAGCAAGCAGTAGCTATTCTGAAATGCCAGAAAGGAACTGTAACATTAACAGTGTTATCATGAATCTCTTTTGCACATGTGGAGATGAATGCAGTTATTTTAGAACATCGTTGTGCTGCTATAATAATGTACAGTCCTGAATGAGATGAAAAACAAACTCCAGATAAGATTAGTATATTCTAATCCTGTTGCCTGTATGGCTGGCACACGTCTATGGTTTCATTTCGTCTTATAAATGAAGCTTATTGCTCAGTAATTTTTCTACTTCTTTAGTATCTTGTGGCTTCTGTTTCCTGTCAACAAAGTTAACTTACAGAACTTTAATGAACTGTATGTGTTTTACTTTACTAAACCATCAGTTTATCCCCATCAATAGGAAATCCCTGTGATAGCTGCTGAAAGTGGAATTAACATGCATGCACAAAAGAGAATTTAGATCCTCATCTGATGAGCAGAAATAAATGCTAAGTGACTTGTCATCTCACTCATGATTTACTTATGCTAATTGTCCTTTCAAGTATGTCAGAAAACATTAACCATATTATTAAATTACCACTGTTTCAAATGATGAAATATCAGATTCTCCTCTGGGAAGGTGTTTGTATTCTGCACAGTAAGTCTGACAGGCAAATGCTAACTTTTCATATTTAAGTGTCTGAATAGGTCCATGCTAGTTAGTGATTATTAATGTGATGAGTCAATTTGCAGCTTTTAACATTTAAAAAAAGGGAGAAGAGTCTATTTTTGTAGGTCTTTTAAAATCTCCCTAACAGTCTTTTAAGATCTGTATGTGGCATATCTGGTTCTGTTCTACTTTTTTTTTTAATTAAAAAAAATGTTCTGAAGGGGCCAAGATGTTCAGTACAGTGCATTTGTCATTGTGCTGGCATGCTAAATTGTAAGACCAGTGTCCACAGTTAGACTTCTGACAAGGCCAAAGTTTGCTTCCCATAATATGAGTCTATAATTCAGGAATGTGATAATTTGTAAGTTGTGATGCCCACTGGTGCTGAGGTCTAAATGAAGGAAGACTGAACCATTTTGCACATTTTTGGAAATCTGAGGTCAGTTGGTGTGGGAAAAGGGGCCTTTACTTATCACAAACAACTATCTATCCAGTCCCCTATGCTTCAAAGTGCTAGAATCTCTTTTGGGTTTTTTGTTTGTTTGTTTGTTTTTTGTATAATGCCACTAAGAGATTTAGCAAGTGAGTTTGGAAAGCAAATAAGTGGTAATGCAGTTTAATCTTTCTAACTTTGTGGAGACTGGTGGCTTGCAGGAAGTACCTCAGTATGATATAGGGCTAGGAGGGCTATTTTTTTATTACACTACAGCAAAAAAAAAAAAAAAAAAAAAAAAGGAAAAGCATTTAAAGTATTCTTCAGTATGTTTAGGTGAAATGTGATATTAGTCTCCTGACTGTATAAAGAAAAATATACTGAAGTGAGGTTAAACGTGATCAGTAGTAAGCACAGAAGAGGTGATGAACTCTCATTAAGAATGTTGTTTTTCTTATTGCATTAAAAATTTATCTCTATTATAAATCACAAAGTGCATTAACTTGATGGAATATTTTGTGGGTATTCCATAAATAGTGCCTGAGAGATACTTCTGTTTTAAAATGGATTTCATTTCCATTGTGCTGGTTGATTTATTAATACGAAGTGTTAGTGGAATCTTGTTTATAGATGCACATCAAACATCCATATGTACTAAATTGGAAAACTTTTAACTACCCCCCTTCCAAGTATGCAGAAGCTAAATGAACCTAGTTTAAATTTTGCAAATGCATCTTGATAAAACAGTGTTTCAAGGTTCTGACCAAAATTTAATGACTAATCTGATCAAATAATTATCATGAAAATATTTGCAACATTATTCTATTAAATTTTACATGGCCATTTGTCGTCTCTTATGCATATACGGTTGATATAAAGAATATAGTATTTATTGGCTGAGATTTTGCACTTTTCATTGTTCAAAATATTATTGCTTCTTGTAACTTGCACTTTTTTTGTGTGCTGAGTATGTTACTGCCAAAAATTGCATTGCAACTAACTGATAAACCAGTGAACATTAAGGGGAAACAAATACAGTATTTAAAGGATCAATTCTATAATTGAATTTCAATAACAATTGTCCAGGTTGAGGTGTTCTGGCTTGTTAAAACTGTTATCTACTTCTGTGCAATGGGGAAAAAACAGCTAAACTTCCTGATTGTATGTGTATGTATATCAGTAAAACAAGATGTTTTATTATTTCCAAAGATTCTAAATAAAGTTCAGTTACTAAGTAGATGTGCATTCTTTTCTCTACTTTTAAAGGCTTTTGAGCTTGTAACGACTTTTGAGCTTAGGGGCAGCTAACGGAGTTTCGTGAGGGAGTTTAGAGGGGGAGTTGGAAAGGGGCTAGATACACTTGACATTCTTTAAAACTTTTAAACTAAACTAAAACCAGAACTACCCGATTTAAATAAAAAAAACCATCAATAATGTAATTATCTGTAGGAAAGAATGCAGGCAGAAGCCCAGCAGCAGAGTGGGGGCTATCCTGTTTATTGCACCTAGTGTAGCATGTATGATTACCTGCCCTATGGATGGGTGGCGTATGTGTGTATTTGGTGCAAGGAGCTTCTGGCCCTCAGAGACCACGTATAGGCTTTGGAGGCCAAGGTGGCTGAATTGAAGGATCTAAAGGAGGCAGAGAGGTATGTAGATGAAGCTTTCCAGAAGAACTGTCCCATCTCCAGTCAGACAGCTCCTGTGCTGTTAAAGGAGGATGAAAGACTCAGGGAAGGAGAACAGTCATCTGTACCAGAAGTAAATGATCCCATAGTTGGGACCCTCCTTCCAGATGATGATATGGTATCCTCACACAATGAGGATACCGCTCCAGGGGACAGAATGCCAGTCATTGGAAAAAGGTAGGTGTTAGTAATGAGGGATTCTATCATTAGAAACATAGCTAGCTGGTTTTGTGATGACTAGAAGAACTGTGTGGTGATTTGCCTGCCTGATGTAAAGGGTGTGGATCTCTCAAGACCTCTAGATAGACTTATGTGTAGTGCTGGGGAGGAGCCGGTGGTCGTGGTACATGTAGGTACCAATGACATAGGGAAGAGTAGGAAAGAGGTTCTGGAGGCAAAATTTAGGCTGCTAGGAAAGATTGAAATCCAGGACATCTATGGTTGTGTTCTCTGAAATGCTTCCAGTTCCGTGCACAGGGCCAGGTAGGCAGAGTCTCAATGCATGGATGAGATGGTGGTGTAGAGAGTAGGGCTTTAGATTTATTAGGAACTAGGGAAACTTTTGGGAAAGGGCTCCACCTAAACCAAAATGGAACCAGACTGCTGGCACTTAACATTGAAAAGCTTATAGAGCAGTTTTTAAGCTAAGGGCTGGGGGAAAGCACATGGATCGGACAGAGACATCTCTCAGGGAAGGTCTATTAATAGAAATTCTCTTATGTTCTAGTCAGGAGGAGAGGATGGAATTATCAGATCAAATGAAAAAGAGTCTAATACACAGGAAATGGCAGACAGACAAGTAGTGACAAATTTTTAAAGTGCTTATTACCCAAGCACTAGAAGTCTAAATAATAAGATGGGTGAACTAGAGTGCCTCGTTTTAAAGGAGCATATTGATATCATAGTCATCACAGAAACTTGGTAGAATGAGGACAATCAACAGGACACAGTCATAACAGGGTACAAAATGGAAGGACAGAACAGGTCATGCTGGTGGGGGAGTGGCATTGCACGTGACAGAAAATGTAAATTCAAATGAAGTAAAAATCTTTAAATGAGCCAAAATGTTCCACAGAATCTCTATTGATAGTAATTCCATGCTCTGATAATAAGAATATAGCAGTAGGGATATATTATCGACCACCTGATCAGGACAGTGATAGTGACTATGAAATGCTAAGGGAGATTAGAAAGGCTATCAAAATTAAAAGCTCAATAATAGTAGGGGATTTCAACTATCCCCATATTGACTGGATACACAGCACCTCAGAATGGGATGCAGAGATAAAATTTCTTGATACCTTAAATGACTGCTTCTTGGAGTAACTGGTTCTGGAACCCACAAAGGGAGAGGCAATTCTTGATTTCTTAACCACAGGATCTGGTCCAAGAGGTAAATATAACTGGACTGCTTGGAAATAGTGACCCATTCTCTTTAGGTGACACATCTGAGGAATTGTCCCATATTGAGATGTCATTAGAGGAGGTTTTGGAACAAACTGATAAACTTAACAGTAACAAGTCATCGGGACCAAATGGCATTCACTGAAGAGTTCTGAAATAACTCAGATGTGAAATTGCGGAACTATTAACTATGGTTTGTAATGTATCCTTTAAATCAGCTTCTGTACCTAATGACTGGAAGATGGCTAATGGGACACCAAGGGCTCTAGAGGTGAACCTGGCAATTACAGACTGGTAAGTCTGTCTATACCGGGCAAATTAGTTGAAACTATAGTAAAGAATAAAATTGTCAGACACCTAGATGAATATAATTTGTTGGGGGAAAGTCAACAATGATTCTGTAAGGGAAATCATGCCTTACTAATCTACTAGAGTTCTTTGAAGGGTCAACAAACATGTGGACAAGGGGGATCCAGTAGATATACTGCACTTAGATTTCCAGAAAGCCTTTGACAAGGTCCCTTAAGAAAAGTACGTTCTTATGGGATAAGAGGGAAGGTCCTTTCATGGACTAATACCTTGTTAAAAGACAGGAAACAAAGGGCAGGAATAAATGGTAAGTTTTCAGAGTGGAGAAAGGTAACTAGAGGGGTCCCCCAAGGGTCTGTCTGGGGACCAATCCTATTCAACCTATTAATAAATGATCTGGAGAAAGGGGTAAATAGTGAGATGGCAAAATTTGCAGATACCAAACTGCTCAAGATAGTAAAACCAAAGCAGACAGTGAAGGAGTTTCAAAAAGATCTCACCAAACGAAGTGAATGGGCAACAAAAGGGCAAATAAACTTTAATGTTGATAAATACAAATTAATGCACATTGGAAAAAATAATCCCAAATAATACATACAATATGATGGGGACTAATTTAGCTACAGCTACTCAAGAGAGAGATCTCTGAAAACATCCACTCAGTGTGCAGCAGTAGTCAATAAAGCAAACCGAATGTTAGGAATCATTAAAAAAGGAATAGAGAACAAGACAGAAAATATCTTATTGCCTCTGTATAAAACCATGATACACTCACATCTTGAATACTGCAAACAGATGTGGTTGTCTCATTTCAAAAAAGATTTATTGGCATTGGAAAAGGTTCAGAAAAGGGCAACAAAAAATGAAGGGTTTGGAACAGGTCCCATATGAAGAGAGATTAAAAAGATGTGGATTTTTCATCTTAGAAAAGAGGAGACTAAGTGGGGGGGAGATATGACAGAGGTCTATAAAATCATGATGGGTATGGAAAAAGTGAATAAGGAAACGTTATTTACTTATTCCCACAATATAAGAACTAGGGGT
Organism: Pelodiscus sinensis; assembly: GCF_049634645.1. Lineage (NCBI taxonomy): Eukaryota > Metazoa > Chordata > Testudines > Trionychidae > Pelodiscus > Pelodiscus sinensis. Next base: position 16,343,469 of record NC_134719.1, read on the forward strand.
CACCAAATGAAATAAATAGGCAGCAGGTTTAAAACAAAAGGAAGTTTTTTCTTTACTCAGCACACAGTCAACCTGTGAAACTCCTTGCCGAAGGATGTTGTGAAGACTAGGATTTTAATAGGGTTAAAAAAAGAGCTAGATCGATTCATGGAGGTTAGGGTCCATCAATGGCTATTAGCCAGGATGGGTAGGAATGGTGTCCCTAGCCTCTGTTTCTCTGGAAATGGATGACAGGAGAGGGCTCATGTAAGGATTACCTGTTGTGTTCCCTCCCTCTGGGACATCTGGTATTGGCCACTGTTGGCAGACAGGATACTGGGCTAGATGGACCTTTGGTCTGATCCAGTATGGCCATTCTTATGTACTTTCACTTCTAGTCCACATTTAATCTTTATCCCAGGGAGTAATGTTTACTATTGACAGTAATGAGCCTTACTTTTCAGTAAGGATACGAATGTCTGTAAGTATGGGACTGATCAGGGAATGTTTTGACAGGGCAGCTGAATCCACCTCTTGCTTTTAGATACAGTTACCAGGCAGCAATGGGACCCTGGCAGCAGTGTTCCCTGTAAGCTGTACACTTGTGCGACCACTCAGGTGAGAGTCACCTGCCACCCAGCTGAATAGCAGCCTGCTGGGGCTCCTGAAAGTGGCAGGCATGTATGTACAGCTTCCAGGTGCAGGGATGGCCACAGGAGCCCCGCATGCTGTCCCCATCCCTAGTGCTGGCTTGGCAAACGGAAGCCTTCGAGGGGGCGCCTGCTGGCATGGGCAGCATGCAGAACCACCTGGCTCCTCCACCTATGAGCTGCAGCCACTTCCAGGAGCTGCCTAAGATAAACGCCACCTAGCTGGAACCTGCACCCCAAATCCCCTGCCCCAGATCAGAACCCCCTCCTGAACCCTAACTCCCTTCTGGAGTCCATATCGTGCACTCCCGGCTGCATCTCACCACAAAGCCCTGAGCCCCTTCCAAACCACTCATCCCCCACACCTACCCTCAAGCCCACATTCCCAGCCACAGCCTCTTTCCCCTCCCCCCCCTTCCACTCTCCAACACTGCCCCAGCTCAGTGAAAGTGAGAGAGGGCGGGGGAGGAGTGTTGGACTGAACAGGGCAAGGGTGTTCAGTGGCCTGGGAGCTGCAGTGGGACAACCAGGGTGTTCAGTTTTGTATGATTAGAAAGTTGGCAACCTGAATTTTGGAGTGACACTTTGGACCAGCACCAACACAGCAATCCGGGTGGGAATACTGGGATCCAGAGCACTTGACAGAGTTGAGAGAGAAGGAAGTGTGATTGGGGAACAGTTGCAGCAGGACATATCAGAGGTCACAGTGGTGGCTTGGCAGAAGAGCACGTTTGGCTGTGAGAAGTCTGGTTGCAAACGCTTTTAATTTTCATCACTGTTGGGGTTTAGTCACAGTTCCTTTCACAGCTTCCCCCACGTAGCCAGAATTGTAGGAAGAATGGAAAATAATCTGTGATCTGCATGAGACAATCAGGCAACGTTTCCTTTAATTTTTTCCATTCTTGTGTGGAATAACTTTATTTGCATACCAAGGGATGTGCAGATGTGTACCACCAGTAGAAACACAGTAGGCTGTGGGTGCTCTGCTAATCAGCTGGGTGCCACCTGACTCTTTCCTGGGTGGCTGCCCAAGCTCTCAGCTTACAGAGAATCCTGCAGTCAGTTGCACGCAGTAGTCCTATTATCACCACAAAGAAAACGGCAAGAGACTGGCTCTTAAGTACAGAGGCTGAGATCCTTCTTTATATGTCTACATCCCCCCAACCCAGGGCAGCTTCAGCCATATGCTTTCCAGGTCCTCAAGAAGCAAAAATCTTAGCCACTATCCCCTTTATAGTTGTCGGTGCTCTGTGACCCCAACGCTTAGTATAAAATGATGTTCTTGCAACCAAACACTCATGACCAAAGCCCCAAACTCCTTTAAGTTGCTGCTGGAGCACCACTTCATGTGGCTTTGAGGGTGAGGGGGAGCTGACTGCCTGAGGTCCCACCCTGTTCACCTGAAGTTCTGCCTGAGGCTCACCCCTTTTGGGGACATGGAGCTGGGGGGCCCCAAACACACCTTGTTGTAGGGCCTATGGTGGTTGTTTGCTCTGCAGCTCATGACACTAGTTCATAGTCTGCTTCTGGACATTAGGCTAACTGGGAATAATAAAAAGATTGTGTCAAATTATATTTCTACTTGAGGAATAGCTGCAATGCTACTAAATTCCTCGTAATTAATCAAATAGTGATTACCACCATGGACGTGACATACAAAGGTAATATGATTGTGTTGAGATATATTAACTGCTCTACTTTGGCCTGAAAGAACTGAGTGAATTAATTTAACAGTACACATGCCTAAAACATTAGTTTATACAGTTGCACTGAGCATTGGTATACAATTCCATTATCTTCTTTCTCCACAGTTCCACACTTGGCATCCATAATTTAGTTGCAATTACACTCTACTTAAAACCCTGTCTTAGCCATTGTTTCCCTTCTCAGTTATGAACATTTTGTTCTCTGATATTAAGGACAATCTGTGATATCCAGGTCCTTTAAGAGAAAGACAAAAGACATTTTCACTGTGCTGGGATGCTCTAAGCTTAAAAGGAACAAAGATCTTTCCACTGTATTAGACCTTGTCTAAATATACAAGTGCTACTACTCTAGCTGTACTGGTAACTATTAATTATTTGTATGATAATGCCTAGGAGCCTTCAGTTATAGAGGAGGGCCCCTCTGTCCTAGGCATTGTACAAACCCAGAACAAAAAGACAGTGCTTGCCTCAAAAAACTTACAACCTAAATAGACTATGCCTGTGAACCCTAGCGTACCACTATAAAAGTGTTTATATCAGTATAGTTTCTTGCCATACAGAAAAGGAAGCTATAGGGGGTATTGCAGGTATAACTAGATTGGTTAAAAAAAAAAAAAAGTGACCCCTCACCAAAAGTAACACCAATAAAAATGTGTGTGTAAATCAATGTGAGTTATCTAGGAGGCATTAAGTAGAATAAAACGTGCACACACACCGATACCAGACACTTCACACTGAAACCACATTTCTCACCCGAGCTAGGGTCACTTACATAACATAGTCTCCTCAGGATGATGCTGAAGAAGTTCATTCTTATAGACAAGGTGCCATTTCGGGGGACAGGAGGGAGGGGAGAGAAGCCGGCAGCCATGCATACCAGGACACTGTTTGCAACAGATCCTCTTTAACAAATGCATTGCATCACAAAGCAACAATACAGTATCCCCTCAGCACAAACAACTGCTCACACAAGAAAAAAAGAAGCTTGTAAGACTGTAGCTCCAGCATCTAGTGACTCTTACCATAGCAACAGCGAGCTCAACCCATTACCCTGCTGCTTCCGTCTTCAAGCCTCCAGGCTTTTTAGGGTTTAAGTTGTAGAGGTCAGAAGCAAGTTCAAAGCCTCCCTTTCATTGTTGCACAGCTGGGTAGGGATCATGAGAACTTGGCCCTTGTATCACCTTTCTCTGAACCATTCAACTTAAGCTATTCTGAGGGGGGCGGGGACGACTGGTTAGCAGACAAGAGGGAGCAATGGTCTGATAAAGTACATTCTCAAACAGAAATGGACAGTGCAATTTCCAAACCAAGTTCCCTTCATTAATAGCTTTTGAGGTCATGTAGAACAGGGAAGTAGTGGCTCAAACACTAGGGAAGTTTGTGGTTTGAAGTATAACTATGACCCGAAGCATGTCTGTGACAGAATATGAACCTGGGACTGCTGGAACTTAGTGCATGAGCCTCTACCACTTGAGCTAAAAGCCAGCTGTCTCTCATCTAAGGCGCGCACACAATCTTACTCTCTGTGAGTGGTCAAAGTGCCATTACATGGGACTGCACCAGTAGGTGTGTGGGTTACAGCAGGTGTGTCATATACAATCCACACTATATCCACTTTTGAAAAATACCCCTTTAATGATGTTCTCCGTGCTGATCCCAGGAGCTGCAATTTCGCTCCCAAAGTCCTATCATGCTAGCCTATTATCTTAAGCTTCCCATTGAAATGCAATTTTATTCCATGAAATCTGCTCACAAGATCATGCCCATCTGAAATGGATTTATCTGTCCTCCTAGTTATATGCTTCAGTGTTCCCACCGGATAAGCAGAAAATCAGTATATAACTCTCCTGTTATATGTTCCCACAGGTCTATTATCTTTCTGCATCTCAGGAACTGGACAAATTATTTTGTGGCCAAATGGACTTTAAAATGCTGCTATTTCTTAAGCAGAGAATATGTTATTGAAAGGGGCTTTTTCTTCCTCTTAGCCAAAAGAAATTAACCCTTTGCTTCTTGGAATCAGGACTCCTACCAAAAATGCCATGTGTTTGTAGTGGGACTGTCTTGCTCAGCTTATCCTCTGAGGCTGTGTCTACATTGGTGCTATCTTGCGCTTAAGCGGCTGCTTTAGCGCAAAAACATGCTGCCTGTCTACACTGGCGAGGAGGTCTTGTGCAAGAACACTGACGTTCTAATGTGTGAAATCAGTGCTTCTTGCACAAGAACTATGATGCTCCCGCTCAGGAATAAGCCCTCTTGCGCAATTGTTCTTGCGCAAGAGGCCAGTGTAGACAGGCAACATGAATTTCTTGCACAAGAAAGCCTGATGGTTAAAATGGCCATCAGAGCTTTCTTGCGCAAGAGAGCATCTACACTGGCACAGATGCTCTTGCGCAAAGGCACATGCCAGTGTAGACGCTCTCTTGCGCAAATACTTGAACACAAGAACTCTTGCGTTAAAGAGTATTTGCGCAAGATCATGCCAATGTAGACGTAGCCTGAAGGTATTCATAAGTGTAGTGAAAGTCTTGCTGGTTCCTCCTGCTAATGTCAGCCTTCAAGTTCAAAGTCTGGAATAGCTGGGTTTTAGATCTCTCATGATTATGTATGAGGATTTACCAGAGGCAACTCTCAGTAATATTAGTTGCTGAGATAGCAAACCTAGTGTCATGTACTGTGTAAGGCATAAACTATTCCTAATCAGCCTCCAATGCCCTCGAATATCCAGTATCTCTTATAAAAATAACACACGATTGCCTATGCTGAGTAAGTTGGACTGTGAACTCCAATTTGATTCAGTTTACCAATTGGTCCTTGTTTCCTTAATGAGCTGACTCAAAACCCCACATCTGAAATATGGAAGGAAGCAAGCTTTGAGATCCTGCTCTAGACTTCACAGCTTGGGCCCATCTTTAATTCTAGGTATTGGCAATTGTTTTATTTGTGACATTTATCTTCTTTTTTCAAAGAAGACAGCAGGCCCAGACATCATGTGCCCTGTAGGAGATATAATTATTGTCTAAAAATAGGGAGCATCATGTTTGCATCTTAATAACTATCTAAGATGTTACTCAGGAAGGATTATTATGTACCATGTCATCTAACATATTGTGCAAGTCAGGAGTAGTTCCACTTGAATTCAAGAAGAGACATTTCTTGTAAAGGAGACGAAGTAAAGATGGAATCAAGCCCAAAGACATCTTGCAAAATTATAACTGATGTTTTGTCCAAACACTGTCGTTCTCCAAAATGTATGTCAAAATCTAGGGCTAGATTTTTATGGTTAACCATTCACATCCCTACTTATGCTGCATCAATAGTTTGTTCAATATTAACGTTTTGGTCCAATGGCTTTTTCTACTGAAATTTCACTAGGTGGAGCAATAGACAAAACATTTCAGCTTTTACATTCCACTTCAAGCCAGCTCTTGCTGATGTATTTGTCGCTACACCTCTGTGCTCTGGGTTTGCCTTCAAAGCTCATTGACACTGCAGTTTTGTCCTTCCTCCTTGTGTACATGAGACTATGTGGAAAGATATGTCATGTGATAGCATTATCCCTTTAATCCTTTAGTTACTAGCTACAGGTAAGTGGGAAACACCTGGGAACTGGCTACTCGGTATGATAACCCAATAGGTAAAGGTTTCTGCACTGTAGTTAACGGGAATGGCAATGGAAATGTTTTTTGGCAAACAGTATTTGTGTAAGTGGGAGAATGGTCCCACTATTGAGGGGAACTTTCCTGGCTTCTACATTACCCCAGTGAAATGAGCCAGTGAAAGGATCTGATTCTCTGATCCCACTTCCTTTACCCAGAGGCCTCCCTGACCTCAACAGCCCTCCTTCCACGACTGTGTGGCAGGGTCCTCTTTAGCTCAACAAGGCTGGGTCCAGGATTCCTGGGGGCTCAACCAATAACCTTGTGGTCACCTCGGGTAGGGGCTAGCGTGTCCCCGCTCTGGGAAGTGCTCTGCACAGTGAATACTTCCTGACCCATGGATGATTACACACAGTTCAAAACAAATACCATTTATTAAACAACAATCCATTTAAAAAGAGAGACTAAGGAAAAATGGGGAAAGTTAATGGAAAACATATCACTGCACTCTGTGGCCCAGAGACCTCACGCACAGTGTCTCTGCACCGTCAGGACAGCTCACAGACTGTTCCTTGTAAGTCCCAGGCCTCCTTCTTCTTAGGCCCTGGCTGTGCTGCAGGGATGTTGCGGGTCAGACACTTGCTCCCCAGCATCAGCCCCTCCCCAATCTGGCCTGCCAGGCCTCTTGGCTGGTGAAGTTCCCCTATGGGCCTCTACCCAGGCCTCTACCCAGGGTTCCTCTTGCTCTCCCCTGCTGCTCACCATGCCCAGCTCCCGCATGCTCCAGCTCCATTCTCTGCTGTGCTGCCTCTAGCTTCTGGGTTGGTTCTTTGGCTGGGCTGTCTCTCTGGCTGGCCTGGCCCTCCCCAGCTCAGCTCCGTGTTGTCTCCTTAAGTTAGCCCCACTCAGTCTCACCCAGGCAAAACCCAGCTCACAATGGAGCATGGACTCTCCCTTAGATACCTCACTTCCTCATTGGCCTGTCCACTCTGTCAGTCAGGATGACCTGATGTGTTGACCTCTTCCCATTGTTCTGGGAGGCTGTCAGTCTCAGGATCCTGATTTCTCAAAGACCTTTCCCCTTCCTTTCGATACTGGGAGCTAACCAACCAAACATCCTCACTGAGTTGTAGTAAGGGGCCAATCGTCCCCTTATGCGTGGGAAAGCTGTTGGTTTATGTTAATAATGTTCACTCCTTTGTCTCCACACTTTCCTCTTATTTAAGTCAGTTGAGTATCCATGCCTTGTTCTCACCCATACACAGTGAGCTGGAAATGGAGCTCTGCCCACTGAAGTTAATGGAAAGCTTCTTATTAATGTTGTTAAGCCTTGGGGCAGGCTGGTAGGTCCCCATTTTACAGGCCTTTAAATTAATGGAAATTGCCTATCTCCTAGAGCTGGAAGAGACCAAAGGTCATTGAGTCCAGTCCCCTGCCTTCATAGCAGTCCCCTGACAAATTTTTGCCCTAAGTGGCCTCTGCAAGGATTGAGCTCACAGCACTGAGTTTAGCAGGCCAATGCTCAAACCACTGAGCTATTCCTTCCCCCTTAAACCACTGAGCTATCCCTTCCCCCTTTACCAGCTAGATTCTTTGCCAGGCAAGATATTCTCCTTTCACCTCATCCAAGACACTTGAAACAAGCCTTTTTCAAATGGGCATCATTATTAGTCAATGATGTTCTTTCTTACAGAGGCTCTCTCTCTATCTCTGCCTGGTTCTCACTGCCCATTGACATGGTGAGGATTTATACAATAATAGGATTTGCCTACATGAAAGCCCTACATACAATTGAGGAGACTGTTAGCTCCAGGTGTTTTTACATTTTCCTTTGCACATCGTACTTGGTGTTGGACCAGGTTGTAATAATATATTGGCAGTCAGTGAGGGCCGTTCTTAGTGATCTTTCAGATGTAACCCTAGGTTAGTCAATGTCTTTATCCCCTGCAAGTGGCTGGACTCCTGATTTCCCGCATGTGCATCAGCTATGTCTTTGTACTAAAAGAGCAGCAGGTGGTTATTGTAATTCAAGCAGCTGAGGCTCATGGTTTTAGATCCAGACCTGGTTGCCAGGTGTCCAGTTTTCAACCAGAACATGGAATCTGGCAGTGTCCTGTCAGCCACAATAGCTGGCCTTCACTTCCGGGGGGCAGGGAGGAGCAGCAGCTGGAGCCACATGGAGGAGATGCTCTCTGTGCAGCTGCTGATGCCTGACAGCCTACAGAAAGCAGTGGCTGGCTTCAGGACTGGGCCCTGTGAGATAGGTGTCACCACCTGGGAGGGAGATCCTGCCTGACTCCCTTCTGCCTCAACTGCCCAGACTCTGGCCTCTTGCAATGGAGACTGACCCCTCCCTACCAATCCCTGCCATGTCCATTGTGGTTGGCCAACTCCTCCACCCCTCTGTGGCTTTATTGGCAAGGCTGGCAAGCTCCATGTCAGCTCCTCCCAGCCTGGCTCTGCAGGCAGCAGATGAGTCCTTGGGGAGAACGGGAGCTGAACGGGGGTATGTGGTGAGCAAGTAACAGAAGGAGGGGGAAGAGAAGTATGGGGAGGCGGGGCTATGAGGGGAAGGGGCGGAGCAAGGGTGTTCGTGATTATAAAGTTGGCAACCCTAGATCCAGAGGTCTGGCCTACTGTCCCTGTTGCCGCTGACCTTCCCTGATGCTTCACTGTCTATGAAGTTAGGGCCTGATTTTCCTCTCATGCTGGTGTAAATCAGGCCTGGAAGTTCTTGGAAGTTCATGATGTTACCCTTTTGTGAGACAAGAATCAGGATCTTTGCCTCAATACGGAGGCAGATGGAGGCTGCAGATTCTTTCTTGAATAACGACAGCAAACCTTGTATATGTAAAGAAGAAATGTGGGCTAGTCAGTAAGGCTCAATATGGGGTGTCAGCAGACCTGTATCCTATTCCCAGCTTTGCCTGCAGTGTGACGGGGGGGACCGTCACTTCCTCTTTTGTCTCTCTTTCCCCTCCTTTTCTTTGTCTGTCGCATCTAATTAGCATGCAAGCTCTTCAGGGTAGAAAGTGTCTCTTGATACTTGTGTGTACAGCACCTAGCACAAACTGGTGTTGTGATGTTGGTTGAGGCCTCTAAGTACAACCATTGTGATTGGCAGAGCCACCTACAGTGCATGTTGCCCAACGCTTCCTATTGGAAATCCTGTTTGCGGTTACTTATAACTTTGCCAAATTTTAACCCACTGGCTTGAAATTTTCCACCCAAGGTACCTACCTCAGGCTGACTATTTTTATTCACAGCCAAAATGGTTCAGCCGTTTCTGAGAATGAGCTCAGAGAAAAACACATTGTTTTGCATCTGTTAAAAATTCTAGTGACCTTCTATTTGAAAAGCTCATACATCCCCCCTACTTTGGAAGTAAGGACTTGGAATTTGGCAGGGAATGGCCTTTGTCAGGCATGTGCCTTTTGCAGCCCCTCTGAAAATCCTTCCCTGCTCCCCCAAATCTGGACATTTAATAACACTTTGAAAAATCTCAGTTTGCATGTGCCAAGGAGAGATTTCTTAGGCTGTGTCCAGACTCAGGGGTTTTTTCGGGAAAAGTAGCCTTTTTCCGAAAAAACTTCACCTGCGTCTAGACTGCAGCCGCGTTCTTTCGAAATTAAATCGAAAGAACGCGGCTTTTCTTTCGACGGCGGTAAACCTCATTTCACGAGGAAGAACGCCTTCTTTCGAAAGTGCTTCTTTCGAAAGAAGGCGTTCTTGAATGTAAATAGGGCTTCTTCGAAAGAGAGCATCCAGACTCACTGGGTGCTTTCTTTCGAAAAAGCGGCTTGCTCTTTCGAAAGTTTCGCGTGCAGTCTAGACGCTCTCTTTCGAAAGAGGCTCTTTCGAAAGTATCTTTCGAAAGAGCCTCTTTCGAAAGAGGCTTGCAGTCTAGACATAGCCTTTGGGTTTAATGGCTAAAATCTCTGAAGAGCTCATCCACACTGAGGAAGAAATTCAATTTAAGAAACACAACTCCAGCTACAAGAATTGTGTAGCTAGAGGTGGCATACCTTAAACTGAATTTCTGGGGTAGCCCCACTGTGGAACGTCAATTCGTATAAATATAGAGAAAGGCCTAAGCATGCTCCAGCCCTTCAGAGCTCTGAGTGTTGATGGGACTGTGCATGAATCATCCCTACAGTGTTCCTGAGTATGCTCCGACCCAGGGCTGTGGGACTTCAGAAGGACTTTTCCTATAATGGCTATTTCAAGCTGCCTTCCAGAGCTGATCCCAATAGATGACGATCTGTTACTGCCAAGAGTCAGAGGTCTGTGTAGTGCATCCAAAGGTACCACCCCAGCTGATAACCCATAATGAAATAGATATTTTGCCAGGTTTTCTAAACATAAAATATTACCCACTCAAAAGTTAAGAAATGCCAGCATAAAAGTTGCCTGTGTATATGTGTTATGAGACAGTCTTTAATTACACAGTCACATATAAAAGTCCTAGCTAGTCTCTCTAGCTCCAGCCTCAGGCCAGTTACTCAGCTGGTGAATTCACAACAGTACCATCAAAATACTGGGAGCCACACAGATTTCTACTTGCTGAAGATCTGTTTAGAAAACAATATAAAAAACTAGGAGGATATGGGAAGAGGTGGCTTCAGATGACCTTATACTCTCATAGGAGACATTGCACTTAAAATGTCCAGATGTCCCGAATTTAAAGTGACAATCCTGATAGACAGGAATTTTTCTTATATAGGCGCCTATCACTTTTCAGCCCTATCCCGATTTTTCACACTGGCTGTCTTATCACCCTAATTACACTGAGGAGTTTAAACTGAATTATGGTCAATTCTACTCTTGATTTTACTCAGAAAGCTAAATGGGATTGTTCAGGTTTAATTGTGGGAACAATTTGGAGAAGCAGCATTGTCTAGTTGAGAGAGTTGGTAATGGAGCTGTGGACTGGGACTCAGAAGACCTGGAGACATTTCCTTTTCTTCCACTGATCTGCCATGTAACTTAGGGTAAGTCATTTCCCTTCCCATCCTTGGGACCCTGTCTGGTCAAGTTAGATAATAAACTCTGCAGAGCAAGGGATATTTCTTCTGACATGTTTGTACACAGACACCAACTTCAACTCCATCCTTGGTCTTGTGCCCCTCAACCCATTTCCCCAATCCCCACCTCCAAGCATGCACCATCCCCATTCCTCTCCTCTCTCTTCCTGAATGCCACAAAACAGTTGTTTGTGGTGTGCAGGAGGTGCTGGGAAGAAGGGGAAAGCTTGGCTGCTAGTGGGTGCTGAACACCTGCTAATTTTTTTCCTTGGGTGCTCCAGCCCCAGAACACCCACGGAGTCAGTGGCTATGTGTTAGTCACAAAGAAGACTGGATCTCAAATACAGCTTCTGGGCCCTACCCTAGTAACAATAATTACAAGGCTTACACATTGCCAGAGTTTGAACTTTCCTGTCCTAATACACATGGTGCTTCTTTGCAGAATGAAAATCTCTACAAAGAAATTAGTTAAATGTTAACAGAAGTGAAATGTAATGTTTGAAGTAGCCTGGGCAATGTTAGAAAATGATTGAAAAATATTTCTTACCCGTCTCTATTACATACAGTCTCTCATTGACAGTGAAGAATGTTGTGCGGTTCCATGAAAAGTGGAACCAGTTATTTTGTTTATTTTCATGTCTGCCATTCTTTGCATAATTTGCATTATTTTTTAACATCCAGTGCCATAAGTTGGAGAGCACAATGCTGCCTTTTTCTTCATTCTCTGATTCATGGAGACCGCACATTTAGACATGGACTACAAGTTTCATTCCTCACATATCTCAGAGATGATATCATGACAGCTCTGCAGAGAACAGCTATTCCATCTGAATCCTCCCCCAGCCTCCTTTTCTTTACTCAAGAGACTCCCCCTGCTTTTAAAGAGGGAATCTGCTATACTCACATCCTGTTTATTTCATAGACAGTGAAGATCCAGGATTATGGAGCGTATGTATTTAAAAATTGTTCCAGTCATCTCATTTGTCACCTTATTACCAAAACACTAACATAACTCCAGCATTAATGATCAGCTGTGTTTCTTTGTTAAACAAGGTAGAGTAAAACCTGTGATCTGATTCTTCTTTGCTCAGCCTCTTGCACACAAATCTAAAATATACCTAAATGCTGTTGAACCAGGATAGGAATATCTTATACTATTCTTAGTTTGCACTGGTGTAAATGATTGCAGAGGGGGCAAGGCAATGGAAAATCTATCACTAGAAGATGGGGCATAAAAGCTTCACCTTGCCGCCCACAGGGGATGTCATCAGTTACTTGTTCTTTACTGCTTCCCTCCCTGGGATTAAAACGTCCAGGGCACAAACCTCCAACAGCCCCTTAAGCAGCCACATGGGCAGTTCTAGAGTTTGTGGGTGGTGTGGGAAAGAGGATAACTGAGGAATAGGCTGGCCCCTGATGCACCTTCTCAGCCCAGGACTCCAGAGACATCTGTGCAGACAGTACCACAAAGGGACTTTCTCCTCTGCTCTGGGACATCTGCTGTGGCTCACTAGCGCCCTCTGGAGTGCAGCGGAGTGCATGCAACAGCCTTGGATCTTGCAGAGAGTTCTCAGCTTGCCCCCTTCCACCTCCACCCCTGAGAATCTGGGCCCCCCAGGTGAGGCAGTTCTGGGTGCTAGGAGAGGTTTGGATAATTGTACAGGAAGTAAATACCAGAGAAAAGGCAAAAAACAGTCAACCAAATAATACCAAGCAAGTAGGCAGTGAGACAAAGGTCAGGCCTTTCCCAGATGTGGGGGAGGGGTTATGAACCCTACATTCACCTGCATTGTTTTTTAAGGTATGGGCAAAGAGGAGAGTAACTATTTTTTATTTACATCACGGAGAAAGGTTTCAATAAACAAGTGTCGTTGGTTCAACACCATCAGGGGAGCCAGGGTTAGAATATAGGAGCATGAAGAACAATCTGTTACCTTCACCATCCCATCCCTTCACTCCCACTGTCTGGACACCCATGTGTTTTGTATGGTTTTGGATCACACATTAACGACAGTGGGGCACATGCTTTCCTACATATTTGCCCTGTGCCTAGCACTGGACACTGTTGTGTCTGTCGCATTTTCCGCAAAAATAACAATATGAAGAAACCACCCTGGCACAGCTAAGTCCTGAATGGCGGTATTTAGTCAATATACATCAACCAGCTGAGTCTAGCTTAGGTCATGCTGCTGCTTTGACTGGTTTCACGTGAAACACAGTGAGTTGCACTGATTTCAATTGGTCTGTTAGAGGAGTAAGGTATTACTCAATGTTAGTAGGCTGTCAGAATCTGATCGTCAGTTATTAGCATTGCACTAGAGAAACAGACCAGCTCTGGTGAATACTAATAAATGTTAGAAAGGTCAGACTAATCCTTCACACATGAGAGTGCCCGCAGGTTTCTATCACGGCCTGACAGAAGCAGTGCAAGCTCAAGTGAAATGTTTTATGAGAAACAGCATAGCTGTTTTTATTAGGCCAGCCAGTAGCTGTGTTTGGTTAGGTGCAGTTCATGTGGGTGTGGGTCTAGTTCTAGCTAGAGAGTTTAGTGAATTATCACATTAGCTTTAAACATGTGTTTTGTATGGTTTTGGATCACACATTAACCACAGTGGGGCACATGTTTCCTACATATTTGCCCTGTGTTGTCTGTCGCATTTTCCACAAAAATAACAATATGAAGAAACCACCCTGGCACAGCTAAGTCCTGAATGATGGTATTTAGTCAATATACATCAACCAGCTGAATCTAGCTAAGGTCATGCTGCTGCTTTGACTGGTTTCACGTGACTGGTTTCACGTAGGATACGTCTACACTGCAGGTTTTTTCCACAAGAACTGTTTTACGCAAGCGTTCGTCCACACTGCCATGTGCTTTTGCTCAAGAGATGTGCTTTTGCACAAGAGCGTCCATGGCAGTGTGGATGCTCTCTTCTGCAAGAAAGCTCTGGTGGCCATTTTAGCCATAGGAGTTTCTTGCGCAAGAAACCCTGGTTGCCCATCCATACTGCCTTCTTGCACAAGAGGGCTTATTCCTTGCAGGAAGAGGAATAACTCTTGCGCAAGAAGCCCTCTCTTCTGATGCTTTATTGTAAATTTACTTGCACAAGAACACACGTGCAGTATAGACACTCTGCAAGTTTTTGTGCAAGAACAACTGTTCTTGCACAAAAAGCCTGCAGTGTAGATGTAGCCATGGAGACTGGATTTAATCTCACTCCAGATTGTGAGGTTTTGGTTATTGCACCAAGACACCTCAGTGTTTGATACAATTAAAGGTGGCTGGTAATATGTGCTCCAGACAGAAACAGCATTGAGTCTGCAAGTCAGGACAGAAATGCATAAGCTGTGTGAGCCCATGTTGTTTCTCACTGTCCTGAACCCTAAATTCATCTGCATTGTTTTTTAAGGTCTGGGCAAAGAAGAGAGTAACTAGCTTTTATTTACACCATGGAGATTGATGTAGACATTACACCATGGTTTTATAAGGTGTACCTGATGAATCTACAGAACTTCATGCTCAGCTATTTGAAACAAAGAGAAAAGTGAGGCAGTGAGTAAATCATAGTAAAGATAGATGTGTTATACAGCTGAGTTACTTCTGTATCTTATCCTTCAGAGAAAATAAGCTGTTATAAGATGGGGACCATAAATATCCTTAGATGAATTCCTTACTACATCTTAATGGTCTCCATTTTTATGGTACAGAGTCTCTATCTTCTGTCTATATTTAATGTAACTTATACTACACCATGGTATCAGAGTGTATGAACCAATGCTAACTCTTAGGTCCTTTGTGGAATCTTTTAGGTGATTATCTATATGAGGGTTTTATACTGCCTACTACTCATTATCACAGTAGCTAAGCACAAATGCATTAATTGGATGTTGTTGATGTTGCAGGCCTGTTTGATTGAAGTAGGAGGGGTGGATGGTCTGGTTTATGGAATTCTGTTACATAATCTTGACAAAGTTTGTCTAAGATGTTATGGCCATGGCAGCAAAATGTTATCTATGTACTCAAATCTAATTTAATCTAGTTATCTAATGTGATCTAGGACTGCTAATACACTCATCACTGTGATTTCTGAGCACCAGATTTTAAAGTCTAGTAAATGTGTGTCCCAAAGACACTTGTTCTGGAAGGGGATGATTCTTCTATTTGTTCTTTTTTTCTCTTATATCTGTGTTGATGTAGTTTGATACAAATATTCTGAGACAGGACAATATCATATATCATTGTATGTTGGGATATGGCAAATGCATCATTTTCAGAGCTTATGCCCTATTTAAACCCACTTGTTTAGGTACAGTGACCAAGTGATAAATTATCACCTCAGATGTGTATATAATGTCACTGTTGTTGTCCATAGTCTGTTTGTACGCATAGTCACCTCCAAGGTTTCTGGAGAGTTCATTGTTCACACAATCTTATCCTATTTGGAGAACAAAAGTGTCTCCCTACCCTGGTTATCCCTGAGGAATTGCCTAATTTTTACAGCGTTATATGGATTGGGCTGCCAGTGGTGAAGGGGATGTCAGGGGAAATGACAAAACAGATATCAGACAGTATCACAAAGAAAACACAGTTTCTTGCCATTTCAACCAGAAAGGGCATTGTCTCAACGACTTGACTACCTGCATCCTGCTTCAAAGACCTTTTCACAGCAGACTTGAAAGAGAAACCTCTGAACTGTCATTCATGCTTAAATTTGACACTTTATATCGGGGTCTCAACAGAGATGCTAATTACCTTACCCATTACAAAGATAGCTTCTCCAATTATTACCTCTAATATCATTAGCTCACAGAAATTTACCTCCCCCCCCTCATTCCCCCTGGCTGTGTCTAGACTGGCCAGTTTTTCCAGAAAATCATCCGCTTTTCCAGAAAAACTTGCCAGCTTTCTACACTGGCCACTTGAATTTCTGCAAAAGCACTGACTTCCTACTGTAAGAAATCAGTGCTTCTTGCGGAAATACTATTCTGCTCCCATTCAGGCAAAAGTCCTTTTGCGCAAAACTTTTGCGTAAAAGGGGCAGTGTAGACAGCTCAGATTTGTTTTCTGCAAAAAAGCCCCGATCGCGAAAATGGCGATCGGGGCTTTTTTGCGGGAAAGCGCGTCTAGATTGGCACGGACGCTTTTCCGCAAAAAGTGGTTTTTCCGTTAAAAGCATTTGCGGAAAGTCATGGCAGTCCAGACATAGCCCCTCTGTTCTGAAATTTGATTTGTCCTTTTTATATATGTTCACTTTTTTTGATTGTATCCCTTTGGTATATATGGTCATGCCAATTTTCTTCCACAATTTGATATGAGGAAGTGGGTCTGGCCCACGAAAGCTCATCACCTAATAAACCATCTTGTTAGTCTTTAAAGTGCTACATAGTCCTGTTTTTTGTTTCAGGGGAAATGAAATGAGCCTATGTAGTCCACAGACATCTGCTTAAAGTAAAGGGTTTTTTGACTATCTCTGAATTAACTGACCAGCCTGTCTTCACTTTTGGCAGCATTGGGGTTGCTGAAATGAATGTGCTATGCAATGCTAGCGACAGAACTGGGGCAATGTAGTGGTGATTTCAGCCTCCTCTCCCTGTGCTAATACAGTCTTAATAGGTAGGAGGAGACCTGAGGCTATGGTGTCAATTGCACTTAAAAGTATGCTGCTTTTGTCAGTTGACTCGCGCGCTGTGCCGACGATCAGCTGAGCTGGCACAGTGTGGTGGCCATTTTTATGTTAATGAAACCGGGGATATTTAAATCCCCTCTTCATTGACTATGTCAGGGAGCTTATTTTATATGGCTCTGTCGGCAGAGGCATGTAATCTAGATGCACCCTCAGTGATTGGTGCCTAGTGGGGTCCCGGAGGCCAGTAGTATTGCACAGTGGCATTGAAGCCTCAGCAGTCTGGCTTTCTCCCTAGTCGCAGGCTGAGTGTAGCATTCAGCTTCTGATTAACTCTGGCAAAAGGTGACCTAGAAATAAAGTGCTACATAGTCCTGTTTTTTGTTCTAGAAATAACAGGTGAAAGATATTTTGGGGAGGACAGGGAGACGGGACAGGGTTGAAAGCCAGGTTTGACATGTTTCAGCCTTATCTAGTCTTGTCAGGAAAACAATGCCCACCACAAACCTGGAGAGACGTGAATCTACAGATTCACCCATGTTTTCAAACAGTACCCAGTTAATGCTCTATGAATAAATTGATTTTTCATTGCACTGGCAGCTCTGAAAAATAAACAAACAAAAAACATCATGTCAAACCAAAGTAAAAACTTGTGAAAAACTTGACAGCAGCTGGCTAGAGGTGTCAGCATGTCCTTTGTCTCTGAGAATCTGGTTTATGCTGGCTTGTCTGGTAAACATATTTCAGATCTAATTTCAGCTGATCTTCATAACTTTACATGTAAGTTTGCTAAATAAATTTCATCATCATATTGTGACTAGCAAGTTCTTAATTTTCAGATGATACCATAAAACACATATTTTGTACTAAGATTATTACAATAGCATGTAGGGCAGGGATCTCAAACCGAAGGGAGAGGGAGAGAGATCAGAATAGCCCAGTGACTAGTGCACTCTTCTGTAGCATGGGACACCAAAGTTCAAATCCCTGCTCTACATCTTGCAGAGGTAAGAACTGAACCAAGGTTTCCCAGAGAACAGTTTCCCATTTGCCTGATTTCCTTGTTGCCTGCAGCAGAGAATCAATCAGCCAGCACTTCAGTTATTTCTCCCTGTGAGAGGAAGAGGGAGCAGGAAATGGTAGGAAGGAAGAGAAGAAACAGAAGGTAAAGGAATGAAAACAAACATGCAAGAACACGCAGATTAAAGGAGCTAAAGTACAAATCAAGGAAAAGTAAAGGTCATTGGGGAGGGAGAGGGAGAGAGGAACAAAAATAAATAAGAAACCCAAGAGAAAACAGAGACTTAGAAGAAAATAGCTATAAATGGGAAAGAGATGAGAAGATCAGATGTGAGAACCCAGGAGCTGCTATGCAAGCTCTGATCAGTGATAGTTCTGTTCTGTGTAAGTTTTTATACTGCACGCATCACTGGTATCTGAATGCTTCCCTCCATCTAGTTCTGTATCCTGATCTCCGAGTGGTATTAGATTAGGGTTGCCAGATGGTTTCGGAAAAAATACCGAACAACAACAACACAAAACATGCCAGGGAAAAGATTGTTGAGCAACAAAAAGGCCCTTCAGAGGAGTTAAGCAAAAAAACCAAAACAAAAGTATGCTCAACAAACTTTTTTCTGGCTCGCAGGGTGGGAGCAGAGCAGAGAAGGCTCCCCTGCTCCCAAGCTTTAATTGGCCAGGGGGTGGGGGAGCGTGCGAAGCCTCCTCCTACACTGCCAGGAACACATGGTGTTTTGAAGTGCCTCACGCTGCTTGCAGGGCAAGGGGGAGAGCGAAGGAGGCGTCACACGCTCCCCTGCCCCCAGGGCAATCAGGGCATGGGGGCGGGGGAACTGCATGAAGCTTCCTTCACCGTGCTCTGGCCCTGCAAGGAACCCGCGGCACTTCAAAGCACTACATGCTCCTCACAGGGTGGGAGGAGGCTTCCGGCACTCCTCTGCCCCAAGCCCTGATTGGCCTGGGTGTGGGGGAGCGTGCCAAGCTCTTCCACGGCATGGGCGCCTAGTGGGAAGGGGGACAAAGGGGCTCCCCCACCCCCAAGCCAATCATGGTCTGGGGGTTGAGTAGCCCTGCCCCATCCCATTTAGGCTCTGCCACTTCCTGTTTATGACCCGCCTCTTTTGGGATGGCCATGGGCTACTTCAAAAATTTTTGAAGTGGCCTCCGGGGCAAAAATTATTGTCCATCTCTGGTATAGATGAACAATGTACCACTACCTATCTGTCTCTGGTGGCCCTTTGTGTTCATTTCTCATTACTCTTAGTCTTTGAGTTCCTATTCAAAGTCAAGGATACTCCTCTAATCTTCACTTCTGAAAACATCTCTTTTATTTTGCTGTGAATGCTGTGGGTCTGCCTCATGGAGCATAACCGGTAGTGATATTTGGGCAACTCAGCTTATTTTTTAAATTGATTTTGTGTTTGTTTAAACCTTGGAGAGTTGGTATAGTATATTGATTACCTTTCAAATTCCAGATCTTGTGTTAGTAATCCTGACATTGTTTAATCGTTTTATAAAGTTTCTCATCATGTATCCATTGGTGACTCCTTGTCTCTAAAAAGGGACTTTGTCATCCCATTGAAATGTGTTGGAGGTAGTGGAGCTCAGAGGTTTTGCCTTGTTTTCTGTAGCCTATATAATTCAGTTTCCCTATAGTAATTAAGACTAAAACTCACCTAAATGCAAAGGCATCACAAAAGGTACCTTTGTCTGTTTCTGATTCAGCTCCCACTGGAGTCAAGAAGAATTTTCCATTGACTGCAGTGTATGGTGAGGCAATGGATGATTTCACCATTTGTCACAAAGCAAACTAGCTCTCCAGTAATACGTGTGATCTAATTTTCTGTCCCAGCGAAGAATGAAAATAAGTAGAAGAACACATGCAGGTAAATTCAAATCTGGCTTTTATTCACACACAAAAGAGGTAAATTCTTTTTGGGATACAGTAAAATGGGAGATACATGCCTGGGATGATGACCATACAGACTGCTTTTGACTAAGAACCATGAAAGGAAATAAACAGAATTATACAGTAGTGTGAAAACATCTGAATAATGAAAAATAACAAAGGACGGGATCCTGTTTTCCTTACTCCAGCTAAACTCCCACCTAATCCATTGAGAGTTTTCTTAGGCTGTGTCCAGACTCAGGGGTTTTTTCGGGAAAAGTAGCCTTTTTCCGAAAAAACTTCACCTGCGTCTAGACTGCAGCCGCGTTCTTTCGAAATTAAATCGAAAGAACGCGGCTTTTCTTTCGACAGCGGTAAACCTCATTTCACGAGGAAGAACGCCTTCTTTCGAAAGTGCTTCTTTCGAAAGAAGGCGTTCTTGAATGTAAATAGGGCTTCTTCGAAAGAGAGCATCCAGACTCACTGGGTGCTTTCTTTCGAAAAAGCGGCTTGCTCTTTCGAAAGTTCCGCGTGCAGTCTAGACGCTCTCTTTCGAAAGAGGCTTGCAGTCTAGACATAGCCTTAGAGTAAGGACAAGAACATGCTGTCAGTCTTGGAAATGATTTTGATATGCACTGCAAATGCATATTAGATTACAGTAATATGATATAATGTGATTTATAAATAATCCCAAATAATTAGATCAGGATTTGTTTTTCTTTAGAAATAAGAATGAGGAAATTAGCAAACCAGTACGTTTGATTTGTAGTAAGTGCTACTGAATCCATTCTCACTCACTTCAAGCTGCACGCAATGTTAATGGTTATGTACAATCAGGGCCTGATCCCAAGCCCTCTGAAGTCAACAGAAAGGCTCTTCCAATGGAAGAATTCTAACATCAAGATTTGTTAATTTTTGTCTTAATGGGGAAGAGCTAATGAGAATGGAAAGATGTTTGCAGGGATAGGGATTCCTGGCTCAATTCTGCAAGGTGCTGAGTAATTCTTGTGAGATGCTGAGTTCAGTCGGAGTTGAAGGTACTCAGTATCTCACACTGTGTTCTCAGTACCCTCCAGGATGGGACCCTTTGGATGTGGCTTTCACAGAGGAAGTCCCTCTGAGATATAATGTACCTGCTTTGAAAGAGGAAGGCAGCCCTAGCTTCTCTGATGGGAGCAGATCATCCAGGGTATGTGTACACTACAAGGGTATTTCTAAATACGTTTATTTTGGAATAATAACTCCCGAAATAACGATTTTGAAATAGCACGTCCACACTACAGGAAAGCCTTGAAATTAGTCTCAGGCAGTCTTCCCCAATGTGGCATTCCCTCAATTCAGAGCGCCAGGAAGCACTAGGGAGTAATTACTTTGAATGGCCCAGGGGAAGAGCTCTTTCATAAAAGCAGCAGTGGAGCATCCACACTACTGCTATTTCGTAATAGCAATTTCAAAATAAGTGTTATTCCTCATGAAATGAGGGTTTAGAGTTTTGAAATAAGAAGCTTATTATTTGGAAATAATTTTGAAAAAACTGGCTTGCTGTGTGGACACTCACCTTATTTTGAAATAATATGTGTTATTTCAAAATAATGCTGTAGTGTACACAGGAAAAATCTGTCAACTACATTACTACACAGATTTAATTCTGCTTAGTTTGGTGGGTTCCAAAAGCATGCTGGAAACTGAAAAACAGATGTTTGCCCAAAGGGCACTTTCTGGGTAGAAACTATTATCATCGGAAGAGGCTCTATGGAAAATAAATATGCAACCTTTCAGACAATACTAACCCATCTTTGCAGAGAATATTATGTTATTATATCAAGTAATTTGTCTCCTGTGCTGTGTTTGGATAACCTGATACATCACAATTGTACCTCAGCATCCTATAAACGATATATAGTATATGCCACGGGGCCATGGTTCCTGGTTAATGCAAATTTAATTAGAAAAAATGAGAGCCATATGGTCATTCTGAATACAAGAAAAACAATGTCTGTATATTTGACTCTGGCACACTCATATATATTACTAGAGCATTAATTTTAATTATTGCTTTTGAGCACATAACAACACATCAATAGGATTTGATATTTTTATAGAATCCACCTGATTTGTATTTACTGCAATTATATTGAGTAACCATTCCCTGCTAGCGCATACAGAAGGTGTAATAATAAACAGTAAGATGCAAACTTGCAATATAAATGAGACACATTTTAAATAGTTGTTTAAAAAGAACACTAATATCTAAAATTACAAAAAAGTAAGTATTGCTTTTCTAATGTGCTTTTGTTTTTGTTTTGTTCACCGACGTGACAAAATTATACTGTGAGGCATTAATAGTAGAATTCAGTTTTAAGATCAAGACCAAGTGTGTTAATAAAAGGAAATGCAATAATCTAACTCTCTGAAACAGCATTTGAGTAATTTATGGCACTATGCATAGGGTAAGACTGTAAAAGCAGATTAATGAGGAGAAGTATATATTAGGAATGTATGCAAATAGTTAACATAGTTCTCAGTAAGTATAGAAATCAGCGGTATCAGCTACAATCATTGGCATCTAAATTGGAAGCAGAGTTATGAAAAGAATGAACCTTTTGTTATCCATTCCCCATTCCGACAAATGCTATTTTCCTTTTCCTCTATTTAGACAAAGACCGGCTCTGCTCTGTGTGGGCTTGGAGAAGCTCTGCAATTTCCATGTGGGCAGATTTCAGAGCGATGGACAGAGCAGAACTACCACTCTACATGGAGGAGGGAAAAAAAGAAAATGAATTGACTATGCAAATCTTTAAAATAAAAAGATGAAGTGGGTTTTACTCATGAAAGCTCATGATATTATATATTTTTTTTAGTCTCTAAGGTGGCATGCTAGTGACAATATTGCCCATGACATCAAAACAGCCTAATCATTTATAGAATCACATCTTTCAAGGCCAGAACGATCACTAGATCATCTAGTTTGGCCTCCTCTATATCACAGGCCATCGATGGCACTCAGCATCCATACACTAAATCCAACCACTAAAATGAGTCCAAAATATTACAGGCCACAAGATACCAGACTATTCTGTGCCACAGGCCCTCCCTGGCCAATGTCATCCCTGAGGCTCTCAAGGAAGGAGAAAATGGTATTCAAATGCCAGAAGTCTCCCCCTTTTGTCTGTCTTCCTGAGAACAGCACCCAACGTAAGGAGATGTGTGTGAATGTGAGCATCGTCTCTGATCAAAGTATCAAAGACTGCCCATCTTAGTTACCAGATCAGCTGCTTTATCTCAGTAAAATGAATAGGAGTTGTAGAAAGAGATTGTTATAACATGTGTGTTTAATTTAAACAAAAGACATTACCTTTGGTGTTCAGCTTTTGGTCATGACTCTGGGCTCTCTGAACTGAAATGAATTTTTCAGCATAAAACAGTTCTTGCCAGGTCTAGTTAGTGTTTCTGATGAATCTATCATTGTAGTGCCTTGCCCAGTTTTAGGTGATATTCCCCATTAAATAATGAATTAAGATAAATGTAGAGTGTGCTTGTATTTGTCTCCGTTTGAGTGTATATGGGTAAACTATTGTATATGTGACGGTACAGACACAGGGGCTGTGTCTATACTGCACCCCTTTTCCGGAAAAGGGATGCAGATTAGACACTTCGGAACTGCACACTTGAAAGTAGGAATAAAAAATCCTCCGGAAAAGGGCTTATTTTCCAGAGAATCGCGTCTAGACTGGCGCTTTTCTCTGGCTTATCCTGAAGCCGGAAAAAAGCGGCAGCCATGTAAATGCAAATGCCGCGGGGGATATTTAAATCCTCCACGGATTTGCAATTCCGACTCGTCTCATTAGCATCCCTTTTCCAGAAAGGGATGCCAATGTAGACGTAGCGAGGCTGAATATATAGATCAGTCTACTGTATTAATCTCATATAGCTAGGCCTGCCCTTATGTTCCTGTCTACTCTTCCATCCTCATCTTAAAACTATGTTGCTCTGTGGTAATGAAGGCTGTGAAATTCATCCTGGATAATCAGTGGGAGTCATTGAAGAGATATTGTATGATCCCCCTGCTTACACACAAACCAAACCAAATTACTGAGAAATTCCACACGTCCAGCCACTGTATATAGCTCCTCAGAAACTTCAACAGTTAATTGGCACTCTAGTGTCCTGCTGGCTTGCGACTGGTCTGGCTTTTAAACATTTAATTGTGTTTATGTAAATAACATTGTTCAGTCCTTGTCACAATACCAAAAGCTATTTGTCAGTAAATGTATAAGCAATGCTTCTTTTGTGTTTCACATGGGAAATATGACAACAAGGCAGCTGGTACAAGGAGCAGCATTGTGATGGATGTGGATTGATTTGTGGGGGGGAGGAGAAGGAGGCTCCAGTAAGTGACTAGTTTCACATCAGTCATCATTCAGATTAAAACCTTCAAATAACATTACTGTGCAGCACATCTTTATCCCTCACTAGCAAAATTTGCTGTCTAATTTCATTAAACAGAGGGAAAGAAGCAGGTGCAGATCTGTAATCTTCCTAGTACCACAGGCATGCAGAAAGCTAAGTTATTTCCTCAAAAGGTCATCTTAAGAACATTTCTTTTCCTGTTTTCACATTACAAAGTGCCCAAGTAAGACTATGATTTAGACAAGCTGTAAATAAAAATTTCTGTCTTAGAATTAACTGCTAGTTGTTCACTCGAGGGGGTCTCCAAATCTTCCTTAACAAAATAAGATAATCAGTAGTCCTGTGGCACCTTAGAGACTAATATATATATATAATAGTATCATGAGCTTTCATGGGTAAAACCCACTTCTTCAGATGAGCTGATATCTTGGTTTCTGTTATTTCCATTCCAGCTCATCTGATGAAGTGGGTTTTACCCATGAAAGCTCATGATATTATATATTTTTGTTAGTCTCTAAGGTGCTATTGGTTGTTTTTAAATAAGATAGAGATTTCACAAAATTGTGCTGCTATTGCGACTATACTCCCAAGGCTGCAATGAGATTTTTAAATGTGCTAGTGTGATCTTTGCCAAGGCAGTAATTTTCTTTGCATCCAGATGATCTATTTAACCTGTGAGAAGGAAGGACATGGAAAATTTGGCATATGCTGCTGACTGGGCTTTTGTTGCAAGGCTCTCTCTTGACAAGATCTTAAGGGCTCACTTCTGCCTTTCAGACACATTGGTGCAACTCTCAGTCATTTAAATCTATGTACCCAAAGGGCAGAACTGGGCCCGGATGTGTTTTTCAAAACAGAAGAATCACTTCATGTTTTGGTGACTGCTGCCTGGACATACAGCATGCCATTTAGCATGAATGTTAGCCTATTCAAGGGATTAGTAGAAAAACGCCTGTGGCTTCATCTGGCCCAGGGTTTCACCCTATATAGTAACAGGTTTTAATACATCTTGAGCAAAAAATTTTCAGCAAGGTTGGTTTCCCTTGTCTGAGTGTAACTTGCACTTATACAAATTTGTATCCATATTTTTGCACCCAGAAGTAAATGTATTTGTACCTCTAATTTGGCAGCAGGGATACTACATTATGTTGGCTAAAAGCTGAATATTTCACTTCTAAAAAGCAAGGTGTGGCCTGTTCTTTAGTAAAAATGTACCCCTTTGTAGATGTGCAAGAGTTCTTTCCACTAGAGCTGAGAAGATCATTCCAGAAATACCGAACTTCCCATACGTTGACATCCATAGGAACTGTAAGTACTCAGGGCCGTGGAGTATCAGACCACTATGCCTAAATACTAGAGCAGATCAAAAAAGGAGAGAGTTTTTCACCGGAAGTGTTCATTTTGGGCAGAAACACCAAAATATTCTGGCCAAAAACTACAATATTTGTATTGAAAATGCTGCTCTGATACTTGTGGGAGTTGTAGTTCCAAATGATTAAGCTCCAAATTTTAATTGCTGGATGGGCTCTCTGGATGGCCTACACCTCCCATGATGAGTAACAGTCTCACTGCCTGGTGCAACATGGACGATTGTGAGGGACCAGTGTGAGTCTCTATGTAACTGAGTTCAACGAGGTGAATGTGTAACCAGGCAATGGATCACTTGATCGGGGATTTGATGTCACTGAAGAGCCCTGGGGTAGTTTGGGGACTGGAACCCTATAAAAGGGAGGCTCGCTGGCTGTTACAAATGGCAGAATGGCATTCGGAGGAAGAAAGTGGGTTTTTTCAGTGGTGACCCCCTGTAGTTGAATGGGGGGTACATGCCATTACTTGACTCTGATTGATGCAATTGCTTTCAATGGCTCTTTCAAGTGGAGAACTGGCCAATGTGTGTTTATGTGCCAAGATTTTATATAAAACTAATGAAGCTGTGGTCTATAAATGATATTTTTCTGTGGTTTTAGCACTAAATCATAATGCTGGAATACAGCCCTAGAGTGGAACTTTCACATTATTTTCAATTTAATTATCTGGTAAATGTCAAAGGGGCGTGTAATATCGTTTGTAACCTGCTTGTCGATCACAACCCACAGTGCCAAATGCAGAGGGCTGTATCCTGGTATACTGAATGTGTAAACAGGGCTCTCAAACTCCTGCTGCCACAGGGAGTGTGTTGCAGGGGGGGTGTCTGCATGTGACTGCTGTCACCATGCGGTGCCAGGCCTCTCCGGTGATCTATAAAGCCATGTCCTTAGGGACAGGGTGACAGGAAAGGAGAGGATAGGGCAATAGCAGGAAGGGGTGGCAACAGATAGCCCCCTCTCAGCCCACCTGAAGTCCTGGGCTAGATCACGCAATCACTCTGGCTAGAGATGGCCCACAGGCTGGTAGCTTGGGATCCCCAGTGTACAAAATAAGAAACATCTTGAGGTTCATGCTGCGTGAGTGCAACCCAAGTGTTACCTTTTTATGGTATTTTAAAGAGATCAGGACCTGTGCTGGAATCATTCTCCTCTCGCTCACACTTTTTCATATACAGGCCGTCTTCACTGTAAGTCCAAGATATGTTCCAAAAAACTTGGTTTTATAGCAAAATAAATTAAAGTGGGGAATTTTTTTTTCTCTGGCTGACTTCCATTTGCTCAAATTGGGGGGATTTTTTGGCATGGCTTAAGAGTGCGGAATGAATGTATGCCGTAGTGACTTATAGTGGGGACATCCTGTACCAAACCTCCAGCACCGTATGCAGCTGTAGTTCTTTCTTCTTGTACTTACGTGTTCACCATATTGATAGTGACCCCTGTCTTAAGTGAATGCTCAACAAACTGAAAAAAATATTTTTTGCTTAATGACACTGACCTCCTACAGATGCTGGGGTACAACTATAGTTAGTATATTTGGGGCTACACCGAAAGTGGTCTATGAAGGCAGGAGCTTCTCTGTTAAAGCAGGTTTCATTGCACTTCTAAGTAGGCAATTTGTGCAGCTTGGTTTGGAATTGATAAATGAGTTAAAACTCAGGTTAATTAATCCTTCAAATCTTTAAAACTGATCCAGTCCCCTTTGTTTGTGAAACAGTCAAGGAACAGAGCCAAAGCCCACTTATTAACATGTTGGATAAGGGAGAAACAAAAGTATCTAGTTTCTGCTCCTGTCCTGTTCTAAGGCCATGTGGTTTATTTAAACATCCACTAACTGTCTCCCGGCAGTGACTATGTGAACACACACATTTTTTACAGTACATGCTCCAATGGCTGGTTTCCCTTACCTTGTCCTTTAAGGCAGTGTTACAACCAGGGTGAGCCAGAAGAAGCTTCGCGATCTCAGCGTTATCATGATGACAGGCAACCATCAGTGCAGAAGTCCCATTATCATCCTGCAGGTTTATGTCAGCCTTGCAAGACAACAAGGCTCTCACCATATCTCCCCTGTCATGGCTGACACCTAACATTAAGGCTGTTTGGCCTCCCTGGAAATATTGCAAGACAGACCAAACATAATGACATACATTCTCTTGGTGGGTAACTTATTTGCACAATCTAAGCATTCAAATAGCATAGCAGCCTTGTTTGGAACACGGGGAGCCCTACAGCAGATGCTGTAACAAATCTATGGGGTGATTCTTCTATGGCTCCTCAGAACTTCATTGTGAGAGCATGACTAAAGCTCACTTGTGTGTGTCCCAAAAGAGAAGGCCCTGCCACTGGTGCTACTGGAGATTATCTGTTAGCTATTAGCTGTATCGGGCTAATGACATGCAGTTGAGCACTTCTAGGTCCATCCAGTAATAAGAGGTGGTAGACATTTAGGCTATGTCTACACTGGCACCCTTTTCCGGAAATGCTTAAAACGGAACAGTTTTCCGTTATAAGTATTTCCGGAAAAAGCGCATCTACATTGGCAGGATGCTTTTCCGGAAAAGCACTTTTTCTGGAAAAGCGTCCGTGGCCAATGTAGCTGCGCTTTTCCGGAAAAAAGCCCCGATCGTCATTTTCACGATTGGGGCTTTTTTCCAGAAAAGACTCCTGTGCTGTCTACACTGGCCCTTTTCCGGAACAGTTTTTCTGGAAAAGGACTTTTGCCTGAACGGGAGCAGCATAGTTTTTCCAGAAAAACACTGATAATGTTACAGTAGATCGTCATTGCTTTTCTGGAAAAGCAAGCGACCAGTGTAGACAGCTGACAAGTTATTCCAGAAAAGCGGCTGCTTTTCCAGAATAAGTGACCCAATGTAGACACAGCCTTACACTACCCCTGTCAGTACCACTTTGTCTGAGGTAGGAAATTTGGAAGCAAATTACAGAGGGAACGCTCACCTTGACATGTGTCAAAGGCTCCCTAGTAGCCTAAATCTTCTGGCCCTGGCCAAGCTGGCCATTTCTTTTGTTTTTATTGTCCATATAATATAAAGCTATCACTGTTTGTAACAGCAAAGTAAACTAGTGAAACTTAGAGAGGTTGCCCTTTACACAAAGGTCCTTAGAGGTTCATTTATAACCACACTCGTGCTGCCTTTGTACTGCCAGAAGAAAAAGAACAAAAATTCCAGAGTGGTGAAAAGGAACCTTAGCGTAAATGAGAATTGGGCCCAGAAAAGTTCACGCAACGATCACTAAATAATCCTGTGTAGAGACGTTGTCTCAAAAATATTTATTCTGTGGTGTTCACCCCTACACAATTCCCCCTCCCCATAGTGGTTCACATTCTGGGTTCTTTATGTTAAATTTACTTCACCTTAATTTCTTAGACTCTTATTTCATTGTTTAGCAAGCAGTTGGGAGTCCGAAAAAGCTAATGAGTTCCTAGGCAACCTTGCTCAATTTTCATCAGGGCCTGCAAGGTTCTGGGTCCCATTCCCGCCCGCATGGTAGCTGAGGGCACTTACTGCATGTGGGAGATAATTCAGTACAGTGCAGGATCAGGCCCTCTCAGTTTTCCTTCAATTATGTTAATTAGCAACTGACTGATTGTTTGACACTTGTGCATAAGAGCGTAGATTGAGAAGCCGCCCTGAGGCAGGCAAAGTCCAGAGGATTTTCGTCACCGTGGTCTGCAATTTGGCTGAATATGCTGCTTTTAACTTTCTAAACTGGTAACTTCAATACAATATACACATTAACACATATAATCTTGCTTCTCAATGTCCTGCTGTAGTGCTTAAATTATTCTCCCTATAAAGACCTTTAAGGGGACATAATTATGAAGGAAATAAATTCTGAGGAGTATTAAACATGTTTATTTGCGCTTGCTGAATTAGCATATAAAAGGTTCTATCATGCAGCATCTTTATAAGGCTAGGTCATATATGTGCTGAGACTTTATTAATTACACCATAAATACATCCCAAAGTCATTTTGTTTGGCCAGATCTTTCATTCCTTTATTCATGCTGAACTCACATTGTAAGTAAGTAATAGGAACCATCATGGGCGAACCATGAATCAGGAATCACCAACTGGGGGAGGCAAGCCTCCAGTCCCCCTTCCCTCCCCCCAACCATCAGCCACTTGCCCCAAAGCAGGCAGCCCCAGCACCCCCAGCCCCAGAGTAACAGAAGAGCAGGTGGCACACAGTTGCAGGCCTCTTCTCCCCCAGCCCTGGAGCACCAGGAAGGCAGGCAGCACAGCTGCACCCTCCCCAGTCCCGGATCAATGGGAGAGCAGTGGGAGAATGGGCGGTGCAGCTGCACCCTTCCCAGTAGTGGATCGACAAGAGGGTGGATGGTGCAGCATGAGTTAGAATCACCCCAGAGGGAGACTGGAGCAGCCACACCAATCCGAAACGGGTGTGTGTGTGGCATAGGGGTGGAGTGTGGCCAGGGCATAGCCTCCCCCAGCCTATGCTACCCGCCACCCATGGGAATTGGCCAGTTATGATTATAATTAGGACGGCATGAACTTTGCAGGGTTTGGCTTGTGAATGAGTTTGCCAAATGAATCATGTCATTTGGGCTACGTCTAGACTGCAAGCCTCTTTCGAAAAAGCAAGCCGCCCAGGCAGTCTGGATGCTCTCTTTCGAAAAAGCACAGTTTGCATTACATAGCGCCTTTTTTCGAAAGAGCACTTTCGAAAAAAAGGCGTTATTCCTGTGAAATGAGGAGTATCACCGTCAAAAGAAAAGCCGCGTTCTTTCGATTTAATTTCGAAAGAACACGGCTGTAGTCTAGACGCAGTTGAAGTTTTTTCGAAAAAAAGCTACTTTTTTCGAAAAAACCCTGCAGTCTAGACAGAGCCTTGGGGTTGTAAGGGAACTAATCTCTATGGTTCCCATGCATCATCTAGTTCACAGATGTGTACAGAAACAGAATCATAGGGACCTCAAGAGGCCATCTAGTTCAGCCCCTTGCACTCAAGACAAGGCGAAGTATTATCTAGAGTCTCAAACGCCCAGGCCATGGGCCAGCCCCGGCTGGAGCGATTATGCAGTCCAGTCCAGGACTCCCAGCAGGCCGGGTCTATCAGTTACCAGACCCCAAGCCCTTCCCCTTCCCACTATCAGCCCACTCTCTCACTGCCATAACACCACATCCCCTGAGGACACGGCTTCAGGGATCACCTGTGGGGCGGGTTCTGGGGGCCTGGCAGAGCAGCAGCAGTCATGCCCCCCCATCCACTCACAGCAGTGACAGGAGCAATGGGAGAAGCGGAGTGCACTGGGCCCCCTGGTGCACTCTTCTTCTCTGCAGCTCCTGCTGCAATGGGGAGCATAGTGTGTGTGTACAACCATAGCTGGCTTGCGATGCCAGCCTTCCCTCCCCCGAGCCCTGAAGCTGTGTCCTCAGGGCTGAGCTATGTCAGAAAGGGGTGGAGTTTGGGGGCCAGTAATGGACAGACCCCACCCGGCTGGGAGTCCGGGGCCAGATTGTGCAATTGCTCTAGCCAAGACTGGCCTGCAGCCCAGGAGTTTGAGACCCCTGATCTAGACCATTCCTGAGAGGTGTTTGTCTGACCTTGCTCTTTAAAATAACCAATGATGGAGAATGCACAACCTCCTCGGGCAGAGTGCTTAGCTACTGACAGGATGTTTTCCCTAATATCCAACCTAAGTTATCCTTGTTACAACATAAGACCATTGCTTCTTGTCCGCTTCTCAGAGGTTAAGGAGAACAATTTTTTCTCCCACCTCTTTGTAACAATCTTTTCTGTGATTGAAAACTGTTACAGTATATCTACATTGCATTCCTCTTCCGAGAGAAATGCAAATGCAGACACCCGAAATTGCAAATGAAGCGCGGATTTGAATTTCCCATGTTTCATTTGCATAACTGCGGACTGCCACTTTTCTGGAATAGGGTCTTTCAAGACAACAAACGTGGTTCCCACGGGGTTATTTCGAGAGAAAACCCTTCTTTCGAAATCATCCTTAAACCAGGAGTAAGGATTGTTTCGAAGGAAGGGTTTTCTCTCGAAATAACCCCACGGAGACCGTGTTTGTTCTATCGAAAGACACTATTCCAGAAAAGCGGCAGTCCACGATTATGCAAATGAAGCGTGGGAAATTCAAATCCGCACTTCATTTGCAATTTCGGGTGTCTGTATTTGCATTCCTCTCTCAGAAGAGGAAAGCAATATAGACATACCCTTAGTATTTTCATCTCTGTTATCTCTCTTCCAGATTAAACAAACTCATTTTTTCAATCTTCTCCATAGGTCATGTTCTATAGACCTTTAGTCATTTTTGTTGCTCTTCTCTTGACAGTCTCCAACTTGTCCACATCTTTCCTAACATATGGTGCCCAGAACTGGACACAACACACCAGCTGAGTCTGATCAGTGCAGAGTATAGCGGAAGAATTATGTCACAATGTCTTGCTTACAATGTTTCTGCTAATACATCTCAGAATGCTGTTTGCTTTTTTTTTTTTTTAAACGGAGTTACACTGTTGATTCATATTTATTTGTTGTCTACTGTCACCCACAGATCCCTTTCTGACGTATTTCTTACTAGGCAGTCATTTTCTTTAAGTGTGCAACTGATTATCCCTCCCTAAGTAGAACACTTTGCATTTGCCCTTATTGAATTTCATCCTATTTACTTCAGGCCATTTCTCCAGTTTGTCCCAATCATTTTAAATTTTAATCCTTCCCTCAAAGCACATGCAACCTCTCTCAGCTTGGTATCATCCACAAACCTTATGGCTGTGTCTACACTGGCACCCTTTTCCGGAAAAGGGATGCTAATGAGACACTTCGGAATTGCAAATGCTGCGGGGGATTTAAATATCCCCCGCGGCATTTGCATGAACATGGCTGCCACTTTTTTCCGGCTCGGGGTTTTGCCAGAGAAAAGGGCTTATTTTCCACAAGATCCCGTCTAGACTGGCGCTTTTCTCTGGCAAATATTTAAATCCCCCGCAGCATTTGCAATTCCGAAGTGTCTCATTAGCATCCCTTTTCCGGAAAAGGGTGCCAGTGTAGACACAGCCATAAGGTTTGTGGATGATACCAATCTGAGAGAGGTTGCATGTGCTTTGAGGGAAGGATTAAAATTTAAAATGATTGGGACAAACTGGAGAAATGGCCTGAGGTAAATAGGATGAAATTCAATAAGGGCAAATGCAAAGTATTCTACTTAGGGAGGAATAATCAGTTGCACACTTAAAGATAGGATAACGAGCCTTGTGGATAAGGGAGAAGCGGTGGATGTCATATACCTAGACTTTAGTAAGGCATTTGATACGGTCTCGCATGATATTCTTATTGATAAACTAGGCACATATAACTTAGATAGGGCCACGATAAGGTGGGTGCATAATTGGCTGGATAACCGTAGTCAGAGAGTTGTTGTTAACGGTGCTAAATCCTGCTGGAAAGGGATAACAAGTGGAGTTCCGCAAGGGTCTGTTTTGGGACCTGTACTGTTCAATATCTTCATCAATGATGTAGATATTGGGATAGAGAGTACGCTTATTAAGTTTGCAGATGATACCAAACTGGGTGGCGTTGCAACTTCTTTGGAGGATAGGGACATAATTCAAAATGACCTTAGCAAGTTAGAGAAATGGTCAGAGGTAAACAGGATGAAGTTTAATAAAGAGAAATGCAAAGTGCTCCACTTAGGAAGGAACAATCAGTTCCATACATACAAGATGGGAAGCGACTGTCTAGGAAGGAGCATGGCGGAAAGGGATCTAGGGGTCATAGTGGACCACAAGTTGAATATGAGTCAACAGTGTGATGCTGTTGCAAAAAAAGCAAATATGATTCTAGGTTGTATCAACAGGTGTGTTGTAAGCAAAACTCGTGAAGTCATTCTGCCGCTCTACTCTGCACTAGTTAGGCCTCAGCTGGAGTACTGTGTCCAGTTCTGGGCGCCACATTTCAAGAAAGATGTGGAGAAATTGGAAAGGGTACAGAGAAGAGCGACAAGAATGATTAAAGGTCTAGAGAACTTGACCTATGAAGCCAGGCTTCATGAACTGGGCTTGTTTAGTTTGGAAAAAAGAAGATTAAGGGGGGACATGATAGCGGTTTTCAAATATCTAAAAGGGTGTCACAAGGAGGAAGGAGAAAATTTGTTCCTCTTGGTTTCTGAGGACAGGACAAGGAGTAATGGGCTTAAAGTGCAGCAAGGGAGGTTTAGATTGGACATTAGGAAAAAATTCCTAACTGTCAGGGTGGTCAAATATTGGAATAAATTGCCAAGGGAGGTGATGGAATCTCCCTCTCTGGAGATATTTAAGAACAGGTTAGATAGACATCTGTCAGGAATGGTGTAGATGGAGCTTGGTCCTGCCTTGAGTGCGGGGGGCTGGACTCGATGACCTCTCGAGGTCCCTTCCAGTCCTATGATTCTATGATTCTATGATTAGCATCCCTTTTCCGGAAAAGGGTGCCAATGTAGACACAGCCTGTAAGTGTATGCTCTATGCCATTATCTAAGTCAATATTGAACAGAATCAGACCCAGAAACGATACCTGCAGGACCCCCACACTCTTCCAGCTTCATTGTGAATCACTGGTAACTACTCTCAGAAACAGTTTTCCAGCTAGGTATACACCTCATCTGGGTTGTATTTCCCTAGTTTGTTTATGAAAAAGTCAAGTGAGACAATATCAAAAGCCTTACTAAAGCCAAGATGTAACCATATCTACCAGTTCCCCCTGTTCACAAGGCTCAATATCCTGTCAAAGAAAGCTGTTAGGTTGGTTTGACATGCTCTATTGACAAATCCATGCTGACTGTTACTTATTACCTTATTATCTTCTACCTGATTGCAAATTGATTATTGGCTCCTTTATCTTTTCAAGCCTTTGTTCATTTGTACAAACAAACAAGGACTGTTGATGATTGTTATGTACCTGACTTGCCCGTATGTTTACGTTCCCTTCTTTCAACAACTTTAAGACCACCTCCATGTCTTCATCATTCTCTGCCGATGCCAGGGGTGTGATCATCACTGCTGTGTACCCCGCTTTATTTTGATGGTCCACATCACAAACACCTAAAGATGGGGATGGGAGGGAAGGTCAATTTACAGATAGTACAGAGTTTACAAATATAGCCAAAACACAATACACGACATAGCCAAAACACAATACATTATTTACAGCGAGATAACACTACCTTTGGGGAAATCTTTAGGTCATTTATAGCCAGTTGCATTGTCCCACGACCTTGCTCTTTTAAACTTTTTTTTTAAACGGATCTCATGTTAATGCTGAGAGCTGAAAGCGAGAGGCCTAAAAAGTTGAAGCTATAGCAAAGCCAGTGGTTGATGCTCAAGACTTGAGATACTGATTTTTGCTCTGAGTTCAGTGGCAATCAATTTCAGGTGCATGCAACTCATGCAAACAACACTAAGGATCAGCTCTGGAAACTGTGTGATTACAAAGAAAGTTCTAGAGATCTCAGATGGTCAGAAAAAAGGGAAAGAAGAAAGGAAACATTTGAGGGAAGGAGAGAGAAGGATGGAAGCAAGCTAGCTAGCTAGCATGGTGGAGATACTGAAAGTAAAAAGAAAAGAAGAGTAATAAGAGAAACACTGGAAGAGAAAAGATAATGAAGTAGGGGTATTATAGAGCAGAGAAGCAAGTGAAATAAGAGACAACCCGAGTAGAGAAAGAATTTAATTATAGCAATTGAGCCCACAAAAATAGAAACTAGAGGAAAGAAAAGCAGAAAAAATTAGAAGGAAAATATGGCAAATTGGATATTGATTATTTTCCCAGTGAAATTAATGGGAGCTTTTCTACTGACTTCCCTGAGAGCAGAACTAGCCCTGAGATGATCTGTACACCAGAAAAATGAGTACAATATGGAAAAGAAGAGAGACCCACACTATCATGTATGGAAGGAAGAAAATATAATGCAGAGGTAGAGGGGAAAAGTCAGTAGCTAACATGGACAAGCAAAGCAGAAATAAAAAAGAAGAGAGGGTGTGCGGCCCCTACTGGATGAAGGAGGTAACCTAGTGACAGATGATGTAGGGAAAGCTGAAGTACTCAATGCTTTCCTTGCCTCTGTATTCACGGACAAGGTGGGCTCCCGGACTAATGCGCTAAGTGACGCAAGATGGGATGAAGATGGACAGCCCGTGGTGGGTAAAGAACAGGTTAGGAACTATTTAGAAACTTACACAAATCCATGGGTCTGGACTTAATGCATCCAAGAGTACTGAGGGAGTTGGCAAATGTCATTCAGGAGCCTTTGGCCATTATCTTTGAAAAGTCGTGGAGGTCGGGAGAAATCCCGGATGATTGGGAAAAGGCAAATGTAGTGCCCATCTTCAAAAAAAGGAAGAAGGACGATCCAGGGAACTATAGGCCGGTCAGTCTTACCTCGGTTCCTGGAAAAATCATGGAAGAGATCCTTAAGGAATCCATTTTGCAGCACTTGGAAGAGAGGAAAGTGATTAGGAGTAGTCAGCATGGATTCACAAAGGAAAGTCGTGCCTGACCAATCCGATTAGCTTCTATGATGAGGTAACTAGCTCTGTGGACATGGGAAAGTCAGTGGATGTGATATACCTTGACTTTAGCAAGGCTTTTGATACGGTCTCCCACAATATTCTTGCCAGCAAGTTAAGGGAATGTGAATTGGATAAATGGACGGTAAGATGGATAGAAAGATGGCTAGAAGGCCGGGCTCAGCGGGTAGTGATCAATGGCTCGATGTCAGGATGGCGGTCGGTTTCTAGCGGAGTGCCCCAAAGTTCGGTTCTAGGACCGGTTTTGTTCAATATCTTTATTAATGACCTGGATGAGGGGATGGATTGCACCCTCAGCAAGTTTGCAGATGACACTAAGCTAGGGGGAGAGGTAGATACGCTTGAGGGCAGAGATAGGGTCCAGAGTGGCTTAGACAAATTGGAGGATTGGGCCACAAGAAATCTGATGAGGTTCAGCAAGGACAAGTGCAGAGTCCTGCACTTGAGATGGAAGAATCCCAAGCATTGTTACTGGCTGGGGACTGTCGAAGCAAAGACTTTACTCAGTTTTAGACGGCTAAACAAACAGCTTTATTGATCAGTAAAGTCAAGTGAGCCAAACGTGGTCCCAGCAGAGCCGGGCCCAGTAAGGCTGGCTAATACAATCAATCCTAGTATCTTTATACCCTTAACCAAACAGTCTGACGTCAGGGCATCCAATTACAGAAATCATCAATTAAATTAGGAAAAACAAAGCCTTATCAACAAGATGGTGGACAGGTACGAGGGAGTACCTCTCCTGTCTGAACCAGCCCAATTAACACATTCCAATAGCCTGTCTTGTAGGCCTCTTCTCACATAGTGACAGAAAGTTCACTCTGGTCTATGTGCAAGAGGGAAAAGCTGAAATAGTTTCTGTTATACAAGATGGCTTCTAGTTAAATATGAAAGGGTTTCTACAGTTTCTACGGGACCAACCAGCTAAGTAGTAGTTCTGCAGAAAAGGACCCGGGGGTTACAGTGGATGAAAAGCTGGATATGAATCAACAGTGTGACCTTGTAGCCAAGAAGGCTAATGGCATATTAGGTTGCATTAAGAGGAGCATTGCCAGCAGATCCAGAGATGTGATTATTCCCCTTTATTCGGCTCTGGTGAGGCCACATCTGGAGTATTGTGTCCAGTTCTGGGCCCCCCACTAAAAAAGGATGTGGAAGCATTGGAGAGGGCCCAGTGGAGGGCAACCAAAATGATTAGGGGGTTGGAGCATATGACCTATGAGGAGAGGCTGAGGGACTTGGGTCTATTTAGTCTGCAGAAGCGAAGAGTGAGGGGGGATTTGATAGCAGCCTTCAACTTCCTGAAGGGAGGTTCCAAAGAGGCTGGAGAAAGGCTGTTCTCAGTAGTGACAGATGGCAGAACAAGGAGCAATGGTCTCAAGTTGTGGTGGGAGAGGTCCAGGTTGGATATTAGGAAAAACTATTTCACTAGGAGGGTGGTCAAGCACTGGAATGGGTTACCTAGGGAAGTAGTGGAGTCTCTATCCCTAGAGGTGTTAAAGTCTCGGCTTGACAAAGCCCTGGCTGGGTTGATTTAGTTGGGATTGGTCCTGCCTAGAGCAGGGGGCTGGACTTGATGACCTTCTGAGGTCTCTTCCAGCTCTATGGTTCTATGATTCTATGATTCTAAGAAAAGCAGAGTATCAATATGAAAAGATGTGAGTATTACTTAAAATTTAAGAGATGACTGTAGCAGTTCTAATTCAGGCTGGAATGACCAATTGCTTGGTCAGTGCCCTAACAAAGGAGTTGTGTTTTGAGGCAAGTCCATGAGTGAATTAGGAACTGCTCCTGCTCCCAGTAAAAAAATAAAAAAATAAGCAAATATTCTATTGATTTCAATTGGCATTAAGTCCCTAATTACCTTTAAGGAACTGGGCCCAAATGATTTCAAGTCTGAGTAAACTGGCTGTAAATACAGAGTCCTTGGATGTTACATATTGCTCAGATACTTGGAATTTTGTTCCTAAGCAGTTTGAACAAAATGGCACTCTCCTAATGCCATCATTGCTTTGCTTTGTATGGGTGAAATTTGCCCTTGTGCAACAGGCCAGTTTCAGATCTATGAACCCTTGTTTAAGTTCTCAGAATAGGACCTAAGTGGTACAGCAGAGGAATGAATTTTACCCAATGTGCATCCTAAATCTGATCTTCTTAGGTTGCTCCTGTAATTAAGTTTTACTAATGTCAACATTACGGGGCAAATATAGCTATAGAACAACAGGCTGGATTCTGACCCTTTGCTTGCACAGCTTCAGGAAACTTGCCAGCCATGGATCTAGATTGGTAGTCATGAAATGCTAACCTGAAAGACCACAGCTTGCTTTTCACAGGGGCTGTGTCTAGACTGGCCAGTTTTTCCAGAAAATCAGCTGCTTTTCCAGAAAAACTTGCCAGCTGACTACACTGGCCGCTTAAATTTCTGCAAAAGCACTGACTTCCTACTGTAAGAAATCAGTGCTTCTTGTGGAAATACTATTTTGCTCCCGTTCAGGTAAAAGTCCCTTTTGCACAAAGCTTTTGCGCAAAAGGGCCAGTGTAGACAGCTCAGATTTGATTTGTGCAAAAAAGCTCCGATCGTGAAAATGGCTATCGGGGCTTTTTTGCGGAAAAGCGCGTCTAGTTTGGCACAGACGCTTTTCCGCAAAAAGTGCTTTTGCGGAAAAGCGTCCGTGCCAATCTAGACGCTCTGTTCCAAAAATGCTTTTATCGGAAAACTTTTCCGTTAAAAGCATTTCCGGAAAATCATGCCAATCTAGATGCAGCCATGATGTTTTAGGCTGAATTTGTAAGGGTAGGCAGTTGGAGAAATCTTTTGGTCTGTAAACTAAGCAGTTTTGGTATCTGATTGGGAGCTAAACTGGACCTTTCATGTTGCTTTGGTATAGGGGGACCAGATGTCCCAGTATTAGGGGCTTTGTCTTTTATAGGACCCTATTATCAATTCCCATAGACCTTATCACCCCATCCCAATTTCTCAGCCTTGCTATCTTGTAACCCTATTTTGGGGCGTGAACAAATTTGTTTCAAAATGGGAATGAACATTCATAGTAAATGTGTTTCAGTAGTTGCTCTAAATAGAGGCAGCATGCAAACTGTTCTATTCTAATTCTGACCCTTTTATTCACTTGACAAGTCTCCATTCATTTTGTATACAACAAATAGGCTAATTTCATTCAAGAAATACATCACTCCTAGAGTTCCCGGGTGTGCTGTTATATTCTCAGCCTTCTTGTTGACTGTGTCTAAACATTTAAATATTCCCCTTTGAACTTAGTTGCCTTGGGGTATTTTCTAAAAGACTAGCACAAACTTCTCTCAATATTCTGGGGTTGTGCTGGGAAGTTTGTTAAACAATTGGCTTATAGATATGTATGATAATATGCCATTTCCCTAACATTTAACAGATTGTCTTCCCAACCAAGAAAGGCAAAAAGCTTCTTTATTCTGTCTGGAAACTGCCTGCATTTTATCTGATAAAATCTTAGCTGGAAGTTTAATTCTTTGCAGTATGAGCTGAAAGTTCAAGAGTTGAGAATGCAGTTCTTGCTGCTGAGCTAGAGGCCACTGTTAGAATCAAAGGGTCTGCTCTTGCAGACATGAAGTGCTGGACACCCTGTGACTAGCTCCACTGAAATAAGCAATAGGGGGGCAAATATTTCAATGTATTTAAGTGTCTGAAGATGCAGATAGACATAGAGTGGGGTTTTAGTGAGAGCTAAATGCCTAGATGCTTTTGAAAGCCCCACTGGGTGTCTATCTGCATCTTCAGGCATCTAAATATATTTAAAAATCTAGGGCAGGGTTGGGAAAATTTTTTGGGCCAGGGGCCACTATCCCACAGAAAAATCATTTGGGGGCCACACACAAGTGAGAAACAAAAACAAACAAACAAAACACCCCTCACTGACATGGTCCCTGACTGAGGAGAAAGATGCTCCCCACATTCCCCTTGCACATCAGAGCCTGGTAGAGTTTGTGCACTCCCGCTCTGCAGTGGAGAGGCTGGAGCACCAGCAAGGGCTCCCCAATGTTAGGAGGGAGTCCTGAGCCTTGGGGCCAGATCAAAGCAAGCTTGGCGGCTGCATCTGACCCCCGGACCTAAGGTTCCTCACTCATGATCTATGGACCCAATCCAACCCCAACTGAAGCCTATGAAAAGACAATCACTGACTTCAATGTTGCTAGCTCAGCCACATGGTGGGTAGTAAGTTTTCCAGGATTGGGCTCTAAAACCATGAACAACTTTTTAAATCTGAAAAAGACATTTGATGTAATTATGTGAAAAAAATTGCAAGTACCAACCTTTCCCTCCCAACCAAGGAAAAAAACACACGCACACAAGAAAGCATTAGTTCCCACCTGTCTCTAGTAGAAGTTTCACAATCAGAAAGTTTGAATGAGAAACACTGTAATGAAGAGCTGTGTTTCCATTTCCATCCGCCAAGTTTATGATCATCTTCAGTAGCTGGGGATGAATTGCTTTGAATTCTTTGAGATACGCTGCAACAACCTCAGGACTGGAAGATTTCCTACTTGAGACTCGGAACCACTCTTGACAGACAGTGTTTAAGATGTGTCTCTAAAACACCAACATTTCACAGTCACTTTCAGGACCTGACTTTTCACTTAGCTGCAATGATGCTTTTGCGCATTTCCCTACCATAGGTTTGGTCTCGGTTGGTGTTTTTACTTTGTGGCTGGTAAAGAAAACTCTTCATTTATTGACAGAATTAAAACAAAATCTTTAAAAATAGATGTAGATTATAACTGGCTTTTTAGTTTGTTTGTTTTTAATTGAAAAGTGGTTATCCTAAAGGGGATTAAAATGATTAGTTCTGTATATGAATACAGTAATATGGGTTCTTTGCCACATGAAAATTTTTTTTCAAGGGCAAGTTATCATTAGATTTTATTTAAAATAAATCTGAGCTAATCTTCTATATTCTGTTTTATGTGCCAACTAGAACAACTATATTATTTTTAAACATGTCTATACCAGTCTATCATCTGTATTAAATTATTTAACCAACTTCTATTTGACTATCGCTAGTAATAATAATAACAATAATAAATAATTTTCCTAAATACTCTATAAATCCATGTCTAAACTGGTGGGCTGTACTATGCACCAGCCCTATACCTGGTGCAACCCACACATCTACTGCATGTGGTTCAGTGTCTCAGGTAGTGGCAATTAGACCACTTACAGAGAAAGAGAAAATGAGTTTGCTCTACAGCGTTAGCTGACTTAGCTCAAGCTGTAGAGGCTGACGGAGTCAGAGATCCCAGGTTTGGGTCTGCCTGTCAGTATTACACAGGCATGTTTTTTGTGTCTTTCCTCTAGTACATCTGTGCTGTCCATAATTGGTTGGTATGATAGGAGGAGCTGTGCCAGAGTTCTGCAAATTCCCAACCCCTAGGTGCCCACTAGGGCTGTGTCCAGACTCCATGCCTCCTTCGACGGAGGCATGTAGATTAGCCACATCGGAAGAGGGAAATGAAGCCGCGATTAAAATAATCGCGGCTTCATTTAAATTTAAATGGCTGCCCCGATCTGCCGATCAGCTGTTTGTCGGCAGATCGGGAGAGTCTGGACGCGATGCCCCGACAAAGAAGCCTTTCTTCATCGACACAGGTAAGCCTCGTGAAACCAGGTTTACCTGTGTCGATGAAGAAAGGCTTCTTTGTCGGGGCATCGCGTCCAGACTCTCCCGATCTGCCGACAAACAGCTGATCGGCAGATCGGGGCAGCCATTTAAATTTAAATGAAGCCGCGATTATTTTAATCGCGGCTTCATTTCCCTCTTCCGATGTGGCTAATCTACATGCCTCCGTCGAAGGAGGCATGGAGTCTGGACACAGCCTAGCTGTGGAGGCTGCATCTCCCCAGTTTTACTACCTGCGATGTGGTGATAGCTGGCATGGGCAGCCTTATTGACCTGTGAAGGACAGTAGGATGGGGTAAAACACTGACCTCAACTCTATGTGTACAGAGCAAACAAAGAGCAGCTGGATTTCACAAGCATAGCGAAGAAATTCTTGAGCGTTACATGTGTCTCCTCTAAGAGATTCTGCTTTTGTATGCAAAAAAAGGATTCAGCATTCAGTGTTCCCATTAGGTACTCTCCTGTGTAGAAATTTTCACCATTCTACTTTAAAAAAATTCTTAATAAGCAAAAGCTAATGAAGCATTGTTGTCTTTCTCCTGACCCGCCCACAGTCAGTCTATTTGCTGTGTTTCTCTGAGACTCTGTTTACAGGCAGTATCTATAATCACATTTTTGCAAGGGATACCTGTGTCTTCTCACCCTACCCCTGCCTAGAGATCCATTACGCTGCCTTTGCCCTACCTGCAGCCGCTTGGCTAAATAGAGAGGATGAGAAGACGGGGCAATTTCCCCCCCTTCTCCAATGCTCTGCTTGTTAAAGTTAGTACCAGATTCCCTTGCATGGAAATCTGCTTGATGCAGCAGAATGGGGGAGCAGAGCATCCTGGAAGCCTCCTCATTCGGCACCCAGCACTGCTTCAGCTTATGGCCTGGCCTAGGTTGGAGAAATCTAGTTCCCATTTGTATTTTGGCAATGTTGAAGAATGTTTTGCTGCATGACCCAGCATGTGCTTAGTATGCAGGATGGGGTTATGGCAGTTTTTTGTGATTTTATTCCCCTTGCAGTCAAAGCAGGGAAAGATTATGTAAAGGGAGGGATTTTTGTCAGTCAAGCCCAGTTGAACAGAGAAAGCATAGAAAGTTTTCTCCCTTTTTCTATAGGCCATGAATCTAAAACCGAACCTTGGGCTGGTTTTTACTTTCAAAACCAAAACTGGACAACAGACATTACTTTCACCCACCTTTCCTTATAAAGCTGCCCATGGCTTGCTACAGTAACTCTGCAAAGCATTGTCTGGATGGGCTAAACCAGTGATAGGCATCCTAGGCTACTGGGTGGGTCACATGAGTGGCTCTCCTTCATCTGAATGGGCTGCAAGACTGTCATAACCAGGATCGTCTCCCAGGATAGGGTAGTTTTACTAACTGCACTTGTGTGCCTAGAATTTGCGGAGTGTGATGACTAGGGTTACCAGGTAGACCCCACCCAAAATACCAGACATACTTGATTGTGGGGTGGGGGAGGAACCGGCCGGGAGAGGGGCAGGGCTGGCCAGGAGGAAGGGGGGCAGGAGGCAAGGCTGGCAGGGGCTGCAGGGCTGGCTGGGAGGAAGGGGGTGGGAGGTGGGGCTGTAGGGCTTGCTGGGAGGAAGGGGGGGCGGGAGACGGGGCTGTCCTGGAGGGGGGGTAAGGGGCGGCGGTGCTGGCCGGGAGGAAGGGGGGGTAGGAAGCAGAGCTGGAGGGAGATCGGGGGCTGGAGGGGCTGGACGGGAGGAGGGGGGCTAGAGGAAGGGGGGCAGGAAGCAGAGCTTGCAGGGGTGGGGGTGCAGCCACTGGCCAGAGCTGGAGGCCAACAGGCTGCGCTCCCGGCAGGCACTCCCTCTAGTTGCTAGCAGAAGCCGGGTGGGGGCGGGGAGAATGGCTGGGAGCCACTCCCTCCGCCCGGCTTCTGCACGTAACCAGAGGCTCCCAGCTGGGAGGCGGGGCCGCGATTGGTGCTGGGAGCCTCTGGTTGCGTGCAGAAGCCGGGCAGGGGGAGTGGCTGGGAGTTCCAGCCACTCCCCACCCCGCCTGGCTATTGCACGCAACCATGGGGCTCCCAGCACCAATCACGACCCCGCCTCCCAGTCACTCCCCTGTCCCCGCCAGGCTTCCGTCCAGCACCCAGCTGGAAATTCAGAAAATACCAGACATTGCACGTGTCTGGTATTTTCTGAAATTTTCTACCCAA
The DNA here is from genome assembly GCF_049634645.1 of Pelodiscus sinensis. Classification (NCBI taxonomy): domain Eukaryota; kingdom Metazoa; phylum Chordata; order Testudines; family Trionychidae; genus Pelodiscus; species Pelodiscus sinensis. The sequence goes on from NC_134719.1 coordinate 16,387,137, forward strand.
CAGAGGGCGCAAATACCAACTGTCCGGTAGAAAACCAGACACCTGGCAACCTTAGTGATGACTAAACCATAGCAGCTCTTTGACAGGATACAGAGGGAGCGCAGGTTCTCACAGTCAATGTTGTATGCAATCAGCACACACTTCACTTCACTTGCCCTTGCTTTACGTGTGTGCCATTGTAGTAATACTGGTAGGAATAAAACTTAGCAGGTGGAAACCAGCAGAATCTGGCAACCCTGCATATTGCAAAATGTCTTTCAGGCCACACATAGCGCTCCAATGGGCCACACGTTGCCTGCAGGCCACAGGCAGCCCACCACTAATCTAAACACTACAGAGTGGCTGCATTTTAAATTCGACTGAAAAATACCAATACCAAATATTTGTCATTGGTGGTCCTTATTTCTGAAAGGTGTTTGCTCAACAACAGGCAACCATCAAGAAAATCTTCTGAGGGTTTGCATCTAAAAAGGAAAACACTCATAAATCCATTGTAAGAGAGAACTAGCATGATCTGAACTGGAAGGATAACTTGCAGATAAAGTCTGTGGCTGAGTCTAGACTGGCATGATTTTGCGGAAATACTTTTAACTGAAAAGTTTTTCCGTTAAAAGTATTTCCGCAAAAGAGCGTCTAGATTGGCACAGATGCTTTTGCACAAAAGCATCCACGCCCAGTATAGATGCGCTTTCGCGCAAGAAATCTCCAATGGCCATTTTGGCCGTCGGGCTTTCTTGCACAAAAAATTAAGGTGCCTGTCTACACTGGCCCTCTTGCCCAAGTATTCTTGCGCAAGAGGGCTTATCCCTGAGCAGGAGCATCAAAGTATTTGCACAAGAAGCACTGAATTCTTACATTAGAACGTCAGTGCTCTTCCGCAAATTCAAGCAGCCAGTGTAGACAGCTGGCAAGTTTTTGTGCAAAAGCAGTTGCTTTTGCGCAAAATCTAGCCAGTCTAGATGCACCCAGTATCTTTAGGCCCCAATGCTGCAAACAATTATTCATGTTTTTACCTGACTTTGTGGGCATAAAGTTAAGCATATGCATAAGAGTATATAGGACCAGAGCCATAGATAATACACTTAACATAGGCAACCAAATGTCTTTTATATTTGCAATCACCACTTTCAAAAAAATTCATGGAAAATCAATTTTATTCTTGGATCTTATAAGAAATCCACTATAGCAAAAATTGAATGTCTGTTAGGACAGAATTAGAAAATGAGAAATTTTAGATTTTGCATGAATGTGAAGAAAATATATAGCTGTTTAAAGCCTGATCAAGTGCTCCCATCGGTCAATGGATTTTTTTTCATTGACTTCAACTGATGTTGCATCTTGCCCTAAACCAATACATGACAGGTTGTGATGATGAGTGGACAGCTCCAACTCAAAACCCCTTATGGAACACAAAGAGCAGTGTATGATACAGAAATTCCTGTTATGATGATTTTTCACAATATGAATATGCTAATCTAATATCCAAGTATGCAGTTTGAAAATTGGCACATATGACAAATGTGCAATTGTAACATGCTTTTTGCAAAGAAAAATGTAAGGACCGAAAGCTCTGGTTTAGTAATTTTAATTTCAGTTATTTTTCCATGAAAAGCACGGATCTCTCTAAAAATTTTAATTAAATGAGAAGTTAAGACAAAGCCATGGGTCCAGCAACATTATCCTACTGTATCTGCATCATTATGATAACCTAGCCACACAGGTACTCCATGACTCAGAATCAGTCACATATATTGCTTCTTTCTTTCAAAACAATATTACAGGTTGAACCCCTGTAGTCCAGCACCCTCAGGATCTGACCAGTGCCGAACCAGAGAATTTGCTGAACCACAGGAAGTCAGTATTGCCTATCAGCATTACCAACACTTCTACTGCTTACTGGCCTCTTAGAAGACAATTAGGGGTAAATTAGAGCAAAATAACAACACAGAACACTGAGAGCCAGGACTGGTGGTTGTAAACAAACTTTATGGGACAGCAGGAAACTTGGCCATACACATAAGTGGACATCCAGCTAACTGAAATCATGTTGAACCATGGATGTTGCCGGACCAGAGAGTGCCGGACTAGAGATGTTCAACCTGTAATAACTTGGCTGTTAACAGAATGGCTGCAGTCATTCACTGAAACGTGGAACCAAAAATTACAATTTGCCATTATTCATTATTCAGTGTTGCCAATATGGTACATTAACCTGTTTATCTGATTACCTGTCTGTCTTGTGTGGAGTGCTAGCCATTGTTATTTCTTCTACTTCCTGTGGCTCATTGTCTTCATGTCTAGTGCACTGGGAGACTCCAGTTGAGGCATGTGTGTTTTCACTGGCAGCTTTCACCTGTCTGTGCTCAAAGGTGTCATACTTCCTCTCCATCTCGCTGTCAGAATTTCCTTCTGAAGAGCCGTCTTCACCGCTTGTGTCTTCACTTGACGTCGTTTCATAACTAATTGAGGACACCAGATATTATTCACTTTTCCTTCCCCCTTAGCAATTCTAGGGCCTATGCCAATACCCATTGAAGACACCCACTGACTCCAATGAGCCTGGGGTGAGGCCCCTAGTGACATGCATGTTAGACACAGTAAAACTAATGTCAATATAAGAGATTGGCACCAAACCAAAACCTTAGCTCCAGGCCCAAACTTTGAGGTTCAAACCTATTATTCAGAAACTCTAGGTTCTATTTCTAATCTTTAAATTAATGGAGATTGCCTATCTCCTAGAGCTGAAAGGGACCTTGAAAGGTCATTGAGTCCAGTCCCCCACCTTCACAGCAGGACCAAGTACCATCCCTGACAAATTTTTGCCCCAAAGGGCCTCCGCAAGGATTGAACTCACAACCCTGGATTCAATACTCAAACCACTGAGCTATCCCTCCCCCTTGTTTCCCAGGCCAGTAGAAGTGCTGTAGAATCATAGGGTTGGAAGAGACCTCCTGAGGCAGTCTCATCAAGTCCAACCCCCTGTCCAAAAGCAGGACCAACCCCAGCTAAATCATCCCAGCCAGGGCTTTGTCAAGCCAGGACTTAAAAACCTCTAGGGATGGAGATCCCACCACCTTCCTAGGTAACATTTGCTGCTAAAATTAGGGATAAGGAATATCTTTCTATAGAGAACTCTACCCTGCCTAATTTAAGAGTAATGGTGTTAATAGGTTACATACACGTGGCGCCTTTTACTTCAAAGTATCCTAACATGTTTCACAGATTGAAGCTTGGTTTCTGATATCTTTACTTATATTCAGTGCCACCTCACTCCATAAGTAATCCCATTGATTTTAGTGACTGCCTGTGAAACTCAGCATCAGCAGCATCTCAGCCACTGAACTGTAGTGACTTCTGGAGTAAATGGCACCACATATAAGTGCAGGGAGGGAGAAAACTTCACATACATGTCCATGCCCACTAATGTGAAAATGTAAATTTTTCAGCATAAATAAAAGCAGCGGAGGAAGTCTTTAACTAAGTCATGCTATTGGCATTTTTTGTAATTGTGCCTTAGGTGATCCCTTTTTTAAAACAGTTATAATACTCAGCTATCACTCACACACACCTTTTCATAGGTAAGATGTAAATTAGAACTCCTAGGTTTATAAACAGGGACTGAAGTGTTTCCACATTTATGTATTTTGTGGGTGCAACTTAAGAAGCTATTTTTGAAAACTTGGCCCATGGTGACATTATTAATGCATTGGACACTTCTAATTATAGTATATTTCATTTGCAGTTCATTTGAACAAATTATCCGATTATTGCCACTGTTGGAAGCAAAAAGCCTGAAGAACAGTTGGTAGATCTCAGCACATATCTGAAAATAACAATATTCTCTTCATAGTTTGATTCTACTTTGCACTTATAAGGCCCATGAGATAACACTGCTATTAGATAAGGATTCATAACTATAAACATTCATCTATTAAATATACAACGTTATAATTTAAATCTTTAAGAGCATGGCTTTTGATAATTGTCTAATTAAGCAGCAACTCTCCCCATAACTGATCTTTAATTTATCTCGCTAAGGTGACAATTTGCATACATACAAATTTTTATATCCCTTCTAGAGCAACCCCAATGCATCCCTTCATTAATTTTATTCATTTGCAAAGGAGCGCTTACTTTTAAGTGCTCCTGAAAGCTTCCGGGGGCTGATACTGGAAACTGGTGTCAACTGATCAACAGAACAGGTGGCAAAGAGGGAAGATTCCATCAAGCTGCCCCAACAATGTGCCACAGACCTTGCCCAGAAAGACCATTTCTAGGGTAAGATGACATTCTGTCTCCATTCAATCCTTGGCCTCTCTGTTGAGATGTTAATTTATACCGACTTGAGAGGTTCACAAGAAACTCAGCTAAGTTCATCAATGCATTCCTCTTAAGATGGTCATGAATTTTGCTAAGTGCAAATTAGATTAGATCATGGTGTAATGGAAAATTTCCATATTCCTATTTCTATCTCATATATTCATGGGCCCTCTAATAATGTAGAATCAGAATCCCTGTGACTCTTCTAATCTAGTTATCCTCAAAACATCCCTTGCAGGTAGGAAAGTACTATTCCCATTTTATAGTTGCAGAACTGAGACTGACCAACTGACTTGCTCAAGAGCACAAAAGAAATCTATGACAGTGCAGAGAATTAAACCTGGATGCCTCAGGTCCCAACTGAATGGCTCAATAGTTAGACCATCCTTCCTTTAACTACCTGACTCCTCTGCTAGTGTAGTGCTTCATCCTTCTCTCACCGCAATCAACTGAAGAACTCTCCAGTTACTTGAGCAGGAATTGGATCTGACTCCAAGTTTACAAGCAGATAATAACGAAAAGGTATTCCATTTGCTGGTCTCTGTTTAGTTCTTAGTGAACAAGCATCCACATAATCCCCCACTTTGTTGGATGTCATTATAGAGAGACCAAGGACAGAATAGGCTCAGAACTCCTAGGCCGATACTGAGGCACTTTTGCTGGCAGGGTGTGGCAGTTTGCAATATAGCTGCTTGTGCAATACAGACGTGTTACAAGGCCCATTGAAATTAATGGAAAGGTTCCCATTGACTGTGAGGATTTGGAGCAAGCCCTATATGACTTGTGTGAAGAGGACTTCAGACTTCAAGGATGTCAGTCCAGTACCATTCATCATTGCTGTAAAGAACTGATGTCTCAGTCCTTCCCATCAGGGTTTACTACAAAGTTATCAATATTAGATTGAAGGAAGGAATAAAAGAAGTGACATTGCAAAAGGCCTTTTAATTAAAGATGAGGGAGAAATCTTATTTCCTAAGAGAGACAGATGAGGATAATATGGGGAAAAAACAGTTTTATCATCTTAACTGATGCTTACCCACCATTTACCCCAACAAACTGAAGATTCTTTTTGGTCCCATTACCTCCTGCATGGAAACCATAACCTTTCTTTTTCATGATTGATTTAAGACTTGTGGTTGGAGAGATTTCTAGCAAAATACAAAATCACAGATTAAGGAAGTATTTATGTTATAACTGTTGATTAGCAGTTTCCAATTTATTGTATAACAAACTACAGACCATAAGCACAATTATGTCACACTTATCTAGGTATCTTGTCTTTACTGCAAAGTTATCAATATTAGATTGAAGAAGGGATAAAAGGTTACCTTATTAATAGATCCCTGCAATTCCACAGATATCCACTTTCTATCCATGGCTCATTTTTGTGAATACAGATGTGGATACAAATTTTTTTATCTAATACAGATGTGGATACAAATTTGTAGATATCCGCTTTATATCCATGGGTATCTGTGGAGCTGGATACGGATATTCATGGATCATTTTTGCAGATGCAGATGAGGATACCAATTTTGTATCCATGCAGGGCTCTATTTATGAAGGACCTTATAGAACTGTAGAGACAGCTATCTATGGTCTAAAGATGGGCTGCAACCATTAAAATTGGACAGAGATCTGAAACACATCTATAAATGATTGATAAGTAGCTGAATGTTATCCTAATATACTGTACATATGCTTACTGGTATAATATTGTTCCACAACACCTTAACTAGGTCTTTTTGCACTTTGGATATTGATGTTGTCATTGAAATTCATGCATCGTGTCCTAGGTAAAACTGTTAGTGTCAGCCTCCTATAACTACAAAAATGAATTACTGCACCAGAATTCACATGCTCTCATATTATATTACTTGAAAATAGAGAGCTTGGACTCTGTTACACTAAGACCCCCTTACACTGTCTGGCAGCGTAGAGCAGACTTAATGTAAATGAGGATCAGGCCCCAAAAGAATAAAATAGCCTCCTTTGAGGTAGACTATTCATTTTAAAATGCCATGATTGAGATCCTGGTGTGAACTGGCTTTGTTCCATTGAAGTTAATACTGGTTTACACCAGGTAAGGATCTGACCCTGTGAGCACTAATGAAGTTCAGCATCATAAAACCCAGTTAAGAAAAGTGATGAGCAGCTTTACTTGATAGATCAGTCCCTCTCAGTAGCAAAAGGGAACTTTTGAGACGTTTGTGTACATAATTCAGGTCTTGCACCATGCTATATGGATTATGCCTCTCATCTATACTTGAAGACACACAACAAGCCTGTTTCTGATCTCACTGACACTGGCTCTACTTCAATGTAACACGACTGACTTCAGCAGAGTTACTCCTGATTGATGCAGGTGCATGTGAGAAGAGAATCAGCCAGGATACTTTTAGACTATTTACCCAACTGCTGATACTGTGTGTTCGAATTCTCCTTATCTGATGGTGCGTGGGTAGTATAGGCAGACAAAAGCAAGTTTAAGGAATTAACTATCTGATTCTGGATGGAGCTAAGCTTTGATGCTGGCTGTTTAATAGCACTTGCTAACTCTGGATATCCATGCTCCAAGCACATCCACTGCTCTTGCAAAAGCTCCTGGATTTTTTTAACATATTGGCCTATGGGGTCATTTGCAGAGGAATCTTGTTGTTCTGTATGGTTTTCCTCCTCAATCAGATCTTGCTTTACACCCTCTGCAAAAACTGGTTTATTTCCCCCTGGTTTATTTCCATTCGAGTCAGCTTTTCCTGTTCTTGAACAGCTCTCTCCAATTGGAGAGCTAGCAGCACAAGACTGTCTATCATAGCTGTTTCTTTGATTTTGACAGTCCTTGTTGATTTGCTCATCTATCTTCAACTCAGTGAAGCATGGTATAAAGACAGGAGGCTCAGTGTTGGTTCCAGTTCCTTTCTGTTTGCCAAGAGATGCAGCCTGTTTCTCACTGACACCAGTGTGAACATCTACAAACCCCTGATCTCTGTGAACAGGGATTCTTCTTAACTCCTTAACCTGCAAGTTCACATTGTCCACTCCATAGGTACCACACCCTACAGATTCTGTGGCAATTGGAATATTAACATTGATGCACTTGTCATAGGCCTCCTTAACTGTATTTGCTTGCATGTGTTCAGTGTTCACTGCAGCATCATGGTATTTCAGGGCATTTCCATCCTGCTTGGATGGTTCTGTGTCTTTGGTGTTTTCCTGACAAAGTTTCTCTTCCAGTTGAGCTTTGGAGCTTGCCAGTATTTTAATGCTTCTTTCCTTTGCCTTGATCTCACTATCCTGCTGCTTCAGCAGGACTCTGATCTGCTCGAGTTCCTCTGTTTTGCTATGGAGTTGCTCCTCCAGAGCAGCGATCTGTTGTTTCAGTGATGTGATCCTGCTAGGTTCTACCGTGTCACAAAGCAAAGGTTCACGATCTAAGTTTTCCTCCTTTGCTCTTGTCCAAATGCTGCTAACATCAGCCTTCTCTGGCACACTTGGCATGATCTCATGTATGTTTAATTCTATTTCTTCATGGTTCTCATTTTCATGCATGAGCTTGGGGGCATTTAGTGAGATAGAGTCATCCTGGACTAATTCAGGACATGTATTTGTCTCTGGTGCATAGCATTCCTCTCCTCCACTCTCAGTAACCAGGAGCAGCTCTTGAGCTGTGGAAGGCTGGCTTTGACGTGGAGATTGGATTTGCATGCTCCCCTTAGGAAGCCCTGCTGGCTGGCGATCCAGCTCTGGGATGGCTTTCCCTTGTGGTCCCGGAGCCTGCTCATTTTTCTGGGACACCTTTGTGATTTGCTCTTGCACATTCCTTGGCTCTGTGGGAAAATTTACTGTGAGACTATCAGAATAGTAGGAATCCAGTGACTCCTTTGCAGGGTTAAAGAGAATTTCTGTGGAGCTCCCTCCCTCGGGAGCCTGAGAAAGTGCTGCGAGATGGGAGCACTCATTTTCCTCTTCTGAACTTTTACTTGGTAGCAGTTTGGCTGGCATACTGGATGCCCTTAACAGCTGTGGCCTCCCTCTACAGCTGCCAGACTCCTCTTCATGGTGGATGATCTCTCTTTGTCTGACTGTCTCTGCTAAAAGGGCCTTTTTTCTGTAACTTAGCTCCTCTGCCGTTGAAGGTGATGGTGAGTCATAAGACGTGATAAGACAGGTGGTGTCTTCTGCTGGTAGCGATGCCTTCCTCTGTGCAAACGAACAGGTTGCAGTCCAGCTCTTATGAGGGGAGGAAGCACATACCCGGGATCCATTCGCAGGCAGGCTGAAATTCCGAGGCAGTGTGCTGAACTTCGGCTGCTTGGCCTTCCGGTGAATGTGAACCCTTTTAATGGTGTTTCCTTTTTCAATGTCATCCACATATTTAAGAAAGTCCAGGTCTAAATGGAAGCCATATGGTGTTTCCACAGAATAAGGGAGACTTCTGGGTTGATCTCTGTCCTCAGCAGGCTTTGATGGCTGATCGCCAGCTAAAATGAAATGAGACATTAAATTTAAATAAATAAATAATATTAAAAAAAATCCAGCCATCCTTGTGTAACCCACACACCTAGTGGGTGTGGTTCACTGTCCCATGTAGTGTCACTTAGATCACTTACAGCAGAAAGATAAGAACAAGGTCACTCTACAGCCTAAGCTGAGAGCCAGCTGGCTTTATAGCTCAAGCTGTAGAACAGGGCTACTCAACATGTAGCCTGCAGGCCGCATGCGTGGTTTGGGTTTACGTGGGGCTCAACACGCGGCCTGTGGGTGGGATCCTTTGAACATGGCCTCCACGGGGAACATGCTCCACAGTGGTGAGGCATCTCCCAGGCAGGGTGAGCACTGAAAGATGCAAGTGCACAGGCTGGTTGGAACAGACAATTTTAGGGTGTCAACATTTCTAGCCCCCAGGGAGGAGGTGCCGAGAGTGCCTGGGCATTGTGGGAAGTGCTTTGTAGTCATGCTTATTAGTGTGAAAGAAGCTATTTGCATATATTTGCATATATTTTTGCATGTATATGCACCCACACTTAAGTTGCAGCCCTCAGCATGTGCTGTGCGGGGGCTTCCAAAGTTGAGTAGCCCTGCTGTAGAGGCTCCTACACTAAGCTCCAGAGGTCCCAGGTGGAAGTGGGCCCTCTGGAGCTTAGTGCAGGAACCTCTACAGCTTGAGTGATAAAGCCAGCTGGCTCTCAGCTTAGGCTGTAGAGCTCACTCATTCTTGCAATGTGTGGGCATTGATCTTGTCCTCTGGGGTAAGTTAGAGCAGTCCAAAGGCTGTTCTAATTTTCAGCATCTACCAATAACCTCAAAGCACCAATTACAGCAGCTGCCAGTGATCCCTGGGACCCAGGGAAGACTCCCTCTTCTTCACAGTGCTGTGATGATCAGAGGGGGGTAGGTTGGCATAGAAGCCACGGAGCCCTTTGCCACTGGAACATGACCCAACCCACCATGCTACAATGATCCTCCTGTGCGATGTAAAGCTGCCTTCAGGGTTGCTTTGTGCTGGTAACACAGCAAAGGCAGCTGCAGCCCAACTAAGAATCTGGGCCCTCATCTGTATGCTGAAATGCCGACGATGTTGTGAGGCTGCCTTCCTAAATCATTATGCAGTTAGCCTTCCTCTGCAAGGGAGAAGGAATGATTTGCAGTTTGTCATTTGTAAGCTAATGTCGAGTCTGATTAGAGAGAGAGCCACAGAGCAACACATGCAAATGTATAATCTTGTTTTCTGGAGCTGACTCATGTAATTGTTGCACTGGAATTTGCTAAATCATTATTTTAATTGGCAATTATGTAAATTGCAGGTTTGGTAGGCAGAGCTACAAATTTTTCTAAGTATTAAAAAGTTGCCTGATGCATAATAAATCCTAATTCTAATGTATAAGGAATCCAGCTAGAAACCAGACAGTGGAAACTATCCAGGACAGTTACATTTGGGGGCTGTTGCTGATGAGGCAGAGACACGTTGCATGGCCCAGTTGTCACTCTGGTTGTCCTGTGAACATAAAGAATATCTCTAAAAGGCAGGGTTGACATTTTCGGTAGTGACTGGTGATCTGGGGTGTCTCACAGTTTGGGGGTCCAACTTGAGGCACCTTAAAGACATTCCAAATTAGGCCCTGAAAAAATGAGGCATCCAGAATCACTACTTGCTTTTGAAAACCTTGGCCAAGAGCCCTAGGCTTGTACAGCACAAGGGGTTGGCCCAGATAGGGCTAACCTGTACAGCTTCATGTAGTCATATCTGTAAATCTGTGTAGAGCAGTGGTGGGCAAGACCGGGTCCACGCTGGATCTGGCCCACCAAGCCATTTGATACAGCCTGCCGCTCCCCTGCCCCCAGGCCATTCAAGGCCTGGGGATGGGGGCAGTGCACAAAGTCTCCTCCCCTCACCAGGGGCATGTGGCACTAGAGGGAACTCCCAGCTGTTCAAAATGGCTGGTGGGTCACTCTAGCTGCGTGCCCTTGGCAGGGCGAGTCAACAAGGGCGAGAGACTTTGTGCATTCCCCCACCCCTCAGGCTCTGATTGGCATGGGGGTGGGAAGAGCATACGAAGTCTCCTCCTTCCTGCTGTTCAAAATGGCTGACAGTTCTCTAGGCACCATGTGCCCCTCGCACATGCTTTGTGCACTTCCCCACCCCTAGGCCAATCAGGCCTGGGGGAGCAGGCGAAGTATCTCCCCCCACCAGGAGGCCTGCAGGATGCATTTATAGGGAACAGCCCCCTTCTGCCTAAGGCCCTGCCCCTTCCACCTGAGGCCCCACCCCTTTGAGGCAGCCCACCACCACCTCCAAAATTCATGAAGTTGCCTCCCCTTCAAAAATTATTGCCCACCCTGGTGCAGAGCCACAAAACCCTTTCCAATGCCTATGGATGTTCTTCCAAGAGTACGTCTTTAATTCTTCAGGTCAAGAAAATCCAGCATATTGGACTGTAGTAAGTATATAACAGCTAATTTGTTCCACATGTTATCAAATATGCAGACCTATAATAGTTAATACAGAACATTACGGTGAATATAAGCAACTCCCATGAAAGGAGAAGCTAAAATCACACTTTTCCATTGTCTCTCCTAATGATGGACATCTTTCATCTTTGACCTCTGCTCCATCAGATCTGGTGTACTCTCATTTTTATGGCTGTAAGTCATTTTACTTTTCTGAAATGTTTTGTACACAGTGTAACTTAATTGTGCGTTTCCTTAAAGAATCTTACATTAGTTTAAACTTCCTGTACTGACGATGCAACATTGTCCTTCATTCTATTTGTTTTAGCATTGTATCCTATTTAAGGTTCTTGGAAAGCTGATAGAAAGGCTAGAATTAATAATAAATGTCATGGCCTGCAAAATTCATAGGCCCAAAATTTCAATCTAGGATGTCTAAAGTTAAGCACCTAAATCCAAACTGAGGAAAGAAAATAAGTGGCCTGATTTTCAGATGTGAATCCATGAAGTCATGATGAGTTATGACTCAAGCTCTCTGAAAATCAGGCTACTAATTTAAACATTGATACCAGTGCCTAACAGTTGTCACGAAAGACTGAAAATGGTTGAACTGCCATTGTGAAGCAGTCTTGCAAGGACTGGTGAGACTTTGGCATAGGTATAGACTCTTTCATCTCAAACATTTCCCAAGATCCTTACAAACAGTACCACTGAACTGCAGCCACCTCTGGGGAGGAAACCAAGATACTGAAAATAGTGGGATGAGGAAGGAAAAATTAGTGTAAAGTGACGCTAAGGCAAAGTCCACTTTTCTTTTGAAAAGCAGAAGGGGATTGTTAGCGTCCATAGAATATACATGACTTTTGTCTTTAAGATCTTATCTGAAAGCCCCATATGCAGTGCTTGAAACTCCACTGTAAACAATAGAACTATAATTGCAAATCAGAGCAAGATGAGAGTGCAGCATGTCTTGAACTATGCACAAACCTTGCATATTTTCATTGTTGGAAAACATCTCCATGCAGTTGGAATAGCATGAATTATTTACTGTTTACACAAAATACCTTGGTTTTATTTTGTTTAAACCACAAATGAGTTCTGTTCAATAGCGTTTAAATAAAAACAAAACCTCCATACCATCTGCTTTCTCCATAATGTGGAATGTGGTCCAGGCTGTCAGTTAAACATCATCCAACGAGGTGCCTAAAAATTTAAAAGGACATTTAGACAAGGTCTCGGGTGTTTATTTCAAAGCCTAAATACATCCTAGCCCATCCATGTTCAAGGTCTTCCATCTAGCTGTAGGAAATTCCTCTGTGAGCCAGAATGGCCACTGCTGAACAGTGATTTTTTAAAATCATTGTTTTTGGTACAACAAAAGTGAGGTCTTTCAGGAAGCATAGTTAATGTTAGTTAATGTTGTTGCAGTACTTTGCCTCTTGCTTCAAGTATGCTGCAGCCAGAAAATGTACAAAAAACATTTTCAAGAATATTTAAATCAATATTTTCTCTTCTAGTGGTAACAAATCCTGCTTCCTAGACGTGTCACAATGAGATGCTGCTTTAATTAGCTGATAGCCCGGGATCTGTAGTAGATGGTATCTGAACTCTTTACTCCTCCCAAAAATATTGATTACTACGAGATCTAGTCTGTAATTTATATACTGTGATATTTCATCTTCTAGTGAAAAGAGCAAGGGGTATAGACTACATATAGGAGTGGTTTGTTTGGCATTTTTTTACTTAAAGCAGCCAAAGATCCAAAACCGAAACTAAATATCTGAAAACTAGTCTCATTATTTCAGTGTGTGGTCATATTAAAATTACCCGTCAGCTAAATGGCTAAAACATAGTCATATTTCTTGAACATATAACTTTGTCTCACACTCAGATTTGTCATAGTCTGGAACATGATCATTATCATCCTTCACCACCTCCCCCCATCATCTCCTGCTTCCGGGTGATAGGGTATAGGACCCCCTGGGTCTCATGAGGACTGTGGGTGTTGGGAATGGGGACACCCAAGCCAAATCTGATGTGAAGCTCCTACTTCTTCTATGCCAGGTGGCTGGATTCTAAAGAAGTCAAGGCAACTGGAACTCAGGCAACCAAGCCCTCAAAGGTATATAACAAACAGGAAAAAGGTCAGAATAGGAAGATAATTTCCCAGTTTATAGGAGGGGTCCCTCTTGTTGTCTGAGGTCTGGGACTGTGCTAGAACTACTGGAGTGCAGCTGATGCACGAGGTCTCCAATGGGGTTGAAGGTTTGAAAAGCCCTGACCTCAATTCTCATTCTGACCAATGTGGAAAAACTCTGGTTTCAGCCTACTCCCTCTGGCTCCATCCCTCTGTGCAGGGAGGCTTCTTCCCTCCCCAAGCTCTCTACAGCAGGCAGTCCCCTCAGCATGCCCAAAACATCTGGGGCTGCACTCTTTTAACACTCTGATCTGTCATCCATGCAGGGGCTCAAGAAAGCAGAAAAAAGGGTAATGAATTGCAAGGTCATAAGAGCCAGAAGGAAAGGGGTACATAACACCGTAGAGCTGAACTACTGGGGAAATTCCTCCAGACCCCGGCATGCAGCAGACTGACGTATGTGGGAGAGCAAAGAACTACCCAGGAATGTCCAATTTCAGAAGATGCTGAAGGCACAGATTCATTCAATGCACACACTAGTCTACACCAAGTGGGGGGAGGGGGCGGGGACAAATGGCAGATCACAAGAGCCTTGCACGGTACAAAATCCATACCCACATCTGTATACACAAAAAATGAGCCACAGAGATCCACCTCTACAGCCATGGATATGGATACCTGTGGATATCCACAGATTTGAAGGGCTCTACAGGTAACTATTTAAGAACCATCCTCATCTGGTTAATCTTACTAGCAGAAGTGGGGGAGTTCCCTGATAATTGTTTTCCATTTCTACTGCTGCCCTCTTCAGCACCATTGCCCAAGTAGGTCCTGCCTCATTTCCCCCTCTTGCCTTCCAGCTCCTGTCACTGGGGCTGCTGCAGTTCCTTACTCTGTGGCAGACTCCAGCATGCTTAGAATCCCATTGTCACCTGCTCAAACATACAAACAAGTGCAGTCAACTTAAACCCATTTCAAGCCAGACTTGCTGACTATCCATTCATGCAGGAGTCATTTCAAATTGCTCTCCTTGATTCAGATACAAAGCCCCTTGCTCACCTTGTAACTCTTAGGATATGTCTACACTAAGAGTTTTGCTGCAAGAGCTTATGCAAATGAAATTCCCTTCTGATCCGTCTTTGCGCTAGAGGTTTTTGTGCAAAAACAAGCAGTGTGGACGTTTCCTTTTTGCACAAAACCCCTTTTTCTGCAAGATCCTTATGTCTCGGATCAGATCGGAAAAGAGTATGCAAATGAAGCATGAGAAAATGCTAATCAGCACTTCATTTGCATAGGTTCTTGGGGCAAAACTCATAGCGTAGACGTAGCCTAAATGTTTCACATCAGAAAGGACTTCAGGTTTTGGCCCATAGACCTAAAACCCTCCAGGGAGTTCTTCCAACCAAATTCATTGGCCCTTATCCCTCCTTGTGTCAGTCATTCCACTTAATCTAATATTGGTCTCTTCTCTGCCGCCCCAACACAATCTTATCTTCTCCATAGGCTTCCTGTGTCTGTCCACTTCATGTAAATGCTCAACTAAAACCATAGCTTGTTTTAATTTTCCATTCTTTGTTCCTTAATTGCCTCTCTTCTTGTAAGATTGGTTTGAATTTTAATCTACTTCATTCTTGTGTTAATTGTTAGAAAAGCTGCCCAAAGAATGGGACAGATGCAGCTGGTATGTATATTTTAAAACATTGAAATGAAATGTGGAGATTTTAGAGCTAGTAAATAAAGACACTAGAGAAAATGAGATCAAACAATGATGTTACCTATTTTAAAGCATGAAAATATTTTTGTGAACCCACAGCTAACTGGCAAGAAATGTATTGCCGCCTTAAACAGGGGTCACCTCTGCCTCTGGGTGTAAGGGAGTCTTCTGAAGGACATTACTATAAAGAGAACATTAATATGATCCCAAAGTTGCTACCTTATACACAATTATAAACACGGATAGTAACACGAACACCTGGCAGACAAGTAATTTGCTTACCCAGCTTAATGCTACAGAAGCAGACAGAACCACATGTTTATGATAGATTTCAATACACTCCTAATGTATCCCCAGGCTAGCTCCATTTTGTATATAGAAGGCAGTTTCAGTTTCTCCAGCTTTTCTTCACAAAATTAACATTAATCACTTTCTCCAATGTTTTTATTTTACTTTTCCAATTACAGTTAGTAGCACAGTGATTATGGATTCCAGTCACAATCTGGCCAGTTATATTTCACTCTTTTAGGTCATTTACAAGAAAGAAATCCAATCAACAGGAGGCTTTAATATCTAGATAATTACATTAATTGATTCATTTATGACTTGGCTTAGTTCCAACTTTTCAGTCATAAAGTTAACATTATTACTTTTCTGTTTTGACAAATCTATTTCAAAATCACCTCATAAAATGACTTCTGCATATACTCTACCAGCTTGTAGATGTACTTCAAGTGTCTCCAGTTAGTTTGTACATGGTTCTGATGGCTAACTGCCAAAAATATGGGTCCTATTACCCCTAATAGCCAAACCAATATTCTTTCATGACCGGCTACAATGAAAACTAGATCACAGAGAAGAGTTTCATCAGAATACATGGACAAATTATCCTGTCATCACTCGTAAGAGTTTCATACAATCAAATTTGAGTCTTCATTTTTTTAACAATAAACCAAATAAGACAACCTCAAAATGATATTTAATTTCTACTGAAGAAGGAACCAAATCCCAGGCAGGATGATAAAGTACTAGGTTTCACCACAGCCAGCATTGTCTCTGAGGGGAGAATATGGAATGAAACATGACTCCCACACACCACTTTGATCCCATACAAAACTTTAGAGAAGCCTGAGTGTGAGGAGAAAAAGTTGCCAGCTGGCAGGTTAAATTTTCAGATGTGCATTAGTGTTCTAGACTGAGTGCCTGCCCAGCTATGGACAGTTTCATAGATCACATTCTGCAGACATATCACACATATGATATGTGTGATATCTATGAATCTTGTCTGACACTAATATAATTCTGCTGGCTGCAGAAGAGCTATTTCTGATTACACACCGGTGCAAGAGGAGGGCCACTTAGATTATGTCTACACTGCCTCTTTTTTGCGGAAGAGGCAATGCAAATGAAGCACTCATTAGCAACTTCTTGCGCTTCATTTGCATAATCTCTGCCCAGTGATTTTTGCACAAAAACAAGCAGTGTAGATGGGTCCATTTTGCGCAAAAAAAACCTTTTGCGCAAGATCTGTATACCTCCTTTTTTGAGGCATAAGGATCTTGTTCAAAAGAGGTTTTTTGCGCAAAATAGATTGTCTACAGTGCTAGTTTTCTGCGCAAAAACCTCTCGTGCAAAAAGCCTCGGGCAGAGATTATGCAAATGATGCATGAGAAGTTGCTAATGAGCGCTTCATTTGCATTGCCTCTTCTGCAAAAAAGAGGCAGTAAAGACATAGCCTGGAGAGTGACAACCCTATCCCTTGTCTCCTACTGCAACTTTTTGCTAATTTGCAGTGGATTCTTGTGTCCTAGAAGCAGGAATAAGCCCAATAACTCTTTTCAGATATGCCACTGAACAGCCTTCAGCTTGGTAATGCCCTTCAGCTACTACCAACTTGGGACCGATTTGAACTAATGCCCTATTTCTGTATCCCATTGTTATTCTCTCAATCAGCTAGTCCCACAAAGAAATTTCTAAGATTCTGTAAGGTTTTCTTCCCCTTTGGTAAATCAAACACAGTCATTATGATCCTTTCATATGCATTGACAGAAAACACATGCTTATTAAACTGACTCTTTCTCGGGTTTTACTATTTGTAGACTTTCCCTCTATCACACAATAATGGAATTCTAATCAATTGTAATCCCCAAGCAGACAGCATCTTTGATATTTAATTTTACTACAAAGAATAGCGTTGAGGAGGATGAGCTCATATGTACATTTTAAAATACCTCTCATGAGGCAAGAGCGCATAGAGAAATAAAAATAAAAAGTCAAATATTTAACATAGAAACTTAATTACCCTCATTCCCCATTTCCAAGGACAATGTACTGTCTTTTTAAAAATCCAAGTCTCAAAGAATATTTCTTTACAATCATATTTAACTCTCCGTTTTCTGCCCTCCCTTCTCCCCCATCATCAGAATACAAAAGAACCTCAGATCATCCTCCTGAAGGGTTTATCTTTAACTGAATGACAAAGACTTGAAAGGAGTCTGCTACCAGTTTTCCAGATGGGAAACATTTACCCCTGTGACTATAAACAAAAAGAGAGAATTCATCCCTGGTAGATGACATATTAACACAATCTCATTAACTATTTAAATAGATCATAACATTTTTCTTTTGCCATGGGCTGTCATTTTCTCCTGCATTGCAGCAATTGCATTTAGCACATGAAAGAAAAAGTAGTATTAAAAAAGCACATTGCTAGGTTACCTTCTCATCCTTCATCTCCAAACAAACAAACAAACAAAACAAAAACCCAGAGTAGAAGAGCTTTTCCCTTTCAGAAAGATCTCTTTTCACTCTATGAATCAATAGTTATAGGTTGAAAACAGCAAATGGGTGTTTTCCAGCTGTTAAAGAAGTTGGTCAGCTGATCAGTGACCTTGCTTAAAAAGCAAACACCAGTTTAACTAAATAGACGGAGCAGAACAAAAGATGAATTCATTTTCTAACAAGCTAGCACATAATTCTTACACATCCCTTCTGGAGAAAGTTAAAAGCCAATCTTTACAGTTAGTTACACTTTCTATAGACAATGCATATTATCTCCCCATTAAAACATGACATGCAAAATATTGTTTAGTCCACTGGGGAAATTTTTGAACAACATATGACCCTATCTGCCTTATCAAAAATAGGATTATTTAAAAGTCAGTCAATAATTAACTACACATTTCTCATTTCAGCTGATGTTACTCATTAAAGAAATTTTTCCTAGCTGACATACATCTTCATTCTGAGCTTCAGTTCATATTCTGCAGCTTAGCTTCTTCAAATACATTATTTATTCTGTTCAGCATTTCTCCCAACCAAAAATAAAAACAGGCCCCTTGATTAAAAGATAGAAGCTTTATTAGAAAACGCAACATGTTTCAATATCAATAATTAATACTGCTTCTCTCCTACCACAGTACAAGGAGTTATATCAGAAACATCCTATTAAGAATTCACAGTTTTGTCTGTGGCTCATAGTCTGATAGTTACACCCATCAATCTGCTGTTCTGAGGAGCTGACAATAAGGCAGTGATTCTATTTAACAGGACAAGAAAATCAGCAAAGCATCTTCTGTAATTACTGAACATACCACTCTATTGATTCTACACATCAGTGTATTGTAGGTCATCGTGTAGCAGTTGATAACTGTAGCACAGATAGAGGACCTCTTGTAGAGCAAGCAGGGCCTTGTACACAATGTCCTGATGATTGAAAGGAGACACATTTAAAACTCCAATCACCCATCTTTTCTCCCAGTTACTGTTAGCAATGGCAGGATACAGTGATAACAAAGGAAACTCGTATCATTGCTGTTCCCACTCCCTGGGAAGTGCTGTGCTGTGCCATGCCAACCAAAAGAAGGAAAGATAGAGTGGATCAATAAGAACAAGAGAAAAAAGCAATTTGTCCAAATGCTGCAGGCAAAATAAAATGTTTTAACAATGTACATTGGGTTTATCAATAGAAAATTAAAATTCAAACAAATATAAAACACGGACGGAATCCAATGGTTTCAAGAGAAAAAGAAAGCACCAATAACCTCCGTGTTCTGACGTACATTTGGAAACATGTAAAATGAAAGGCTTGTTTCCTGACCAATCTTTGCAATGTTAAATATCTCTTCTCAAGTTATAAGTAAATTGTAGTTTGCGAACTAGAGTGAAGTTCAGAGGTATACAGTCATTCCGTTTCATATATTTCATACCAAGGGCTACCACAGCTGTTGAGCTGAAATCAGAATGTATACTTGCCACTTAACATGATGACAATTGCGTCTTCATGACTAGATTTCGATCAGTGGAAAACTGGAATTTCATTAAAGGTAGGTTTTAAATATTAAGTTGCCATTTTTAATGTGTCATGCAATGATGGGGCATGTTTCCTATCACAAAAGTCCTAGGTAACACTTTGAACATGGTTTATTAAATTCATCCACTTTCTGGAAGTGCTAAAAACTCACTGGCTACGTCTACACTGCAGGCTTTTTGCACAAGAACACCTGTTCTTGCGCAAAAACTTGTGGAGCGTCTACACTACACACATGTTCTTGTGCAAGTAAATTTACAGTAAACCGTCAGGACAGAGGGCTTCTTGTGCAAGAGTTATTCCTCTCCCTATGAGGAATAAGTCCTTTGCTTAAGAGCTCTTGCGCAAGAAGGCAGTGTGGATAGGCAACAGAGGTTTCTTGCGCAAGAAACCCCTATGGCTAAAATGGCCATCAGAGCTTTCTTGCGCAAGAGAGCATCCACACTGCCATGGACGCTCTTGTGCAAAAGCACATGCCAGTGTAGACGCGGTCTTGCATAAGATTTTTTGCGCAATAACTCTTGCGCAAAACAGTTCTTTCACAAGAAGTCTGCAGTGTAGATGTAGCCTCTCAGACTATGAAATGAAGGGCTCACTCTATGCTAAGGGGTGTAGTTGCACTGCCCTTCTACACACCAGGGAACAAACTGATTCTCAGTTCATATTCTGATTCCTCTTATTCCAGAAGGGAAATCTAGTTTATGCCAGCAGATTACTTCCCTGGATGTGCTGACTGGCATAGGAAGAAGTGATGTCAGGGATGGTGACAGGCTTCACTGACCCTGGGTGATATGGAAGGAGGTTCGGCTCCGGGCTCTCTAGAAGGGGCAGGTTCTCAGGTGGAAGGGGTGGGGGTAAAGGGCTGCCAGCCCTCAGCACTGCCCAGACTGTGCCAGGGAGGGTGGGGCTCTGGCAGCAATATAAAAAGCTCACTTATTATTTCCACCTCCATCTCAACCTGACTAATCCTTGCCCGCCTGTGTGGGGAGTGGTTGTAGCAGGCTTGTGCTGTGAGCCACAATGTGTGTAGCCTACACAAGGGAGTTAGGGGTACCTGACATTCCCTTGTTCCCCTGCATGATTATCTTACCCTATGGCTGTGTCTATATTAGCATGATTTTGCGCAAAAGCACTTGCTTTTGCGCAAAAACGTACTCATAGAATCATAGAATCATAGAACTGGAAGAGACCTCAGAAGGTCATCAAGTCCAGCCCCCTGCTCTAGGCAGGACCAATTCCAGCTAAATCAACCCGGCCAGGGCTTTGTCAAGCCGAGACTTAAACACCTGTAGTGATGGAGACTCCACTACTTCCCTAGGTAACCCATTCCAGTGCTTCACCACCCTCCTAGTGAAATAGTTTTTCCTAATATCCAACCTGGACCTCTCCCACCACAACTTGAGACCATTGCTCCTTGTTCTGCCATCTGTCACTACTGAGAACAGCCTCTCTCCATCCTCTTTAGAACCTCCCTTCAGGAAGTTGAAGGATGCTATCAAATCCCCCCTCACTCTTTGCTTCTGCAGATTAAACAGACCCAAGTCCCTCAGCCTCTCCTCATAAGTCATATGCTCCAGCCCCCTAATCATTTTGGTTGCCCTCCGCTGGACCCTCTCCAATGCGTCCACATCCTTTTTGTAGTGGGGGGCCCAGAACTAGACACAATACTCCAGATGCGGCCTCACCAAAGCCGAATAAAGGGGAATAATGACATCTCTGGATCTGCTGGCAATGCGCCTCTTAATGCAACCTAATATGCCATTAGGCGTCTTGGCTACAAGGGCACACTGTTGACTCATATCTAGCATCTCATCCACTGTAACCCCTAGGTCCTTTTCTGCAGAACTACTATTTAACCGGTTGGTCCCCAGCTTGTAACTATGCTTGGGATTCTTCCGTCCAAAGTGCAGGACTCTACACTTGTCCTTGTTGAACCTCATCAGATTTCTTGTGGCCCAATCCTCCAATTTGTCTAAGTCATTCTGTACCCTATCTCTGCCCTTAAGCGTATCTACCTCTCCCCCCAGCTTAGTGTCATCCACAAACTTGCTGAGGGTGCAATCCATCCCCTCATCCAGGTCATTAATAAAGATATTGAACAAAACCGGTCCTAGAACCGAACCTTGGGGCACTCCGCTAGAAACCGACCGCCATCCTGACATCGAGCCATTGATCACTACCCGCTGGGCCCGGCCTTCTAGCCATCTTTCTATCCATCTTACCGTCCGTTTATCCAATCCACAATCCCTTAACTTGCTGGCAACAAGTCTACACTGGTGGGGAGTTCTTGTGCAAGAACACTGACGTTCTAATGTGTGAAATCAGGGCTTCTTGCGCAAGAACTATGAAAAAGCCCTCTCAGGAAAAAGCCCTCTTGCGCAAGAGTCCAGTGTAGACAGAAAACATGAACGTCTTGCGCAAGAAAGCCCGATGGCTAAAATGACCATCTGAGCTTTCTTGCGCAAGACAGCGTCTACACTGGCACGGGTGCTTTTGCACAAAAGCACATCTCTTGCGCAAAAGCACATGCCGGTGTAGACACTCTCTTGCGCAAATACTTCAACGCAAAAACTCCTGCGTTAAAAGTATGTGCACAAAATCTTGCCAATGTAGACATAGCCTAAGTGAACAGAGGAGGTAGGGATGGCTATGTGGCGTGGTAATGGAGCCTTTTACTAATAGGTTTGAATCTATCCCACATCAGAAATGACTGGAAGTTATGTGTCAGATCAACACAGAGAAGTTGGTGGCCAGAGTCCAGTTCTTTGTGGCCACACAGTCACATCACCAAACTGGTATTAGAAAAGCTGAGCCTCATAGACTGTCTCCACAGAGAAACAAAGGATTGCTTAAGAGCAGAAACTGTATTCCTCTCTAGAGGTGAATTTCCAGGATAGGGTTGGAAAAGTTGCAATGCTGCCTTCTGTGCTGAACGTGGTTTGTGCCTACTCAGGGGAGGGCTTCTTTTTCCAAAGCTATCAGTCCAGCCCTTTTCATAACTACAAAGTTATCTAAGACGACAGTGCTAGAAGAAACAGTAAACATTGACATCAAAATGATCAGTGGCAAAGTAGGCATGTTTAGGTCACAGTTTACCCAAGCAAAACTGAGGTAATTGTACTCCTTTAATCCTACTGGCATTCATGTAACATTTATGGTCCTTTTGGAAGTGGCAGTGATTGCCTGTAGATCTTAGAGATGCTGTTAAGTCAAATTTGGCTGAAAATTTAAGGTTTATAAAAAATACGGTATTACAAAAACAAAGGGCAATATAATTGTGACGGACCCAGTGGGGTCCGCACTGGCGGCCAGGAGAGAGCCCCTCCCCTCGGCCGGAAAAGCGGCCGCCGCGGGCGGCGAGCGCACCAGCGCGGCAGCACCGGGGTTTGGGCACCCGGCATTGCCGGCAGGGACTGGGAGCGGGAGGCGCGGCAGAACGCGGGCGGCGGGGAAGCGGCCAGCTCTGCCACCCCAGCTTACACTCCAACGTGGGGCACGGGAGCACGTCGGTGCAGGCGCGGGGGCAGGGACGCCGCGGGGGCAGGGCTCCCCGCACAGACATCATCCCTCAGCGACCACAAAGGCCGGGGACGACCCGGCAGGAGGGGGGGAAGTGCGGCGGCAGGCGTCCTGGCGTCCAGGAATACCAAGCCCACGGCCCCCCGGGCAACGAGGAGAGACGGGCTCGGCAGTTGGCGGCTCGCATTGGGACACGCCCGACGACTTCAGCGTGGTGAGTGACCCCAGCCTTGTTCCACCACCGGGGAAAGTCAGCGGGGAGTGGAAGGAGCCTGAGGCGGGGCACTTTTGGCGCCTGTGGGCAGACGAGTTGAGGGCAGCAGCCCCGTCCGCCATGGAGGGCGACAGCTGGTCGCCAACTTCCACTTAGGGCCTCGGGCTGGGACCCGGAGGTGAGGGAGGGCCCGGGTCCCCCACTCCCATTACCCCCTCATTGCTATCTACAAGCAATCCCCCTCAAGCCTTAAACCTGCGTGGCCCGGACCGCAGGAGGACATTGGTCCAAGGTCAGGCCCCGCGACGACACTGCGACCCCCTTCCTCAAGTCAGAGGAGGAGGAGGGGTCCGACGGAGGGGCCGCCGACCCCCCTCAGTTGTTAGGGGCAGAGGGGTGATCGCCCCCTCACCCGGACGCCAACCCTAGGACTCCGGGTAGGGGCCGGGGAGGCAAGCCCAGACGGTGGGTTCGCTGGGCCCCGCCCCTCCCCAGACTTGCTCGGGAGCTGAAGGGGGAGGGAGCGAGGAGCTCGCACCCGCAAAAATCCGTCACAATAATTCTATTAAATTTTTCCATTATGTTAAATATAATGTAAATAGAAACAGTTTTAAGAAAATGAGGCAGATACACATTCTCTTGAAGCATTTGCAACCTAAACATTGTGCTTGTGCATGAGAACCATCGAGTGAAATAATCTGGAAACAGAATCAAAAGTGAAACTTCATTGGTCCATTTGCATTGTCCATGCAGTGAGAGAAACTCACAGTTTGCACAATTAATTAAAAATAAACTAGCCACTTCAGTTGCTTCGAAAATGCCACTTGTTACAGGTTTCATCATTCAATCAGCATACACAATTACATTATGGTGTTGCATACTGATAACGTTAAATCTTTGTTTTTCTTTTTCATGGTTCATTAATGTTGTTGGATGTTCAAATGTAACTTCTAATTGTTTTCTTATTTAACCGTTACTGCAAGTCTGTTGTGTCAGACTCCACTGGTTTGTTATATTCGTGTATCCTATGTCAGTATGCAAAGTCCACAGTAGAGGAGGAGGAGTTAATGAGAACAGATGGGTTCAATCAAACCTGGCCTGCTGCATCTGCAGAAGTTATCTGGCTTGGAAGGAGAAGCTAACAGGGCTGAACCAGGTTCATCTGAGGTCTGACTCGGGATAGCAGATTGCTGGCAGGCTCTTATTCAAGGACAGTGGTATGGCCTGATTTAGGAAGTTGAGGTGAGCTGGTGGCAGACAAAGCCTTCTTGAAGGAAGCTAGGCTGGCTAAGTCCAAGACTGTTGTAAAGGAAAGCAGGGGGAAGTGAGTCTTCCCCGTATTCTCTGTGCTGGCAGAGAAGTTTTCAGAGAGAGGAGAAAAACTCCTTCAGGGTCAAGGACTGCCCTATGAGAGGAGCAGAGAATACTCCCTTACAGCAGAGCTAGCTGGATGGCAGAAAATGCTAAGAAACTCTGCAGGAGACTGGAGAAAAGGCCTTGAGTATGTGTTGCAGATACGCAGTAAGCCCAGGAAAAGACTGTGGGAAAGGCCTAAGACTGGGCAAAGTAGAAATAGTCGAGATGGGCAGTCAGGAAGTCCATATACAAAGATCGTGGCCACTTATTAAAGGGGCTCTGGACCAGAACCCAGAACAGAGGGAAGGCCTGGGTTTCCTAGGGGTGCCAACAGCCTCCGCAGGCCACTGGGCAAAGTGAGGGGTGGTGGTGGCTCCACACTTCTGGAGGAGGTGGGACCTCAGGAGGATGGGGTGGGGGCTGGGGGCAGCCAGCTTTCCACACCACCTGGAGCCACTCCTTTTGCCTTCCCCCTCTGCCCCTCCCCCTCTCTGCCAGTGGGCCTGGGGCTGCCTATTGGCCTGCTGAGGAAGGTGGTATGGAAATCCCCCTGACACCAGGGGTAAGGGTTATTGATATCCTCGGATACAAGGAGTAAGGCCCAATATGAGATTGGTAGGCTATTGTTTAGACTCTTTGTTAACCCAGGAAGGACCAGGAGTATATGTGACCAGGCCAGAGGAGTAAGTCCCAAGAAGATGTGGATCACCAGCAGACCAAAATAGCCCTTTGGTGATGGCAGCTAAGGGAAAAGCCTAGCAACTCTTGCTCCGGGCCTGGCCATGAGGGAGTGATCTAGAAGCAAGTCATACTCTTACATAACTGTTCTGTATATAGTTGTGTGTTTGTCCTTTGCATATTGTGTATTTCCTATACAATATTTAGTGAGAGAAATATATAATTCCAGTATAATGTTAGACCATTTTTCAATTACGTTTTCCCTTCTGAAAGACCCAGCAGAATGTTCTTATTCTTGTGTCTCCTCCTTAGATTCACTTGGCTAAAACATGCAGTGTTAGCCAAACAAAACTCCAAGGCTGTGTCTACATTGGCATGATTTTGCGCAAAAACGTGCTATCTGTCTACACTGGTGGGGAGTTCTTGCACAAGAACACTGAGATTCTAATGTGTGAAATCAGGGCTTCTTGCGCAAGAACTATGATGCTCCCACTCAGGAATAAGCCCTCTTGCACAACTGTTCTTGCACAAGAGGCCAGTGTAGACAGGCAACATGAATTTTTTGCGCAAGAAAGCCTGATGGCTAAAATGGCCATCAGAGCTTTCTTGTGTAAGAGAGCATCTACACTGGCCCAGATGCTTTTGTGCAAAAGCACATCTCTTGCGCAAGGGCACATGCCAGTGTAGACGCTCTCTTGCACAAATACTTTTAACGCAAAAACTCTTGCGTTAAAAGTATTTGCGCAAAATCTTGCCAATGTAGACATAGCCCAAAGGCTTTGAAGTGGGTCTATTAGTTGCTGAGGCTCCAATTCAATGAATCACTTAAGCCTGATCCTAAAACCCATTAAAGTCAATGAGATATAAACATGTGTTTTAAGTTGAACACATGCATAAATGGATTGCTGAATCAGGGCCTGAAATAGGATTGTAAAAAGTCCTGTTGAGAAGTAAGTGATGGGACCTTTACAGCTGGATTCAGTGGAAGGTCTCAGTGCCAGGTATTTGTGGGGGCAGAAAGCCCCGGCTGCCTTTCTTTTGCTAAGGAATCCTCATCTACCCAGGAAATGGCAGGAGAAAGGAGTGGTCAGGAGTTATACTAATTAACATTCTCCTACTTCCCAGAAATCCTCCAAAGGAGCTCCATTATCACTAAGTTAAAGCTACTTTGCTCCTTCCACTGGTAGAAACCCAAAAGGAGAGCAAGGAGTGGCAACACCATCTGTTTTCCTTTGGGGTGAATCTCCCCTAGGGGAAGAGAGGGCCGGGATGATTCAGGGAGATGTAATTTACACATCTCTGTGCCAAATATCTACAGGGAAACTAGTCCTTAGTGTTTAAAGTGTTAGCAATATACTGCTCTATCTAGGTGGTCTTCTAGATTACACAATAGTCCAGCAGAGTCATTGTTACAAGTGGACAGACCAAGAGTAAATATGATCTCTCAGGGAATATTTGTTACACATATTTTCAATTCTGTTTGGATACACAGGAAGGAAAATAATGTGTTTTCAATCTGTCAGGTGCAGCAGTGCAGGAGGGAAGTCAGCTATGTAGTGCTGAGTTCACATGATCCAAACAACATGCAGTCTGGAATGGGCAAAACAGGAATTTTATAGTAGAGAGAGAAAACAAAAGACTTGAAATGTTAGTGTCATTGAGTGGAAAATGATCTGGTGAAACTTACATGGCTTGTGTTGCAGAATTTTGTTAATGACTTTGAGATTAAAGATTTCTCATGATTCTCTTATCAGTAAGTGGTCATTATCATTACTATTTAGCACTTCACAAAACATGTGAGATGAAGAGATCCTCTTTCTATTTCAAGAAGCTTATGTAACCAACACACCTCCTGAGTGTGGTGTTCTGTCCACCTAGTGGCACAAAGACAATTTAGAGATTAATGAGTCTGCTACAGCCTTACCTAAGAGTCTTGCAGTAGAAGCTTATACATTTAGCTCTCCGGATCCTAGGTTTGATCCTGCCTACTGATGGCCAAAGTTGCACTTAAAATAATCTAAGGTCTTGAACTTGCAAATACACATGCATGTACCCAATTTTACTATTGTTTGTAGCCCTACTGAAATCAATGGGATTACTCAGTGTACGGTAGTGGGTTAAGCATGGATTTGTGTCATCAACACCTGGACCAAACAGGATGTCTTTCACTTCAAAAAGGTGTAGGGAGATTGGCTTCCTAAAAGAATGTAGTAACTTCAGGGAGATCCAGTGGCAAACTCTCCCTCTCACTTACAGGGAGATTGACGCTGCGGGGGGAGAGCAATCTTTTAACAGCTCTAGTAAGGACTTTCTAAATCAATAGCTGATGATGCCCCTGTCAACTCTGTTATTCCACCCGGTTGTGAGGAGTAAGGGAAGTCAACGGGAGAGTTTATCCCATTGATCTCCTGCAGTGAGGACGCTGTGGAAACTCGATCTAAGGTACATTGACTCAGCTACACAATTCACATAGCTGGAGTTGCGTATTGTAGGTTGACTTTCTCCTCTAATACGCATGGCCAAAGATTGCAGCAGCATTTGAACATTAGTGCACTGGAGCATGCAGGAAATCAAAGTTTCTCTTCCCTAAGTGCATGGACAGAATAAAAACATTTAGAAAGAAAAGCAAGTATGTTACGCAGTCTTCCTTCTAAGTTCTTTCAAGTACTTTGTGAGACAATGTTGTCCACAGGTTAGAGGAAGGGACTATAACTCAAAACTTCTCAGGTCAATTTGCAGTGACTTTACTAATTTACCAAGACTGAGTCTGTAGACAAATCAGGATGGAAGTACTTTTTCAATTATAGGAGCTCTGCTGCTCAGTCCCAATGAAAATGAGGCTCCTCTTTTCTCTGTTTACCCATCTGCAAGTTGGTTATAAAAATGTCTTTTCCTGAGGGGTGTTTTGAGGATGGATTGATGTTTGTGAAGTGTTTTGAGATCCTTGCATGAAAGATGCTATGTAAGTGAAACTATTGTTATGATAAACAGACATTTTGAATGCATTTTCTTCTCATTTTAAGAGCATGTTATTGGCCTATAATTATAGTGTTAACAAGGAAAACCTTTGCAGTCAGTCTAATCAAAGAGTGATGGGAAGACACACTCCTCCTATTTGAACTTATTGTATAAATAATATTGTTGAAATAAAAATAACAATTTTGGGGTGCAAACTTAATTATTCTTAAAAGAAAAAAATTACAAAATGAGCGGATGAAGGTAGCACAGGACATGCCGTATATTTAGATTTTAGTTATATTTGCTATATCAGCCTAAGTGCATGGAATTTTCACAATGACAGTGAGGGCATCAGTGCTTTGGGAACTGCTGGTTGCCTGTGAATTTACCCTTAAAAGGGTTTGGGATCTGATGACATTAAGAAAATGTCACACTCTCTCTGAGTTGCAGCCAGTGAAGTGGCTTCAGCTGAAGTTTGCTAGTTATGAATGAGTGGGAGCTTCTTATTGAAGTCCCCTCAACTGTCATTCTCTCGCTCCCCTTGGTGAACTAGAGCCTTGATAACTTTCTGTACATACTGTGAGATATTCTTTTTCTCCTGAGCACTTAGGATATGTCTACACTGCAATTATATGCCCAGGGATGGCCCATGCCTGCTGACTTAGTGTCACAGTTCACAGGGCTCAGGCTGCGGGTCTGTCATTTTATTTTTATATATATATATCTAATATTAGTTAGTTAGTAAGTGCCACAGGACTAGCCATTGTTTTTAACTGTACTATACGTTTGTTTGGTCTCAAACTGAGACCAGACTGCAGAGTGAGCCCAAACATCCACAATGTAGTTAAACAGTCCTGTTGTGTGGGACAGCCATCCCGTTTTGATTGACATATAGACATATTCCCCTCAGACAACCCGTCCCTAGGGGAATGTTTTATCTGAAGTGTGGGAGTCAGGTGGGTATTTACAGATGAGCAGTTCGCTATTTACTGTGTTCACAGCACAAACACAGAAGTTAGATAAGCACAAAATACTTATTTTGGGAGGCTGCAACGTAACACTACTTAAGTTTGTAAAATCCAGAACGTAGGACACAAGCACCAAAACCGGAGAGACTACTCCCTAAGGCAGAGAGTCACA
Organism: Pelodiscus sinensis; assembly: GCF_049634645.1. NCBI lineage: Eukaryota > Metazoa > Chordata > Testudines > Trionychidae > Pelodiscus > Pelodiscus sinensis. The sequence continues at coordinate 16,416,430 of NC_134719.1, forward strand.
ACTTAAACTATCTTGCTCTAAGATGTTTGGGGTTTTTTTTGGTTTGGTTTGGTTTGGTTTGGGTTTTTTTTTTGCACGCTGACTGCTCCTGAACACTCAGCTAGCATGCTTTCCTTTAGAGCTCTGCAGAACACTCAAAAGCAGGGACTAGGAAATACCTTGTAGCTTAAAGTGATAATGTGTCACTTTAACATGGTTTCAATACATCACAGTCATCTCTCTGCAATACTGACATTGTAAGCTCCCTTCCCCACTAATGCCAGACCATGGGATGGAGGGACCAGCTATGTAACATCCTTTAGGCATTGAAAGAAATGACCTCATTAATATTTGAAGAGTGTGAATGCCAGGGAGGTCTGGAAGTTCATTATAAGGATATAACCAAGAGTGATGGAGTGAAATTAAAAAGGGGAAACAATAGGCTGAGATTTCTGACCGTAAGTGCAGTTAATCCATTGATTAATCATAATTCTGCTTCATTGCGCTGTTAAAAATTAGACTGGCTCTAGTAGGTAAAGTACACAGAGACCACACCCATAAAATCAGGGAAGTGGGCTACTTGTCCAAATAGTCCAAATTCAACCCTCGTGCAAAAGGCCACAGCTTCACTGTTTGAGGCTTTCCTGAGGTTTGTCTATCTCAAACAGGCATCTGATCTGTATGGTCCCTGGGGGCCCAAGAATTGGCAAGAACAAATGTGGTATTAAAGGCCCCTTGGAAATCCTCCAATTGGACAGACTAAAGGACCTAGTATTAAGGACTCATTGAACTAGTAATCATCTGTGTTGAACATCAGAAGACTCTTCAGCCGCAATAAATGTGGCTTCCATAGTACAAGAGATAATTACATGCAAATAAATTTAACTGAAACAAATCTAGCTACTGAGTAACTACCCCAAAATTACATAATAATTTAGAGCCTTCCTCTAAAACCTCTTGACAAGTGGTTACTAGTCCTTTGTGACCATGAGTCAGGTGGTGGTATAAAAACAGTTTGGGCAATTCTTATGATTATTTTTAGAGTCTTGTGATATGTGGTGAGTTCTTTAAAGTCCCAGCTCCTGGAGTTATGTGACTATATGAAACTCAGTTGCAGAAAAAAGCTTGAATAAGTAAATCTAAATGCTCTAAAACAGAAGGCAAATAAAAAAAGGAGCTAATGCTAATAGGTCTTTATTTTTAAGCCAATCTCATGATTTTTTGGGAGCCTAACTCATGGTTTTTGAACATTCAGGCTTGGCAATACAGGCAGTCCCTGGGTTATGTACAAGATAGGGACTGTAGGTTTGTTCTTAAGTTGAATCTGTATGTAAGTTGGAACTGGCGTCAGCCGCTGCTGAAACTGATCAGTTTCAACCGCGGCTGAATCTGGATGCCAGTTCTGACTTACATACAGATTCAACTTAAGAAACCCAGGTGTCCCCAAGTCAACTCTGCCTCGGGCTTCTTGTAGTCAGCGTTGGTCAGTTTCAGCAGCGGCTGACTTGGGGACGCTTGGGGCAGAGCAGCTGGGGTGCTGCTGGGTTGCTCCAGTAGCACAGCTCCTCGGCGCTACTGGAGCAACCCAGCAGCACCCCAGCTGCTCTGCCCCAGGCGTCCTGATTCAGCCGCTGCTGAAACTGACCAGCAGCAGCTGAATCAGGACGCCTGGGGCAGAGCAGCTGGGGTGCTGCTGGGTTGGTCCGGAGCGGCGCTGCGAGACCCCCCGGCAGCCCTCAGCTGCTCTACCCCAGGGGTAGGCAAGAAAAGCCTGGTCTGCTGGGGGAGGCACTAGCTGTACCCCCCCAGCAGACCAGGGAGACGGGGGTGGCGGGACCGCCCAAGTCCTCCATGGCTTTGCTCCGTCTCCCTGGTCTGCTGACCTGGGAGACGCGGAGCAAAGCCGCAGAGCACGCGGGCAGCGGGACAGTCCAGGCGCGTCGCGGCTGTCCCGCTGCGGGCGTGCTCCGTGGCTTTGCTCCTGTCCCCCTAGTCTGCTGGGGGGGTCCAGCAAAGCTGCTGGACCCCCCCAGCAGACCAGGGGGACAGGAGCAAAGCCGCCCAGGCGGCGGGACCCCCGCCGCCTGGGCGGCTTTGCGCCCGGGCAAACGAGCAAAGCTGCCCAGGCAGCGGCTTTGCTCGGGTGTCCCTGGTCTGCTGGGGGGGTCCAGCAGCTTTGCTGGACCCCCCCAGCAGACCAGGGAGACCGGGAGAAGCTTTTCTCGCCCCAGAGGAAATGGGTGGCGACCCGCCGCCCGTGAGCTCCGGGGCGAGAAAAGCCCCGTTCATAAGTGCGGATCCGACATAAGTCGGATCCGCATAAGTCGGGGACTGCCTGTACTGTAAAACTAGACACACCAGGGCATTCATTGCCTCTGACTGCTTGCCTTTATTTTTCTAATCACTGTATATGCCAGAACAAAGATCCTCACCATGCAGGCTTTGGAGACTGGGTCCAGCACCATCTGAGTACAACCAGCATCGGTGATCACCTATACTGCCAGCAGCTCAAAGAAACCAAACTGGGGGCTTCTCCAAGTAGGTGAGTTTGTCTGCAACCTGGCCAGACCTTAATGCTCCCAGGCCTTTCTGAGGAGGCTCTCCATGCTCAGGTAAGAGCACAGCATCAGGAGTTGTGCTGAGTTGGTGGCAGAATGGAGTCTGTGGCTGCTGTTAAACAGGAAGGAGGAGACGAGTCTAAGATCCACCCTGAAGAGAGAGCCGTTTTTTTCTTGAGTTGATCTGGAAAGAGCTTCAAGGCCCATCTTGAGGGTTGGAAAGAAGTCTTGGAGCAGTGTCTTAATTTCTTAAGAAATGACATACCCCAATGTGTGCTGGACACCTAACTCCACTTTGCGCCTTTGAAAACCTCCCTCTGTCTTTCTCACTCTCTCTCTCTGTCTTGCTCGCTCTGCTGTCTCACTTGCTAGATACAAGCCTGCTAAATTGTTTTCTTCCTCCCTCTCCCCAGGCAGTGGTGGCAGTAGTCAGGGAGCTGGTGTGATCCTCTCACAGGTAGTGTACCCAACTCTGGGCATGGAATCTGCAGAGAGGCTTTGGAGAAGAGAGAGCCCATGCAATGAGTCTCTTCAGCTTAGAAGCTGAGTGAGACACGTAGGACACCAAGAACTCCACTCCCTGGCAAAAGAGGCCTAAGGATTCATAGTGATAGAAATGTAGCCGTGTTAGTCTGGGGTAGTTGAAGCAAAATGCAGGACAATGTAGCACTTTAAAGACTAACAAGATGGTTTATTAGATGATGAGCTTTCGTGGGCCAGACCCACTTGTCTGGCCCACGAAAGCTCATCATCTAATAAACCATCTTGTTAGTCCCTAAGGATTCATGGCACTTAGAAGACGGAGGGCAGGCCCAAGGAAGATGTACACTCTTTGCTAAGATGCCTGGTGGAGTAAAGCTTTTTTGGTGAGTCCCTGGATGCTGTTGCTTTTACTTTAACAAGCCTATCAGCTGCTTTCTCCCTTCTGCAGGAGTTAATGCCCATTTCAGTTCCCTCCAGCTCTCTGACTTTAATAACTTGGAGCTCTGTCCACACTATGGAACTCTGCCAGCATACCTATGTTGGCACAATTATGCAGGCATTCCTAGAATGTAAATGCAGCCTATGCTGACAGAGGGGGCTTTCTATTGGCCTAATAACTCTTCATCACAGAACAAAGTTAGTTGCGTCAACAGAGACACTCTTCTATTGACATAGCTGCATCTATGCTGATGAGATACAAGTGTTGCTACATCAGACTAGTGTATCTATGCCAATATAACTTTTTGGTGTAAGTTAGAGCCTGTAGGTGTTCTCAGTAGGTGGGCGTGAAGGAGAGACACCAAGATACTGTGCTCAGACCCTCAAGGAACAGCTCCTTCCTGTGGGCTGGTCTCCCCTTGAAAGCCATATCGGCATAGCTATATCGACATAACCCCCAGGATAGATGTGGCTGTGTGTCAATAGAAGAGTGCTTCCATCAGGGCAGCCAGTGTTGTTCGAGGAGGTGATGTTTCTGCATCTACAGAAAAAACCCTTCTGTTGCCATAGGCTTTGTCTATGCTATGGGCTCTGCTGGCAAAGTCTCTGTACTGTGGACATACTCTGTGATTAAATAAGGGATCTCTGATCACTGGATATCAGCAGAGTCCATCACTGCAGCTAGTTACTAGAAAGGATCCTTTTGTGCTGAACACCTGAATTTTCTTTGAACCTCCATTAATGCACAATATCCAGTGTGTTCCACTCTGTTCCACAATTGCATGAGGTTGAAAGAACTGTCCATTCAGGAGGTACTACTACTCATGCTCATCCTCTCTGCCATACAGTTCAGGGGAAAGTTATCTCAGGACAGGCATAAGAACATTTCCTGACACTGTTTGGCAACTCATCTAATTACTCTGCTTCAGTTTCCCTATCTAAGAGGTGGCTGACAGTACTTCCCAATTATGCTTCCCAAGAATATTGCAAAGATTGATTAGCTAATGTTTGCTTGTCCTAAGTCTTACTATACATCAACAATTAAGTAGTGACTTCTTAGTAAAAGTTAACAGTCCTGCCCTCTTCTCCCATTGGCTACCTCCTCCCCATACCTATATAGCAGCATTTTACTAATTCCTTGAGTTTTGCAAAGTTTATGGATTCTGCAAATTTTACAAAATGAGATTTTTTTTCCCCTCAAAACAAATCCTTTCTTTGCCAGAAGGATGTTACAGTTATTTCTTCCATTTTTTCCCCTTTACCATATTTTTAGGTTTGCAAATCAAAAACAGAGTGGTGACGACAGGACAAGTCCTGACCCTGCAGAATTGATAACGCAGCTCTTGTTGACACCAAAGGGACTAAGATTTGGCAATCTTCCCTTCCAAAGCCACCTTGAAGTCTTAGGGTGTGTCTAGACTACAGAGTTTTGTTGACAAAAGTGGACTTTTGTCGACAAAACTATACCTGCGTCTACACTACCGCTGAGTTCTGTCGACATAATGTCGACAGAACTCAGCAGTTTTGTCGACTCTGGTAAACCTCATTTTACGAGGCATAACGCCTTCTGTCGACAGAGTTCTGTCGACAGAAGGTGTTATTGCATGTAAACTGTTCTTGCGTCTACACTGCCATGTCGACAAAGCAGCTTGCTTTGTCGACAGAACTGAATGTAGTGTAGACGCTCTTTGTCGACAGAAGCTTTGTCGACAGTATCTGTCAACAAAACTTCTGTCGACAAAACCCTGTAGTCTAGACGTACCCTTAGATTTAAAACTGGCAAAGTTATTGTTTCTCCTTGCATTGGTGGACTTGTAGCATATATCAGGGACATCTCAGTCATGAGTTGTGTGGCCAGACATTTCAGGGCTAATGAAATGGTTTCTAGCATATGCACATGGACCTACTAAAGGAGACAATGACTTCCATGGAATGGAGACTTTTTCCTTTTTATAAGGAGAGCATGAGTATGCACCTAGTCTTTCATCTAAGGCTATTTTAGATCCTGATTCTGCTCCCATAGTGGTGTAAATCAGAAGAACCTCCTTTGACACCAATGGAATTATAGTGGTTTAAAACTAGCTTTAGATCAGAATGAGGCTCATGACTCTAATTGGTCTTGCATATCATTACACTGATTAATTTCTTAATACATTCTAAAATATATACAACATTCACTTTGCACCGCAGTCTACAGGTTGCTGTTTCGGAAGATGTGCATACTTTTGATTCATACTTGTATTCAGTCCAATACAGAACTGATTGCACTTCTCCATCGTGTACCCAAAATGTGGACAAGTTTAGCCCGTCAAAACATACACAGTAGCTGTCTAAGTTAAAGAGATCAGCTATCAAGTTTAACTCACAGTTTACAAGTTATTTTAGATAGTATTGCTGAAATCTGGATTTTGCCGTTTAAGAACAATGAAGTGTCATAGCAACTATGCTGTCATATGGTGCACTCAGTAAGGGGGAAACATTAACACAAAATGTTCAGTTGGAACCTGGGGGCAAAATTCATCCCCGATGAAATTTCAAAAGCTTCCCTGCTGTCACAGCAAGCATGGATTTGCCTATAATGCTTTGAAATAAAATGTTCCTTGAAAAATATACGATGGGCATGTTCCAGGGGCATGACCTGAAACAGTAGCGTAGTGGTAAAGATTGAGTGAATGAGCTTATATTAATACAAAATCATTAATCGAATCCCAGTGTACTTTGTACAAACTACCTATCAGCCAGATGTAACCATCTCTGGAAAATTAGCATCTGTTACAGTTCTGTCCTTGAATGTACATGCTAGCATTCAACTCTCTAGGCCACATTTTAAGCTTCAACTCTTGGACCATCTTTTAAAAGTGCTTAAGTTCCCTATGCACATTTCCTAGTGTGATGCTGAGCTCTTCTGAAAATCTGGCTGTGTGTGTTGCTGACCTTATTGAAGGGAGGATTACAGAGAAAAATGGAATAATTTTGCATGATTCCAGGGTTCCCTTGTGCTAGGGCTATATCATAAAAGCTCACAAGTCCAAGTTACCCACCACCCCATTCCTTCTGGGGAGGTGAATCATCAAGTCCCTCATAGTCAGAATGTTTATATTACAACACTTAACAACATTTACCCAGCCTTCTGCTGTGAGCATTTCCATATTCCTCTAATATAGTATCTATTTCTGGAGGCATCACAACAAAATGGATAAAACAGTGGTCTGCTCTGGTATTGCAACACTGCATATTTTATTTCCAACATCCAGTTATTTTGCTCATGAGTGTGCAGATACCAAAATTCCTAGCATCTGGCCTAACAGAGAGGTGGGATATTGCTGTCAGGATTGAATGTGAAACCTTTGGCACTAGATGCATGAGCCAAAATCCACTTGTCTCTTAGCCAAAATTGTAGCAAACTTATCAGTCTCTACGATTTAGGTACCTCTGGGGGGGACAGACAGTACCCCACACCAAACAGGCATGGGTTACAGTGGCACTGAATGATATCCGCTATAGTACAAGAGACTGACTCTGATATCACTCACACCAGTTTATACTCTGGGATTCAAGTGACTTCAGTGAAGTACTCCAGATTTGTACCGGCATATGTGAGATTGGAATCAACCTTTACGCATTTTGTCTCTGTGCTGTAACAGGTCACAAAGTGAGTCTTGTTTTTAAGAAGGTAATTTACCACTAGGCTCACCAGCTCCTGGCAAGGCTGGAATTTGAGACCTATTATGAGCGAGAAAATATAACTCTTGTGGAGAGAGAAATTATACTGTACTCACTTTACTACCAATCCCCCCTTCCTAATCTGAGCATAATTATTGCATACTAACACAGAAATGTAGCCTAGTGGTTCTCAACTGGGGGCTGGGGTTCATGAGTCACAAGCTCCAGTGCCTTACAGGGCGCAGGGCAGAAGCAGGGAGCCATGAGCCCCAGCATCCTGCAGACCAGAAGCCTTGAACTCTAGCGCCCCACAAGGTTAAAGCGCTGAACTCCAATGCACTGTGGGGCAGAAGTCCTGAGCTCCCCCACTCCATGAGACTAGAGCCCCAAGACACACAAGACTAAAGTCCAGAGCCCTTAGAGGAGTAGAGCCTGGGAAAAGTTGGGTCCCTTGCACTCTGAGTACCTGTGAGGATGGGTAGGGATGGGATCCCTATATTACATCCTAAGTACTCATGAGAGAGGGTTAGGAATGGAATCTTAAATTGTCTTGGTAACATGAGCCCCAGTGCCTGTGTGAGGCTAAAGCCTGGAGCCCTGAGCTGTGGTATCCTACAGTGTAGAAGAATCAAACTCCTCGGCCCCCCAACTTACAGGGCTAAAGTTGGGAATCTTGAGTCCTGGGAGTCCTGAACCCTGTCACCCCATGATCTGAACCTCTCTACCCTACAGGACCAAAATTGGGATCCTTGAGCCTCAGCGTTCCACTTAATTAGCTGACACTATTTGGTAATTAAGCAACACTTTAAGGTTTTGTCATTTTCAAAATAGGAATAGCAACGTTTTCATGGACTTGTTTGCAACTTAAACACTGTGGCACTGTGCTAGTGCATGAGAATCTGCAAGTGAAATTGACTAGAAACAACAATGACAATGCCTATTTCCCTTTTCCATTATGACTGACATTTTAAAAAAGAAACCACAAAAACATCAAAAGCAAATTCAATTTTAAATATTTTATGGGGCACATAGCTACAGGATTTTTTTCTTTTTAAGTATATATTTTTAACCCGAGATGACATTTGTATACTCTTGTTTTCTTTACTTTTTGCAAATGTGAATAGGTATAATAGTGTTGATTTGTCTAGTGCTTATATAGTTCTGGATGTTGTATGCCAGAGGTTCTTAATGCCCCTGCAATATGCTATAAACATGTCAGGGTCCCATGAGGGGGCAGAGGTTATTAAGACAGGGTTCCTTGCTCCAGACACTGCGGGTTCCAAGCTCAGGGCTTCAGATGCAGGTAGGGGTGGGATGGAGAGTCAGGGTTTCTGCCTTGCACAGCTTTTGGGTTTCTGCCCAATGGGGCTGCGGGAGGTTGGGGCTTCTGCAACACCAGATGCTAGAGTTTGGGGGACAGAAGAACTCAAGACTCCCAGCTTTAGCCCCACTGGGTGTCAGGGTGTGGGGCTTCTGCCCTGTGGGGTGCCTAGCCTCAGCCCTCCTGGATCCCCTGAAATGGGGGGCATGGCCCCCTGGTGGAGCACTGCTGTTCTGTGGAGTGCACAGTGTTTGAGTTGCGGGGTAAGTGGGGGAAGCATTCCCCTGTCGCGAATGGGATAAATCCAGGGGGAGTGGCCCATTCTTTGCCCCAAGAACTTCCCTGGGACAGTGCGAGACCGCGGGGGCGCATTCCCCGGGGGGGGGGGGGGGATCCGTCTCTTCTCTCCCCGGCTATTACAAGTCCGCTTGTGGCCCGCCCAACCGGAGCAAAGGGGGCGACGAGCCAGGGGCTGGGGACACCCCCCGTTCCTGCCGCTTGCGAGCAGATGACAACTCGCACCCGGCGCACGGGCACGAGGAGCGGCCCAATGTCACGGGTGGGGCTGGGGGCTCTCGCCGGGAAACGACCGACCCTAGCTCCGCAAAAGCCCCCGGCCCAGGCAGCTCCAGCCGGGTCCCTTCTCCTCGCTGCCCGGGACTTTGTTTCCAGCTGCGAGGCTGGGGGGGGGGGGGGGGGGTATTTAGCCCTCGCTGCGCTGTAACAGTAAATGGCAGCGCTGCCTGCAGCCAGCTGCCTCCTACAGCCCCGGCCAGCACGGGGCGGCCCGGCTCGGCAGCGGCTAGCGCCCGGCAGCGCCTCACTTCGCCCCGCAGCTGCAGCTCGCGCTGGGCAGTCCCGTGAAGGGCAGCCGGGTCCCCCAGCTCTCTCCGGCTTGGGGGTGGGGTGGGGGGGCTTGAGAGGCAGATGGAGCCTTTGGCTCTTCCCCCTCCCCCCCCCCGTCCCCAAATCCTCCCCGCACCCCAGCAGCAGCCCCGGGAAGATCGCGCAGACAAAGGCGGCGCCGCAGCTGGCGGCCGGGAGGCAGCGGGGCTGACAAAGGAGCGAAGTTTCTTTACCTTGGGAGGTGTCTTCCGCGCGGATCCGGATCCGTCCGGTGCGCTCGGTGCGTCTGTGGTTTGCGGCTGCTTCCCCCGCGCCGGGCTGCTGCCCGGTGTCGGGATGCTCCGGGAGACAGTCCCGCAAGCCTGGGCGAGCCTGCCTGGCGGGAGTGCGGGAGAAGCCGGCCGAGCCGCCCCGTGCCCACAATCCTCTGGCTGCGGCCAAGCGCTCCCACGGCTTTGGCTCTCGGGATTTGAGTGCTACCCTCTCATGCAGCCCGGCGCTCCCAAAGGTCACGGGAAGAAAAGAGAAAATCAAGGGCTTCACATAGCGCATTCACCGGATGATGACTGGAGTCCTGACGGTGCGGGGCTCCGCAGTTTCCAAGCCTTGTTACCGCTCATCCATCAGTCTTGTGACACCCTGGATGGTTTAGAAATGCATTAATGACGAGAAATCGATGGTGTGTTTTCTACCACATACTGCGGGTGGGGGGAGATGCCAGCACTTTCCCAGGTCTTTGAGGTCCACACCAGTGCTCTAATGCAGTACACATCATTTGATTACATCCAGGGAGCCAATTTCTGCTTTCAGACTGGGTTAAAGTAATTCTGTGGAGGTCAGTGGAATGGCGGTGGTTTTGAATCTGTGTAATGGAGTTAGGAAAGCCTTGAACTATGGCACTGAAGTCAGTACTGAAGGAAGCAATGGTGCATATTTCACCAGAGGTGTAAGAGGGGTAAAGTAATAACAATACTTCAGTCTTGTACAGAAAAGTGCTGTCTTCATCTGTTCATTTCAAAGTGGGTTCCAGTAGAAATTGAGTATCATTAGTTATTCAAAATGCAGGACAATGTAGCACTTTAAAGACTAACAAGATGGTTTATTAGATGATGAGCTTTCGTGGGCCAGACCCACTTCCTCAGATCAAATAGAGGAAGAAAATAGTCACAACCGTCTTTAAAGTGCTACATTGTCCTGCATTTTGCTTCAGCTACCCCAGACTAACACGGCTACATTTCTATCACTATTAGTTATTCACATTTTTAGACGGGGAACCTGAGGCTTTACCTAAGTTCATACAGGAGCTCAAGAGGCAAGAACAGACCCTTCATCAGTGGTGGGCAATCTAGACCCATCAGGATTCTATGTGTGGCCCACAAGACATTTTATTTACTGTTGCCCATGCACAGAGCCGGCCCAAGCTACGGGCTGACCGGGCTAACGCCCAGGGTGCCCCATTGCAGGAGGAGCTGCGCGGGGCTGCTGGGCTGGGCGGGGCTGGGGCCACGCATGCGCTGGGTGCCCAGGGGCGGGGTGCGCTGTGATCCCCGGGGGCGGGGCTGCGCATGTGTCGCATTCCTGAGGGTGGCACTGCGCTCCTGGGGCCCAGGTGCATGAATGGCTCAGGTCGGCCCTGCCCATGCACAGGGTTGCCTGATTCCACTGGTTTCTGTCAGCGTCGTTTTTTTTCCCCCTCTACTGGTATTACTAAAGCAACATGCACACACAGCAAGGGCCTTTGAAGTGAAGTGTGTGCTGATTGCACACATTGATTGTGAGAGCCATGTGTTCCCTCTGCATCCAGTCAGAGCACTACTACTGTGCAATCGGCATAGCCTGTAAATTCTAGATAGGCATGCACGGTTAATAAAACTAGCCTATCTTAGCAGACCGTCTCAGTTATGAAAACCTTGTGTCCCACTGAAATGAAGTAGGGCCACTCCTGCAGCCCACTCACTAGCCTAGGTTGCCCGTTTCCCAGACCAGATCTCCTAATTCCCAGACCAGTACCTTAGCCACAGGTCCATACTATCACTTTCACCCCTGTGCCATTCAGTGAGGGTGTAAAAAGAATGTAACTTACAAACTAGGGGGCTGTGTCTAGACTGCATCCCTTTTACGTAAAAGGGATGCAAATTAGACACATCGCAATTGCAAATGAAGCGGGGATTTAACCCCCCCCCCGCTTCATTTGCATAAACATGGCTGCCGCTTTTTTCCGGCTCAGGGCTTTGCCAGAAAAAAGTGCCAGTCTAGACGGGGATCTTTTGGAAAATAAAGCCCGAAAGATCCAAGGAATAAGGGATCTTTTGGAAAAGGCTTTATTTTCCGAAAGATCCCCGTCTAAACTGGCGCTTTTTTCCAGCAAAGCCCCGAGTCAGAAAAAAGCGGCAGCCATGTTTATGCAAATGAAGCGGAGGGGATTTAAATCCCCTCTTCATTTGCAATTGCGATGTGTCTAATTTGCATCCCTTTTACGGAAAAGGGATGCAGTCTAGACACAGCAGGGGAGTTTAGCAGAAAAAAAACACTTCTTAGGGTCAGAAGGATATAGGTATAAGAGCAGACTCCCACTAATATATACTTTATCTATGAAATGATACCAGTGATGGAAATGGCCTATGGCAGTAAACGATCTGGGTGCTCTTTCCGAGTAGGCAAAGATGGTGAATAATAACCAATGTTATATACTTCCTTTTTATTCCAAAGATGCGTCTACATTGGCCAATTAAACATTGGCAATGGCCCCTGTCAACTCATTCAAGCTCACAGAGTAGGGTCAGCAGGGCTATAAAATTGCAGTGTAGATGTTAGGGCTCAGGCTGGAGTCCTGGAGTTGGGACCCCTACAATGGGGAAGGTTCTCAAAGTTTGGATTCCACCCTAAGCTTGCATGTCTACACTGCAATTTTACAGCCCCTGTAGCCCAAGCCCCACGAGCCTGATTCATCTGTGTGTTTTAGTGCAGTATTGATATGGCCCATGTGACACTTTAAAGTCCAGTGTTGCACTACAGAGTGTAATATATATTTCCAGCTATTGTTTGGTTTGGTTTTTAATTAGAATTCATAGTCTATACTGATTATAAATATAATCAAATAGATAATGTGTCAGAGAGGGAACACTAGAAATGAACAGGTGTATTGTGGTTTTGTTACAGCTCTCTGGTCACACATCTAATGCTGTTTGCACATGTAAAAGCAAGGTGCCACTGGGAATGAATGTCCCTGACCAAACTGGCTTGTTAATTGCTGTTTGGCATCCTTAAGCTGCTGCTTCTTTCATACGCATTGCAATATCTAAAATGTTCAGCCATTTAACTGCTGCATCACGGAGAGTAGCAAGGTATTGCTTTCCACCCTCTAATTGTCTAATTAGGCAGTTCTCCACCACATGCTTGACCATTTGCATCACTGCCCTTCAGTCATGCTGTGAAGATTAATCTAAGCAAAATTTCTTTATTATAGCAACTGCTCTGGCTGTTCCAATCAGCAGCCTATTAAGCCAAACTGCAGGATTTCCATCCCAGGTTGCACATAGATGGGCGTAAGTTAGAGCTTCCGAAATTTATTAGCATGCCTGTCTCTCTATCCCAGAATTGCTGCAAGGACATACCTGTCGGCCTTATTATGCCGTTATTTATCTGAGATTGGCACTGGGCCAGAAGTCCTGGTCATGAGTGCATGAATGGCCATCATGAAAGAATGTCACAAAGTCAGTCATATGAAATCAGCAGGAACTGCAGGGATATGTGTTTTCCTCTGGAGGCGAGATCTTGTAGGACTGCGTCCACTGCTTGTCTGCATCTGATGGAATCATTGTGAGCCTGGGATGCAGCAAGTTGTTTTAATCTGTCATAGCTTTCCATGCTGTTTTAGGGTGATGGCATCTCATTGAAATTTGGGGGGAATTATATTAGCCAACACTTACAAATTAGATGATAATGAGGGGCTAAGACAACTACTAATGATAAGAGGTGGCTATGTTTAGCTTCAAATTAATTAGATATTTGTGTTGGTTTCTGTCCCTAACTGCTGCATGCTGTTCCAGTGGACTGAGGTTCATAGAAAATTTGCCTCTGCTCCCTAGGAGTTTCCTGCGGGCATCTGGATCAAGGCAGTGCTAGAGGTGCTCATTTTCTTTGTGTTCTAGATTGGTCTGGTGTACTAGGCTATGTCTACACTATACGGTTATTTCGGAATAACTTATTCAGGAATAACTTAAAAAACAACAAATAGTCTAGTAGCACCTTAAAGACTAATAAAACATGTAGATGGTATCATGAGCTTTCGTGGGTACAATCCGCTCAGTTATTCTGAAATAGCTTATTTTGAAATAGCACAACTACACTGCAGGGAAGCCTCAAAATTAATCCAAGGCAGGCGTCCCTAATGTGGACATGCTATCTCAAGTTAGAGCCCCAGGAGGAATAATTTAGAATGGCCCTGGTGAGGGGCTATTTCGAAATAGCAGAAGTGGAGAATCTGCTTGCACTTTATTTCAAAATAGCTATTTCGGAATAGGCATTATTCTTCGTAGAATGAGGTTTACAGACAACGGAATACGCCGTCCATTATTTTGAAATAACAGAATTGCTGCTGTGTATGCTCACATAGTTATTTCGGAATAACCGTTGTCATTCCAAAATAACTTTGCTGTGTAAACACACCCCTAGATTGCAGCCCAGTTTGACTCCTAAATAAGTGAGAAATAGCTGGAAAGGGAATAAACAATCCTCAGTGGAGACTAGAAAGGGTGGATTGGCCAGACAGTTGTTCAGATGGAAGATTGTGGCAACTGTCTGAGACTCACTTCATGTAAGTCTCCACTGACAAAAGGTAAGAGGACAGAGTATTCATGTCCTGACTGAGTGACCCTTCAATATTCTGTAGTTCATCATGAACATCAGCAAAACAGATGCTATCCTCATGTATATACTTACTGGCTGTAGCTGTTGGTAGGTTGTATGTATATGTGTTGTAAAGATTAATAAGAAAGGATTATGTTACAGAGACGCCTAAGCAGGCTGATTTTGTGTCTAGTTAACAAATTGAAGCTTTATCTAGTAATCTTTTCTTTGGAGCACCTCGCCATGGGCTTATAGGGGACTGCCTATAACAAACTGGCAGTTGCTTGGTGATCAGATAGGACAGAGTAGACTTGTTTTTAGATCTAAATTTGCATGCACACACTTTACTGTGGTTTTGATATGATCCTCCAGTTGGCCTTGATTGTACAGTGCTATTTTCAGTCCCACATTAAACTGCATCTGATCTTCTGAAATAGCATCAGTCCCAAGGTGTGATACAGTGGCCCATTGGTACCAATTGGCAAAGAGTTTATTGTTCTTTACAAGCGACTTACATCTCAGATTGGACAAAGTCACTGCATCTAATATACTGTTTTCATGATATTTATCCATAAAACAGCCTGTGAGGAATATACTCAAAGCTTGTAATGTATCAATACTAATAATCATTGCTAGATGCACACGTGGGTCAAAAGGAACAAATAATGTAATTATATTGAAAACTGTGTCTTGGTCTTGAAGTAAAAGTCCCAGGAAGTGGTGGATTTACCACTGGGTCAATTGTTCTCTGGCAGCAGGCCCAAGCTCAGAAGGGCCCCATTTCTCTTCTTTCCTCCAGGCTGCTCTGTGCAGTGGAAGTCTGCAGGGTATGATGGGGAGCCCAAGGTACCTTGAGAGCTGTAATTCCTTGGTCAGCTCCATGCTTAGAGAGTTGGCCCAGGAGCAGGTAGTGGACTACATTTCCCAGCATTCCTTTGGGAGGGAGTGGGAGTGTGGGGAAGCTGTGACCCATGCACAGCAGCTTGCTGCATATGGGCTACTAGAAAGAGGTGGTTCTATAAGTGGGAACGTGTGCATAGGGGAATAGGAAGCTTTGTCCCAGAGCTCATCCTTAGAAGCCTGCCAAACTGGATTAAGGATGCTAGCGGCCTCAGTTTGCCACCCCCAAAGAAGGAATTGAGTGGACTGAGTGAATAGTGCACCCCTGTCTAAAGCCTGGCAAGGGAGGTATGTTGATTCCACCAGGAGAGGTTAATATGATAAGGGAGGGAAGGCTGTACTAGAGGGCCGGGGCAGCTTTAGGTACAATACCAGGAACACAGGAGGATTTGATTTTGTTTCCACAGCCATGGAATTGGCTTTTCCCTTCCAGATTTATCTAATACTCCAGAAAGGGAATCTAGCACCTTCCAGATTTGAATAGTCATGCTCAAATTCAATTTGGGCTGTTGTTACATCATTTCCCCCAAAATAAAAAACTGATCTATTTTAATTTGTTGTAGAAAAATAAGATAAAAATTGATCAACAAATGCCGGCATCTTCCTAGGGCTAACTGGGTCTAGACTTGATATTTTCAACTGCTATCACCACATGTGTGTTTTTTTAAGTTTTCTTCTTTTAAAAAGAAATAACAATATCACATTGGTGATTTCCCCACAGAAACAAAGAGTGGAACAAAGAAAGGTACCTTAACTTTTCCTTATTCTGTGGGACAGTTTTACAATATGGATCCAGATATCCTCCAATTACACAACTAAAAATTGTTCTACTTTACTGGGTGCTGGAGTAGGGGTTTGTTAGAATTGATTGGGGTAGCTGCTGGCTGTGGGACTTTATTGAGCTCAGACCAGGACCACATACACTGGCTGCTGAAATGGGGTGTCCTGGAGATATGGCTATAGAATGTCTGGATAAAGAAGGAGGTAAATCTGTGGGTGTTTCCCCTGATCACTATGGGTATGTCTACACTACCACCCTAGTTCGAACTATGGTGGTAGTATAGACATACCCTATGAGATTTCTGCTCACTGTGGACACTGGTAAACCCATATGGGTGTACAGCTCCATGAGAAAAACTGGGGGCTGAGGAAGCTATGTATTGCAGTACATACAATCTTGCAGAGGTGCATGAGCAAAATGAAAAATGCCTTTGAGACTCAGTATCAGGTATTGCTACACTAGGCCCATACTCGGAAGGGGCTGATAATGACTACATGGGGGCCCACAAACATGTTTGGCACCAGGCTCACAAAATGATAATCTAGCTCTGTTATCAGGGAATCCTAGGTCTCAGTGATAGCCCATTCAAACAGGAGGGAGTTGTCATCCCTTCCTGGTTAGCCGGTGATGTAATGCATGGCTCAGTGGTCTACCCATGTTCCTACCTCTGAACACTCAGTGGAAAACCATCAAGGACATATGCAAACAATTGAGATGATGTGGAGATAAAAAGACTGATTCAACATATGACAGGGTGAGGAAAGACTCTGAATCCATTTACTCAGGAGACATCTTGTTGATGGGCGGGGAGGTATGGGGGTTTCATGAAAGATTGGATCCTGGTTCCTGTGAAGCCAGCTATCTTTGCAAAGAGACTGAACTTTGGGGTGGGAAACCTACTTTATTAGCTAGGAAAGATGACAATAAGGATAGGTCCTAAGGATATTGTATCCATCTGCTTCCATCATTCTCTTTTGTTTCTAGCAAACCTCTATTTTTTTCTTAAATAAACCTCCTTTAGTTTATTACAGGTTTAAAAAAAAACAAAAGGAAGTTTTTCTCACTCAGCATACAGTCAACCTGTGGAACTCCTTGCCAGAGGATGTGGTGAAGGCTAGGACTTCAACAGGGTTTTAAAAAGAGCTAAATAGATTTATGAAGATTAGGTCCATCTATGGCTGTTAGCCAGGGTGGGTAGGAAAGGGGTCTCTAGCCTCTGTTTCTCTGGAGGTGGGTGACAGGGGAGGGATCACGTGAGGATTACCTGTTGTGTTCCATCCCTCTGGAGCATCTGGCATTAGCCACTGTCAGCAGACAGGATACTGGTCAGGATGGACCATTGATCTGACCCAGTATGGTGGTTCTTATGTTCTTCTTATAAGTGCTCACAATCACTGCAGATTACCTTAAACCACTGCTCCTGTGTAAAATTGACTACATTGTTCCTTTGGGAGCTGAGGATCTGGGATTTCTGAGAGTAGAGTGAGGAGCTGGATATCAGAGGGGAATGTTTCAGGGAGACTCAGGAACTGGTGTGCATCCATTGCAAGGCAAAGTCAGTGCTTGCATAGCCCAGAGGACAGTGCTCGCATGGCTGGTAGGCTCATGGTGTTAGGGCGTTAACCCTTGCCTACCACAAACAAGACTCACTCACTCTAGAGCAGTGTTTATCAAAGTGGCCCACGGATCCACTCTGAGAAACCTGCTAATTGGCTGCTCCAAGTTGTTTATTTACTGGCTCCACAGCCATGGAGACTCACAGCTCCCATTGGCGCCAGTTTGCCATTTACAGCCAAGGGAAGCTGCATGAAGCGGCATGGGTTGGGTAGCCACTTCCCATGGCTGCAAAGGGTGAACCAGAGTCAATGGGAGCCGTCAGGCTCTGTGGCTGAGTGAGGAGCCAGTAAATAAACAAATTGGAGCAGCCAGTTAGCAGGTTTCTCAGAGTGGATCCGCAGACCACTTTGAGAAACTGCTCTAGAGACTGGAGTAGCAAGGTGGCTCCTATCATACAGGTATAACATGAATTTTCATGCTTACTGCTTGAAGGAAATACCAAACCGGATGACTATGGGTAGTATATTCCATCCTGTAAAGGCCACACGAGAGTCTTGATCCTTGAAGTCTTTCTCTCATGCACAGCAAGGAACCTAGGGTTGTTGCCTTCCAGTACAAATGTGAGCACAGGCTATGTGTGAACATCAGAAAGATTAAGCGCTTGGCATAGTTCTCTTCACTGAATGTTCTCCTTTTGTGTCCACTCTCATATTCTCAAAGGAACAGGGTAAAGAAGGGGAGGAATGTGAGTGCAGAATGGAGATGTCTTAAAAGACATGACCTTAAGTGCCATTCTCAGCATGCCCTTGAAGCACTGAGATATTACTTCTGCTCCTCAGCAGTTGACTGCTGCACAGCAGCAGACTCATTAATGCATGATCAGATTCCCCTGCACACCCGGTCCTTCATCAGTCTTAGCTTGCCCTGATTCATGCAATACTCTGTCCCTGCATTGTGCAAACTCAAGTCCTGGGTGGGAAAAATGATCCCCCCTCATTTATTTCTGTGTAAAAAACAAAACCCAAAGGAGTCGTTTCTGGTAGCTTAGCTATTTTCATAAGATGTTACACAAGCGCTTGCTTCTGTGCTCAGTAATTGCAGCCCCTGTATCACTGCAGTCATATGTTGTTGTTGAAATACAATTCAATGTGACTGATTACTAACAATTAACAATGCCAGTGGCTTTGATAGCAAGGCAATAATGTATCTGAGTGAATAACCAGTGACACCAAAATCTCAGTAACTTATTCAGAGAAGGGAAAGGTATTAAATGTTAAACAAGGCAGATGGAAGAAGCAATGGGATAGTGGTATTTTTAAAGAGAAAATATATTACCCTGGACTACCTCTAGTAACTGTAGCCCATTATAGTGAACCTCTTTGTTTTTGTATTCCTGTTCTGTCATTGTCCACACAGATCTAGGAAATGGAGAAAACGGAGCTGGTCAACTAAGATTTTTCCTTATCATTATCCAGAGCTAGAAAAGTGAGCAGTTTGAGCCCTTGAAAAACAAAGTGACACACATTCTCAGCATACCTAAATACTTCCTGCTTTACACCCATTCAGGCCTTGATCCACTGAAACCAATGAGAATCTTGTCTTTCTACTGACTTCAGTAGACTTTCATTCAGATACATAAAGAAGTAAAGATACATTAGTTAATGGAATTGTATTTCTTTGGGATGCTACTGGTATGTCAGAGCCTAGTATAGGACTGTAATACAGCTAACCTTTGGCCTTTTGATTAAGAGACCAGTCTCTCTGGAATCGGTGAAACCAGATTGCTAAATCCACAGAGTTGTATCTTTTTATGCAGAATGTTAATTTATCAGAAAGGGGAGAAACAACCATGGTGTTCAGAGCCACCAGCCACTATCACTGAAATCGAAAGGAAAACGAAAAATGAGGGTTTGGAAATGCAGTTAACTCAAGGTATGAAGAAAAACAAAGTGTGGCCTGTTCTGTATATTAAAACCTGTCAACATTTAAAACAAAACTCATGTTGTCAAGGGGCTAAGTTTTCATAAAAGCAATCCTCAGAGCAGCAGTAAGCAACTATCCTCTCTAGCTGATGTGAAAATAGAATTCTTCAGAGCTTTATATCTGGCTGACCATGATATTCAACAAATATACAATGTATGGAGCTGGGTTAAAAGTCACCACAAAAGTGGGTGGAGGTGTTATTTAAAAAGAGAAGCTGTCTTCAACAACAGAGTTAGATGCAGACTCAGACATGCATTTTGTTTTTAAAAAGGAAAAGTACAGTTTAAGCTATGCCCAATTGCTTTAGTTTGCATGCCATGGCAAATGGTTGGAGCTACGAGAGACATGGCCAGAGTAATCTGTCTTTAGGGAATAATTTCTCAAAGAATGTCTCAACAGGCTCTTCTTCAGTCTATGTGATTTGAATCTATCAGTTTGGACAGCTTTCTTCCCTCCCTTTCTGACACCTTAAACTAATATTTAATGCGTACAATGTGAGGAAAATCCAGTTCACATTTTAAGTTTTGAGCTCTCTCACGTCTTATATAGAAAGACTGGCATGATCTTGATGGAATCACTGTAATGAGATTACCTTTCAAGATTTCACTGACATAAAGAAATTAGTTGTGTTTAGTGGCCTCATGCAGCAATAGCTTCATCTTTTGGACACTAGAATTTTTTTTATTATTTTGACATACGTAGAGCTAGACTTTGACCTCTGTCCCATACTGAAGGCTCTGACGACCTTCAGACTGCATCCCTGTGTTGGCAGAGGGACACAAATCAAGCACTTCGAAAATGCAAATGAGCCCGGGATTTAAATATCCCGGGCTTAATTTGCATACTCACGTTTGGGCGCTGTGCCGATCATGCTCCCTTTTGAAAGTGAAAATAAAGTCTAGTCACGGCTTTGCTGACTGCAGGGAGCTTTTTCGGCAGATCCTGTACTCCTCATCATTACTCAAGACAGCAGGAGGCTGGAGGCATTGCATATGCACTGCAAGCAGCGACTGATGGGCAATTTAGATGGTTTGATTTTTATCAGTAATAGGGGTGTATTATTGAGACATGGCCTTGAGAGGTTTGAAGTCCTTTTTGGTAACTGGCTGGTGGAACTTTTTGGTCATCTAGCCTGCCTCAGAGAGAAAGTCCTTGCACACTGAGCCCTGAAGATTGGACTTAAGATCAGGAGAAAACATTGCCCAGCCATGGACAGGTGTGTACCAGATAAGTAATACCTCTGTGAACATTTTAAATGTCTACAATGAAGCCATGCAACATTGACATTCAGCACTATGGACCCACTCTGCCAAGCATATTGTTGTTATGAAAGAGCCCCCAGGTACACTGAAAGATTCATAGAACTCTGAAGCAAGCCTGAGTTTTAAGGCTTTCCAGGAAAACCAAGTAAAACCCCCCATTTCCAGACAGTTTCAAACTTTCATCTGTTTTACCTTGAAACCGTAAGGTAAAAGTGTGTGTGGGTATGTGGGCGTGGGCATATTCCTTTCCATACTGTGCATCCATTGCAAGGCAAAGTCAGCGCTTGCATAGCCCAGAGGAGAGTGCTTGCGTGACTGGTAGGCTCATGGAGTTAGGGCGTTAACCCTTGGCTCCAGGACAGTTTGTTGTTTTTTAACTCCTTTCCATGCTGAACAAGTATTGGCTCTAGTTCTGGACTATTTTGAAGGCTCTTATATAATAAGATAATAATTACAGAAACTCCCTATAATGCTCCTCTATGTATGCTTTTACAACGTTTTACCTAGTTTATATAAATGAAAAATCTCTCCTTAAGTGGATGAAGTGATGTTGGCAGACTAGTCACCAGCTCATGCCAAGGGGCTCTGTGTCTCAGTGGGACACTGACAGAAACAGAACTGGAATCTGCCTGGCTCATTTATGGGTTAATACAGTATTGATAGAATAGCACAGGGGGGCAGGGGGAAGCTGAGCATCCCCAAACAGTCTGGGGGAGGTCCACAATAGGCTAGTGTACTTCCTGCATTGCCTCCTTAGTGCTTTGGGGCCTGGAGCCCTAGGGCTATGGGCGCAGTGGCCGCGCCAGCTAGGAGCTGTGGGCGCTGAAGATGCAGCACACCAGGGCTGGCACCTTGCCTCCCTGCCCTGCTTTGGGCTCCTGCAGGGATTAGATGGGTAGAAGATGGGGGCACAAGGGGAGGGCCCAGGGGCTAGCCTCCCCAGGTGGCTGGGTCACTGGCTGTCCATGGGTCTTGGCTCTACCCTCTCTTGTTGGCCAGGGCAGCAGAAGTAGTGAGAGGGAGGGAGGGATTTACTGCTGGGTTTAGCAGGGTAGCAAGGAATAGCTGCATGGACAAGTCTTTGATGTCTTCCATAGCTACTCCGGGAGTGAAGTAGGCTAAGTACTATCCCTTGTTCAGGCAGCATAATACTGTTAGGGCACGTCTACACAGCAGAGCTAAACTCGAAATAAGTTATGCAACTTGAGCTACACTAATTGTGTAGCTTAAGTCAAAATAGCTTATTGCAACTTTTGGCACTGTCTACACAGCAGTTATTTCGAAATAGAGCATTCCTCCCTCAATTTCCCTTTCTCCTCATACAATTAGAGTTACAAGAGTCGGAGTAGCAGTCCTCCAGTTTGACATTATTTCGACATTATGTTGAAACAATTGCTTGAGTGTAGACGCAGACTATGTTATTTCAGAATAACATCAGTTATTCCGAAATAACCCTTCCGAGTAGACATAGCCTTAGTGACCATGCAGAGACTTGTCAACAGGTATTCAGGGACCCTGCGTGTTTGACAATCATCTGTGAATGCTCTTAAACTTTAGTTTCTTTTAAGGACTAATTTAGGATGCCAAATGATTCCTAAGGTGGTGTCTTTACTAAACACAAACGCAATACAGGCAGTCCCCGGGTTACATGGATTCGACTTACACCGGATCCCTACTTACAAACGGGGTGCAACCCCGCACTAGCTGCTTCCCCCCAGCAGACCAGGGAGATGGGAAGCTAGTGCCCTCCTCCCCCCAGCAGACTAGGGAGACATGGAGCGGCTTTTCTCAGCAGACACCTCAGCTTGAGAATAAAGGAGGGAAGTGAGGTGTGGGAGAATAAAACTGAGCTCTGGAGAAATGTTTGGCTAGAGTTTCCCCTACAATATGTACCAGTTCCGACTTACATACAAATTCAACTTAAGAACAAACCTACAGTCCCTATCTTGTACGTAACCCGGGGACTGCCTGTATATAATGAAGAATGTTTAGTTCTCTTGTTTGAGAGCTGCAAATATGTAAAATTCCAGTGAATAAATTTCCTCTTCAAATATGATCCATTTAATGCAGGAAGTTACTGCTCAGGCAAAGGCCCACTGGGCTACAGAAGATTATGATAAGGTATATGGGACATTTTGCTGCCTATATAAATGGAAAACGATGTTTATAAACTTTCAGGGCCATAGATGAGTATTTATTTTCCAAATTATTGGTGCTTCAAACTGATCATGAAGCTAGCCTGCCTCTTTTTAAAAAAAAAAACCAAAGCTGCCACTGAAGGAGTTACTGGGTGAAATTCTATGGCTTGTGTAATGCAGGAAATCAAAGTAGATGATCATAATGACCTCTCTTCAGTCTTGAAAATCTGTTAATCTGTGTCTTGTATTATAGTTGGTCCCAGGATAATTATTTAAATTTTAAAATAAATATTCCTTAAATATGACTGGAAGAAGTGAGAAAAGTGTTTGTACCCTCTTATTTTCAGGGGGATTGAGGCCTTGTCTTCCTTGTTTTAGCTGGAGGGTTCAGTAATGGTGGTCATGCTGGAAATGGTTCTTCCATTTTGAAAGGTTCTAACAGTGTGAAGGTATTTTCTGTACTTTAAATGAGGAATATCATGGGACCCAGGAACATTTCTTCAAACGGGAAACTTTTGCAGTGTAACCACTGTATGTGTCTTGTGAGCTTTTCAGCCCTTCTTGAAGGGGCAGGATGTTAAATTTTTCTTTTGACTATTTCTCAGGTAGTTAAATTGGTTAACAAAAGGCAAACAAAAACAACATGTTGTACAATCTGAATAAAAATAACTTCTCTTCTGAATGAATTAGGTTATATAGTACTTATGTGATATCTTTGATGTCATCATCCTGTCAAATTAATCCAGGGAAAATAGAGTAGATGGAACAGGCTCTATTGCTCCGACAGCGAGTAGACGGGTAACTTCTTGCCTGAGCAAGAGCTCGTGAGATGGGTCCCTGAAAAGGGACAGGGCAGGGGGGGATGGGTGGGGTAGCGACGTGAATGGGATGGTGAATTGTCTGAAGGACCCATTTGTCGGTGGTGATGTAGGCCCATCGATGGAGGTACGGCCTCAGACGGTGGTGAAATATCGCCTTCGTAGCACTCAGAATGGTAATGATGGGAATGGTTCTCAACCCCTCGAGTGACGCGTAAAACTTGCTGTCTGGTACCCTGTTGGGAAGTTGTTTTGGGCGGCGGGCGGCGCCGCTGTTGCCGCTGTCTACCTCTTTGTTGGTCTCGAGGCCTATACTGAGGAGATTGTCGTAGGGAGGGCCTCTGCCTTTGGTAGGGGGTATATCGTTTTCTACGATATGGAGGAGTGTACATGCCCAGTGTTTTTAAAGTGGTTCTGGAGTCCTTCCCCGAGTGCAGAAGTTGGTCAGTCTTATCAGAAAAGAGATTCTGCCTGTCAAAGGGTAGGTCCTCGACCTTCGAGAAGAGGTCTTTGGGAGCAGAGGACTGTTGCAGCCAGGATGCTCTGCGCATAACGACCGATGTAGCAGTCGTGCGCGCTGCAGCGTCAGCTGTATCCAGGGCAATATGTAAGGCCGTTCCACAGGCCGTGTAGCCCTCTTGTATTACAGCCTTTAAAATGTCTCGTTTCGCCTCTGGAAGATGTTGAAGCAGCAGTACAAGCTTGGCGTAGTTGTCGAAGTTGTGATTTGCCAACAATGCGGAATAATTGCCCATTCGTAAAGTGAGTGTTGCCGAGGAGTAAACTTTACGTCCGAATAAATCGAGACGCTTACTGTCTCTGTCTGCGGCAGTAGGTTTGTGTTGCGGCATCTTTGCCTTTTGCTGTACTGCATCCACAACCAAGGAGTTAGGCTGTGGATGGGTAAAGAGAAATTCCATCCCCTTAGCGGGGATGAAATACTTTTTATCCGCCTTCTTATTCGTCGGCGGGGCGGATGCCGGCAGCTGCCAAATATCGTCCGCAATTTCAAGAATGGCCATGTCCAGTGGCAACGAAATCTTGGGCTGGTGAGTGTGTTTGATATTATGGAGGAGATGGTGTTGTTTTTGTTCCACGTCCCCCAGCTGCACGTTTTGACTCTCTGCCACTCTCTTAAACAGCTCCTGAAACTGGCGTAGGTCGTCCGATGGTGAGGTGTCTCCTTGAAAAACTGCATCGTCTGGTGACGATGAAGAATGACGCGTGGGTGATTGATCAAGTTCGGGATCCCGAACAGGAAGAGGTTGTCCGGTGTGAGAAGGAGACCCAGAGGGAGTTGGTGGCCTTGAAGGGGCAGGGGGAGCGTGGTGCTTTTGAACGAGAGAGGATTGAGGGGACCGGTGCTGATGAGAGGATGACCTACGGTGATAGTAGGGCGACGTGGAACGACGGGATCTCCTGGAATATCCCGAATGGGTTGAAAACGCGGGCGATCTTGGTGATCGTGACCTTCCTCTGTAATATGTGCTGCGATTGGGCGAACGACGATCATGGTGGTAGGAATGACCGGATCGTGGCAAGATTTGGCCAGTACGAGAGTATTCAGAGTACGCCGGAGATGGTGAACGTACTTCAGGAGAGAACGCAGGACTTGGTGAGAAAGAAGATAATCTCCTAGATGTATGGGCAGGTGGTGCCAGCAACTGTTCCGGTGCAGAGGAAGGTGGAGTGGAAAGCACAGAGTGAGGAATTATCTCCACTGGTATTGGAGAAGCCCGTGCCGAGGTGGTCCGCGTCGCCACAGTTCATTCTCTGGGCACCAACGATTGTCTCAGTTCCGGGGATTGTCTCAAAGGAGAAGGCCGCCGCGGTGCCGGTGGACGTCCTTCTAAGGGAAGTCTGTGATGTGACGATCCTTCCGGTGCCGAAGGATGGCTCGGTGCCGGTATGCTTGATGACGGGGAACTCTCAGGTGCCGATGAACGTTTAAGCTTTTGTTGCTTCATGGGCGGTGATGATCGATTCGGTGCCGACCATGTAGAAGGAGGATGTTCAGGAGTTACCGAGCGTCGCCTTGTCGAAGGTTTCGGTGTTTGTTTTGGTGATCGTCTAGAATGAGCCGGTGCTGAAGTACGCTCCTGCACTGAGGAATGGCTCGGCTCCGCAGGCAGCTTGGACATGCGTCTCTGCGCCGGGGAGCGTCTCGGTGCCAGGGAGTGGCTGCGTGCCGGGGAGCGTCTCAGTGCTGGGGAGCGGCTGCAGCTCGGTGCCGGGGAACGGCTCGGTGCCGGGGAACGTTCCGCGCCGGCAGGGTTCTTGTAGCCGTGGAAGTCCCTGGAAGCGGTTTGGAGACCAAGGGAACGGCTGAGACAGTGGAGCCCGATATAGAAGGGCTCGGAGCCGACTTACTCCGGCTGTCTTTAAGCGCCACCGCAACACTTGCAGGCGGTGCCATTGATATCCCTGGCTTGTCACCTGCACCTGATCTTGAGGGTGGAAGGGATTGTGCTGGAGATGGTTTCCTCTTTATTTTTTTAGTTTGCTCTGCGGGCTCCTTAGATTGTTTGGCCTCGGGTTGTAGAGCTTTGTCAAATAAGAGGATTTAGGCGCATGTCCCTGTCCCATCTTGCTCTGGCTGTCAGCTTGGAGCAATAGGGACATTTTTGGGGTATGTGGCCTTCCCCGAGGCACCTAATGCTCATGGAATGGCCGTCACAAGCAGGCATTGCCTCACGGCATTCGCCGCACTTCTTGAATCCCGGCATTTGAGAAGAATAAACTAACTACTGAAGAAAAAGATTTTTTTTAAACGACTAGAACTATTAACTATAGGAAGAATTATAACTATAACTTTTAAACTATGTATATAATAATTATTGGTGATCTCTCTCTGTGTTAGTGAACAGGGTTCACGAGAGAGACGTTAATCCGTCCGCGGTCGAGGACGGTCAGGAGGAACTGGTGGGAGCCGGACCATCAACGCTCAAACGGCACGAAAAGCCACGAGCCGTACTTGGCGCATGCATGGTCCGGCAGACTACAGCTAGAAAAGATCTCCGATCTGCGGCGCCGGGACAAGCCCAACACCTACAATGGAGCACCCATGGGACACTGCTCGAAGAAGAACCACCAATTTGAGTATGGGCCGCTTTGCTTCTGGCAGATGGTTTAGTAGGGGTGTGAGTTTCGTGAAATTGTCAAATATGTGGTTAGAAAGGTGTGCTGTGTAGTTCGCTATCTGGAGCATGAGTGTCACGGATGTGTACATCTTCCTACCAAGTAAGTCCGATTGCTTTACGTCATTGTCAGAGATATTTCTGAATTGAGGGGCTTTCGATCTTTGGCATGCTGTATCTACCACTGAAGAGTTCAGTTGGGGATGGGTAAAAAAGAACTCCACCCCCTTGGGTGGCACAAAATATTTCGTGTCTGCTCTTTTCCTAGTTGGTGGAGCAGAGGCTGGGGTTTGCCACATCTTTTCGGTGACCTCAAGTATAGCTTCATCAAGTGGTATGGCTATTTTTTATCTGTATTGAGGCTGAAGGTTTTTAAGGAGGCGGTGTTGTTTCTCCTTTACTTCATCTATGTGTATCTCTTGGCTTATGGCTACCCTCTTGAAAAGTTCTTGAAATTGACGAATATCGTCAGGTGGATATGTCTCCTGGGATTATGGCCTCATCCGGAGAGGAAGAGAAACGGTCATGGGGGAAGTTTCCTGTGGTGGTTCCTCTGTGGTGGAAAGCTGTGTATCGTCTGGTTCCGATGGCTGACATTGAGGAGACACGGGATGGCCCATTGGAGTGGGAGGGGATGAAGTTGGGGACTGCCTGGTTGGTGTGCAGTCACATCATGACCTTCCGTGGGACCTAGAGGGTAATAGTATGAGCATCGACTAGGCGAATATCGGTGGCAGTGGTCATCACGATAAAAAAGTCTTTCAAGAGGTGACCGTCAATCAAGGTAAGTATGCCGAGATTGTTCTCAATGAGATGAACGAATTGAACGGGGTGAATGGGAATAATCATAGGAGGCACTAGATGATGCTGGAGAAAAAGAATAACAACTGTGGTAAATATGATGATGATGAGTCATGGCAGCCACTAGAAATGGTGAAGGTAGCATTTGCCTTCGAGAGCATGGGGATCGGTGCCATTGCGAATCAAGTAGTGTGGGGGACCTCGACACCATTGGAGATGGTGACGGTGCCCGTGGAAAAAGCAATGACTGGGAGCGTGAGCGACTTCAGCGCCAATATGGACTGAGAGAGTCCCCGGTGCACCACAGACCTGCTTTGTGGTATGGTGCCGGCTGTTTGGGGGAGGAGGAGCAGCCTGTGCACTTCCTCAAACCCTGGAAGTGGCGCGTAACTGCTGGACTTCTGTCCACCCCGCAGGACCTACCGGCACTACCTCCCTCGTTGCTGGAGGTAGGTAGTGGGGTTTCTATGGGGAGGAGGGGCAAAAAGGGGGGTTCTGAACACCTCGCAATCGTCTGGTTGGGGCTTCCTGATCAACCCGTCGATCGCGATCGACGGGTTGATGACCACAGTTAGAGACTAACGAAACATGTAGATGGTATCATGCGCTTTTGTGGGCACAGCCCACTTATTCAGACCGGTCATCTGAAGAAGTGGGCTGTGCCCATGAAAGCTCGTGATACCATCTATATATATGTTTCATTAGTTGATAAAGTGCTACGAGACCATTTGTTGTTTTTATCTACTCACTGTCTCTCTTTTTCCCCCCCTTCCTCTCCTCTTTTTTTCCTTCTCCCCTCCGTCCCTTATTTATTCTTGGATCTCGACTTCTAACACTCCTGTCAACTAAAGAAGTGGGTTGTGCCCACAAAAGTTCATGATACCATCTATATGTTTTGTTAGTCTTTAAGATGCTACTAGAGTATTTGTTGTTTTTTAAGTTTTTCCTGTACAGACTAACTCGGCTACCCCTCTGAAACTTTTAAACATTCTATTTGTGAATCTGTATCACTTTCAAAACATTTAAACAAACTCAAAAATAAGAGCTTGCCTGGCAAATAAATTTGCTCAGGCTAGCTCTGCTTCAAAAAAGTCACCATGTTTTTGCAGACCTAAGCAGTATAGTGCTTACAGTGCAGGTCAGAGAATTGCTGCAGAGATATTTGCAATTCAAGTGCCTGTTTATAGGTTCCAATTCTTAAAAAAAAAAAAAGAAAAAAATCTTATTTTAGAACAAAACAGAATTCCAGTAAAGTATGTTGCTTTTCCATCAAATTACCTTACATTTTCTTCTTTTCTCTTCTTGTTTTCTGTCCGCAGTTTTGTTCTTTGAAATGCTTGTGTGCTATGTACCAAGTTTTATTGGACTTCATGTTTCCATCTTAAAAATAGAACAGAGGAATAAGCAGTGAAAAATAAACAGAAATGGCTAGTTGATATTTACATTTTTAATCAACTGCTGCTTTGTGTAATTCCTGAAACTGACATGCAGACACAACAAACAACTGCAGTATTTTGTTTGAAAAGGCACAATCGATGGAATCATCTAGAGTGTTATATTTTCCCACCCACCAGGAACAAAGCATGTATTTATCTGTGTAGATTTCCTTACTCTGAAATTAAAGCAGACAACAAGGAATAAATATGAAGAACCAAATCTTCAGTGGTCACTGTAGGATTTTGGTCATCTTGTAAAAAAATAGCTTTGGATTTCCATTGCTAATACGAGCATTCAGTGGACTTGGATGCCTAAAATTAGGCACTCAAATCAAT